>NW_028123394.1:0-347571 GCF_965194805.1 Balaenoptera borealis | reverse complement strand
GGAACATGAGAACGGTTTAATTCTGGAACCCTCTGACCTGGGAACATGTCTGAGGTTTGATGGTGGAAACCTGTGGCTTGGCAACATGACTGAGGTTTGTTTCTGGACACCTTTGTGCTGGGAACATGACTGTGTTTTGATTGTGGAATCATGGGTCCTGCAAACATGACTGAGGTTTGATTCTGGAACCATGTGTCCTGGGAATATGACTGAGGTTTGATTCTGGAAATCTGTGGCCTGGGAACTTGACTGAGGTTTGATGGCAGAAACCTGTGGACTGGCAACATGACTGAGGTTTGATTGTAGAACCCTGTGCCCTGGAAACATGACTGTGGGCTGGTACTGGAAACCCATGGCCTAGGAATTTGACATTGGTTTGATTCTGGAACCCTGTGACCTGGGAACATGACTGAGGTATGATTCTGGAAAACTGTGGCCGGGGACTTGACTGAGGTTTGATGGCAGAAATCTGTGGACTGGAAACATTACTGAGGTTTGATTGTAGAACCTTGTGCCCTGGAAACATGAGTGCGACGTGATACTTGAAACCCATGGCCTGGGAACTTGACATTGGTTTGATTCTGGAACCCTGCGGCCAGGAACAAGACTGAGGCGTGATTCTGGAATCCTGTGGCCTGGGAACATGACATCTGTTTAGATTATGGAATACTGTGCCCTGGGAACCTGACTGAGGCTTGGTTCTGGAACCCTGTGGACTGGGAACATGACTGAGGTTTTATTCTGGAATCCTGTGGCCTGGGAACATGACATCAGTGGATTCTGGAACCCTGTGGCCTGGGAACATGAGAACGGTTGGATTCTGGAAACCTGTGGCCTGGGAACATGTCTGAGGTTTGATGGTGGAAACCTGTGGCTTGGCAACATGACTGAGGTTTGTTACTGGAACCCTGTTCCCTGGGAACATGACTGAGGTTTGATTCTGGACACCTTTGTCCTGGGAACATGACTGTGGTTTGATTGTGGAACCATGGGTCCTGCAAATATGACTGAGGTTTGATTCTGGAACCATGTGTCCTGGGAATATGACTGAGGTTTGATTCTGGAAATCTGTGGCCTGGGAACTTGACTGAGGTTTGATGGCAGAAACCTGTGGACTGGCAACCTGACTGAGGTTTGATTGTAGAACCCTGTGCCCTGGAAACATGACTGTGGGCTGGTACTGGAAACCCATGGCCTAGGAATTTGACATTGGTTTGATTCTGGAACCCTGTGGCCTGGGAACATGACTGAGGCGTGATTCTGGAAAACTGTGGCCTGGGAATATGACTGAGGTTTGATTCTGGAAATCTGTGGCCTGGGAACTTGACTGAGGTTTGATGGTAGAAATCTGTGGACTGGCAACATGACTGAGGTTTGATTGTAGAACCCTGTGCCCTGGAAACATGAATGCGACCTGATACTTGAAACCCATGGCCTGGGAACTTGACATTGGTTTGATTCCGGAACCCTGTGGCCAGGAACAAGACTGAGGCGTGATTCTGGAATCCTGTGGCCTGGGAACATGACATCTGTTTAGATTGTGGAATACTGGGCCCTGGGAACCTGACTGAGGCTTGGTTCTGGAACCCTGTGGACTGGGAACATGACTGAGGTTTTATTCTGGAATCCTGTGGCCTGGGAACATGACATCAGTGGATTCTGGAACCCTGTGGCCTGGGAACATGAGAACGGTTGGATTCTGGAACCCTGTGGCCTGGGAACATGTCTGAGGTTTGATGGTGGAAACCTGTGGCTTGGCAACATGACTGAGGTTTGTTACTGGAACCCTGTTCCCTGGGAACATGACTGAGGTTTGATTCTGGACACCTTTGTCCTGGGAACATGACTGTGGTTTGATTGTGGAACCATGGGTCCTGCAAACATGACTGAGGTTTGATTCTGGAACCATGTGTCCTGGGAATATGGCTGAGGTTTGATTCTGGAAATCTGTGGCCTGGGAACATGACTGAGGTTTGATTCTGGAACCCTGTAGCCTGCGAACATAACTGAGGATTGTTTCTGGAATCCTGTGGCCTGGGAACATGACATCAGTGGATTCTGGAACCCTGTGGCCTGGGAACATGAGAACGGTTTAATTCTGGAACCCTCTGACCTGGGAACATGTCTGAGGTTTGATGGTGGAAACCTGTGGCTTGGCAACATGACTGAGGTTTGTTTCTGGACACCTTTGTGCTGGGAACATGACTGTGTTTTGATTGTGGAATCATGGGTCCTGCAAACATGACAGAGGTTTGATTCTGGAACCAGGTGTCCTGGGAATATGACTGAGGTTTGATTCTGGAAATCTGTGGCCTGGGAACTTGACTGAGGTTTGATGGCAGAAACCTGTGGACTGGCAACATGACTGAGGTTTGAGTGTAGAACCCTGTGCCCTGGAAACATGACTGTGGGCTGGTCCTGGAAACCCATGGCCTAGGAATTTGACATTGGTTTGATTCTGGAACCCTGTGGCCTGGGAACATGACTGAGGCGTGATTCTGGAAAACTGTGGCCTGGGAATATGACTGAGGTTTGATTCTGGAAATCTGTGGCCTGGGAACTTGACTGAGGTTTGATGGTAGAAATCTGTGGACTGGCAACATGACTGAGGTTTGATTGTAGAACCCTGTGCCCTGGAAACATGAATGCGACCTGATACTTGAAACCCATGGCCTGGGAACTTGACATTGGTTTGATTCCGGATCCCTGTGGCCAGGAACAAGACTGAGGCGTGATTCTGGAATCCTGTGGCCTGGGAACATGACATCTGTTTAGATTGTGGAATACTGGGCCCTGGGAACCTGACTGAGGCTTGGTTCTGGAACCCTGTGGACTGGGAACATGACTGAGGTTTTATTCTGGAATCCTGTGGCCTGGGAACATGACATCAGTGGATTCTGGAACCCTGTGGCCTGGGAACATGAGAACGGTTGGATTCTGGAACCCTGTGGCCTGGGAACATGACTGAGGTTTGATTGTGGAACCATGGGTCCTGCAAACATGACTGAGGTTTGATTCTGGAACCATGTGTCCTGGGAATATGACTGAGGTTTGATTCTGGAAATCTGTGGCCTGGGAACATGACTGAGGTTTGATTCTGGAACCCTGTAGCCTGCGAACATAACTGAGGATTGTTTCTGGAATCCTGTGGCCTGGGAACATGACATCAGTGGATTCTGGAACCCTATGGCCTGGGAACATGAGAACGGTTTAATTCTGGAACCCTCTGACCTGGGAACATGTCTGAGGTTTGATGGTGGAAACCTGTGGCTTGGCAACATGACTGAGGTTTGTTTCTGGAAACCTTTGTGCTGGGAACATGACTGTGTTTTGATTGTGGAATCATGGGTCCTGCAAACATGACAGAGGTTTGATTCTGGAACCAGGTGTCCTGGGAATATGACTGAGGTTTGATTCTGGAAATCTGTGGCCTGGGAACTTGACTGAGGTTTGATGGCAGAAACCTGTGGACTGGCAACATGACTGAGGTTTGAGTGTAGAACCCTGTGCCCTGGAAACATGACTGTGGGCTGGTACTGGAAACCCATGGCCTAGGAATTTGACATTGGTTTGATTCTGGAACCCTGTGGCCTGGGAACATGACTGAGGCGTGATTCTGGAAAACTGTGGCCTGGGAATATGACTGAGGTTTGATTCTGGAAATCTGTGGCCTGGGAACTTGACTGAGGTTTGATGGTAGAAATCTGTGGACTGGCAACATGACTGAGGTTTGATTGTAGAACCCTGTGCCCTGGAAACATGAATGCGACCTGATACTTGAAACCCATGGCCTGGGAACTTGACATTGGTTTGATTCCGGAACCCTGTGGCCAGGAACAAGACTGAGGCGTGATTCTGGAATCCTGTGGCCTGGGAACATGACATCTGTTTAGATTGTGGAATACTGGGCCCTGGGAACCTGACTGAGGCTTGGTTCTGGAACCCTGTGGACTGGGAACATGACTGAGGTTTTATTCTGGAATCCTGTGGCCTGGGAACATGACATCAGTGGATTCTGGAACCCTGTGGCCTGGGAACATGAGAACGGTTGGATTCTGGAACCCTGTGGCCTGGGAACATGTCTGAGGTTTGATGGTGGAAACCTGTGGCTTGGCAACATGACTGAGGTTTGTTACTGGAACCCTGTTCCCTGGGAACATGACTGAGGTTTGATTCTGGACACCTTTGTCCTGGGAACATGACTGTGGTTTGATTGTGGAACCATGGGTCCTGCAAACATGACTGAGGTTTGATTCTGGAACCATGTGTCCTGGGAATATGGCTGAGGTTTGATTCTGGAAATCTGTGGCCTGGGAACATGACTGAGGTTTGATTCTGGAACCCTGTAGCCTGCGAACATAACTGAGGATTGTTTCTGGAATCCTGTGGCCTGGGAACATGACATCAGTGGATTCTGGAACCCTGTGGCCTGGGAACATGAGAACGGTTTAATTCTGGAACCCTCTGACCTGGGAACATGTCTGAGGTTTGATGGTGGAAACCTGTGGCTTGGCAACATGACTGAGGTTTCTTTCTGGACACCTTTGTGCTGGGAACATGACTGTGTTTTGATTGTGGAATCATGGGTCCTGCAAACATGACAGAGGTTTGATTCTGGAACCAGGTGTCCTGGGAATATGACTGAGGTTTGATTCTGGAAATCTGTGGCCTGGGAACTTGACTGAGGTTTGATGGCAGAAACCTGTGGACTGGCAACATGACTGAGGTTTGATTGTAGAACCCTGTGCCCTGGAAACATGACTGTGGGCTGGTACTGGAAACCCATGGCCTAGGAATTTGACATTGGTTTGATTCTGGAACCCTGTGGCCTGGGAACATGACTGAGGCGTGATTCTGGAAAACTGTGGCCTGGGAATATGACTGAGGTTTGATTCTGGAAATCTGTGGCCTGGGAACTTGACTGAGGTTTGATGGTAGAAATCTGTGGACTGGCAACATGACTGAGGTTTGATTGTAGAACCCTGTGCCCTGGAAACATGAATGCGACCTGATACTTGAAACCCATGGCCTGGGAACTTGACATTGGTTTGATTCCGGAACCCTGTGGCCAGGAACAAGACTGAGGCGTGATTCTGGAATCCTGTGGCCTGGGAACATGACATCTGTTTAGATTGTGGAATACTGGGCCCTGGGAACCTGACTGAGGCTTGGTTCTGGAACCCTGTGGACTGGGAACATGACTGAGGTTTTATTCTGGAATCCTGTGGCCTGGGAACATGACATCAGTGGATTCTGGAACCCTGTGGCCTGGGAACATGAGAACGGTTGGATTCTGGAAACCTGTGGCCTGGGAACATGTCTGAGGTTTGATGGTGGAAACCTGTGGCTTGGCAACATGACTGAGGTTTGTTACTGGAACCCTGTTCCCTGGGAACATGACTGAGGTTTGATTCTGGACACCTTTGTCCTGGGAACATGATTGTGGTTTGATTGTGGAACCATGGGTCCTGCAAACATGACTGAGGTTTGATTCTGGAACCATGTGTCCTGGGAATATGACTGAGGTTTGATTCTGGAAATCTGTGGCCTGGGAACATGACTGAGGTTTGATTCTGGAACCCTGTAGCCTGCGAACATAACTGAGGATTGTTTCTGGAATCCTGTGGCCTGGGAACATGACATCAGTGGATTCTGGAACCCTATGGCCTGGGAACATGAGAACGGTTTAATTCTGGAACCCTCTGACCTGGGAACATGTCTGAGGTTTGATGGTGGAAACCTGTGGCTTGGCAACATGACTGAGGTTTGTTTCTGGAAACCTTTGTGCTGGGAACATGACTGTGTTTTGATTGTGGAATCATGGGTCCTGCAAACATGACAGAGGTTTGATTCTGGAACCAGGTGTCCTGGGAATATGACTGAGGTTTGATTCTGGAAATCTGTGGCCTGGGAACTTGACTGAGGTTTGATGGCAGAAACCTGTGGACTGGCAACATGACTGAGGTTTGAGTGTAGAACCCTGTGCCCTGGAAACATGACTGTGGGCTGGTACTGGAAACCCATGGCCTAGGAATTTGACATTGGTTTGATTCTGGAACCCTGTGGCCTGGGAACATGACTGAGGCGTGATTCTGGAAAACTGTGGCCTGGGAATATGACTGAGGTTTGATTCTGGAAATATGTGGCCTGGGAACTTGACTGAGGTTTGATGGTAGAAATCTGTGGACTGGCAACATGACTGAGGTTTGATTGTAGAACCCTGTGCCCTGGAAACATGAATGCGACCTGATACTTGAAACCCATGGCCTGGGAACTTGACATTGGTTTGATTCCGGAACCCTGTGGCCAGGAACAAGACTGAGGCGTGATTCTGGAATCCTGTGGCCTGGGAACATGACATCTGTTTAGATTGTGGAATACTGGGCCCTGGGAACCTGACTGAGGCTTGGTTCTGGAACCCTGTGGACTGGGAACATGACTGAGGTTTTATTCTGGAATCCTGTGGCCTGGGAACATGACATCAGTGGATTCTGGAACCCTGTGGCCTGGGAACATGAGAACGGTTGGATTCTGGAACCCTGTGGCCTGGGAACATGTCTGAGGTTTGATGGTGGAAACCTGTGGCTTGGCAACATGAATGAGGTTTGTTACTGGAACCCTCTTCCCTGGGAACATGACTGAGGTTTGATTCTGGACACCTTTGTCCTGGGAACATGACTGTGGTTTGATTGTGGAACCATGGGTCCTGCAAACATGACTGAGGTTTTATTCTGGAACCAGGTGTCCTGGGAATATGACTGAGGTTTGATTCTGGAAATCTGTGGCCTGGGAAATTGACTGAGGTTTGATGGCAGAAACCTGTGGACTGGCAACATGACAGAGGTTTGATTGTAGAAACCTGTGCCCTGGAAACATGACTGTGGCCTGGTACTGGAAACCCATGGCCTAGGAATTTGACATTGGCTTGATTCTGGAACCCTGTGGCCTGGGAACAGGATTGAGGCGTGATTCTGGAAACCTGTGGCCTGGGAACATGACATCTGTTTAGATTGTGGCATACTGTGCCCTGGGAACCGGACTGAAGGCTTGGTTCTGGAATCCTGTGGACTGGGAACAAGACTGAGGTTTGATTCTGTAACCATGTGGCCTGGGAATATGACTGATATTAGATCGTGGAATCCTGTGGCCTGGGAACATGACATCGGTTTGGATTCTGGTACCCTGTTGCCTGGGAACATGAAATCGGTTTGATTGTGGAAACCTGTGGTCTGGGAATATGACTGAGGTTTGATGGTGGTACCCTCTGGCCTGGCAACATGACTGAGGTTTGATTCTGGATCCCTGTGGCCTGGGAACATGACTGAGGCGTGATTCTGGAATCCTGTGGCCTGGGAACATGACGTCTGTTTAGATTGTGGAATACTGTGCCCTGGGAATCTGACTGAGGCTTGGTTCTGGAACCCTGTGGACTGGGAACATGACTGAGGTTTTATTCTGGAATCCTGTGGCCTGGGAACATGACATCAGTGGATTCTGGAACCCTGTAGCCTGGGAACATGAGAACGGTTGGATTCTGGAACCCTGTGGCCTGGGAACATGTCTGAGGTTTGATGGTGGAACCCTGTTCCCTGGGAACATGACTGAGGTTTGATTCTGGACACCTTTGTCCTGGGAACATGACTGTGGTTTGATTGTGGAACCATGGGTCCTGCAAACATGACTGAGGTTTGATTCTGGAACCATGTGTCCTGGGAATATGACTGAGGTTTGATTCTGGAAATCTGTGGCCTGGGAACATGACTGAGGTTTGATTCTGGAACCCTGTAGCCTGCGAACATAACTGAGGATTGTTTCTGGAATCCTGTGGCCTGGGAACATGACATCAGTGGATTCTGGAACCCTGAGGCCTGGGAACATGAGAACGGTTTAATTCTGGAACCCTCTGACCTGGGAACATGTCTGAGGTTTGATGGTGGAAACCTGTGGCTTGGCAACATGACTGAGGTTTGTTTCTGGACACCTTTGTGCTGGGAACATGACTGTGTTTTGATTGTGGAATCATGGGTCCTGCAAACATGACTGAGGTTTGATTCTGGAACCATGTGTCCTGGGAATATGACTGAGGTTTGATTCTGGAAATCTGTGGCCTGGGAACTTGACTGAGGTTTGATGGCAGAAACCTGTGGACTGGCAACATGACTGAGGTTTGATTGTAGAACCCTGTGCCCTGGAAACATGACTGTGGGCTGGTACTGGAAACCCATGGCCTAGGAATTTGACATTGGTTTGATTCTGGAACCCTGTGACCTGGGAACATGACTGAGGTATGATTCTGGAAAACTGTGGCCGGGGACTTGACTGAGGTTTGATGGCAGAAATCTGTGGACTGGAAACATTACTGAGGTTTGATTGTAGAACCTTGTGCCCTGGAAACATGAGTGCGACGTGATACTTGAAACCCATGGCCTGGGAACTTGACATTGGTTTGATTCTGGAACCCTGCGGCCAGGAACAAGACTGAGGCGTGATTCTGGAATCCTGTGGCCTGGGAACATGACATCTGTTTAGATTGTGGAATACTGTGCCCTGGGAACCTGACTGAGGCTTGGTTCTGGAACCCTGTGGACTGGGAACATGACTGAGGTTTTATTCTGGAATCCTGTGGCCTGGGAACATGACATCAGTGGATTCTGGAACCCTGTGGCCTGGGAACATGAGAACGGTTGGATTCTGGAAACCTGTGGCCTGGGAACATGTCTGAGGTTTGATGGTGGAAACCTGTGGCTTGGCAACATGACTGAGGTTTGTTACTGGAACCCTGTTCCCTGGGAACATGACTGAGGTTTGATTCTGGACACCTTTGTCCTGGGAACATGACTGTGGTTTGATTGTGGAACCATGGGTCCTACAAATATGACTGAGGTTTGATTCTGGAACCATGTGTCCTGGGAATATGACTGAGGTTTGATTCTGGAAATCTGTGGCCTGGGAACTTGACTGAGGTTTGATGGCAGAAACCTGTGGACTGGCAACCTGACTGAGGTTTGATTGTAGAACCCTGTGCCCTGGAAACATGACTGTGGGCTGGTACTGGAAACCCATGGCCTAGGAATTTGACATTGGTTTGATTCTGGAACCCTGTGGCCTGGGAACATGACTGAGGCGTGATTCTGGAAAACTGTGGCCTGGGAATATGACTGAGGTTTGATTCTGGAAATCTGTGGCCTGGGAACTTGACTGAGGTTTGATGGTAGAAATCTGTGGACTGGCAACATGACTGAGGTTTGATTGTAGAACCCTGTGCCCTGGAAACATGAATGCGACCTGATACTTGAAACCCATGGCCTGGGAACTTGACATTGGTTTGATTCCGGAACCCTGTGGCCAGGAACAAGACTGAGGCGTGATTCTGGAATCCTGTGGCCTGGGAACATGACATCTGTTTAGATTGTGGAATACTGGGCCCTGGGAACCTGACTGAGGCTTGGTTCTGGAACCCTGTGGACTGGGAACATGACTGAGGTTTTATTCTGGAATCCTGTGGCCTGGGAACATGACATCAGTGGATTCTGGAACCCTGTGGCCTGGGAACATGAGAACGGTTGGATTCTGGAAACCTGTGGCCTGGGAACATGTCTGAGGTTTGATGGTGGAAACCTGTGGCTTGGCAACATGACTGAGGTTTGTTACTGGAACCCTGTTCCCTGGGAACATGACTGAGGTTTGATTCTGGACACCTTTGTCCTGGGAACATGATTGTGGTTTGATTGTGGAACCATGGGTCCTGCAAACATGACTGAGGTTTGATTCTGGAACCATGTGTCCTGGGAATATGACTGAGGTTTGATTCTGGAAATCTGTGGCCTGGGAACATGACTGAGGTTTGATTCTGGAACCCTGTAGCCTGCGAACATAACTGAGGATTGTTTCTGGAATCCTGTGGCCTGGGAACATGACATCAGTGGATTCTGGAACCCTATGGCCTGGGAACATGAGAACGGTTTAATTCTGGAACCCTCTGACCTGGGAACATGTCTGAGGTTTGATGGTGGAAACCTGTGGCTTGGCAACATGACTGAGGTTTGTTTCTGGAAACCTTTGTGCTGGGAACATGACTGTGTTTTGATTGTGGAATCATGGGTCCTGCAAACATGACAGAGGTTTGATTCTGGAACCAGGTGTCCTGGGAATATGACTGAGGTTTGATTCTGGAAATCTGTGGCCTGGGAACTTGACTGAGGTTTGATGGCAGAAACCTGTGGACTGGCAACATGACTGAGGTTTGAGTGTAGAACCCTGTGCCCTGGAAACATGACTGTGGGCTGGTACTGGAAACCCATGGCCTAGGAATTTGACATTGGTTTGATTCTGGAACCCTGTGGCCTGGGAACATGACTGAGGCGTGATTCTGGAAAACTGTGGCCTGGGAATATGACTGAGGTTTGATTCTGGAAATCTGTGGCCTGGGAACTTGACTGAGGTTTGATGGTAGAAATCTGTGGACTGGCAACATGACTGAGGTTTGATTGTAGAACCCTGTGCCCTGGAAACATGAATGCGACCTGATACTTGAAACCCATGGCCTGGGAACTTGACATTGGTTTGATTCCGGAACCCTGTGGCCAGGAACAAGACTGAGGCGTGATTCTGGAATCCTGTGGCCTGGGAACATGACATCTGTTTAGATTGTGGAATACTGGGCCCTGGGAACCTGACTGAGGCTTGGTTCTGGAACCCTGTGGACTGGGAACATGACTGAGGTTTTATTCTGGAATCCTGTGGCCTGGGAACATGACATCAGTGGATTCTGGAACCCTGTGGCCTGGGAACATGAGAACGGTTGGATTCTGGAACCCTGTGGCCTGGGAACATGTCTGAGGTTTGATGGTGGAAACCTGTGGCTTGGCAACATGAATGAGGTTTGTTACTGGAACCCTCTTCCCTGGGAACATGACTGAGGTTTGATTCTGGACACCTTTGTCCTGGGAACATGACTGTGGTTTGATTGTGGAACCATGGGTCCTGCAAACATGACTGAGGTTTTATTCTGGAACCAGGTGTCCTGGGAATATGACTGAGGTTTGATTCTGGAAATCTGTGGCCTGGGAAATTGACTGAGGTTTGATGGCAGAAACCTGTGGACTGGCAACATGACAGAGGTTTGATTGTAGAAACCTGTGCCCTGGAAACATGACTGTGGCCTGGTACTGGAAACCCATGGCCTAGGAATTTGACATTGGCTTGATTCTGGAACCCTGTGGCCTGGGAACAGGATTGAGGCGTGATTCTGGAAACCTGTGGCCTGGGAACATGACATCTGTTTAGATTGTGGCATACTGTGCCCTGGGAACCGGACTGAAGGCTTGGTTCTGGAATCCTGTGGACTGGGAACAAGACTGAGGTTTGATTCTGTAACCATGTGGCCTGGGAATATGACTGATATTAGATCGTGGAATCCTGTGGCCTGGGAACATGACATCGGTTTGGATTCTGGTACCCTGTTGCCTGGGAACATGAAATCGGTTTGATTGTGGAAACCTGTGGTCTGGGAATATGACTGAGGTTTGATGGTGGTACCCTCTGGCCTGGCAACATGACTGAGGTTTGATTCTGGATCCCTGTGGCCTGGGAACATGACTGAGGCGTGATTCTGGAATCCTGTGGCCTGGGAACATGACGTCTGTTTAGATTGTGGAATACTGTGCCCTGGGAATCTGACTGAGGCTTGGTTCTGGAACCCTGTGGACTGGGAACATGACTGAGGTTTTATTCTGGAATCCTGTGGCCTGGGAACATGACATCAGTGGATTCTGGAACCCTGTAGCCTGGGAACATGAGAACGGTTGGATTCTGGAACCCTGTGGCCTGGGAACATGTCTGAGGTTTGATGGTGGAACCCTGTTCCCTGGGAACATGACTGAGGTTTGATTCTGGACACCTTTGTCCTGGGAACATGACTGTGGTTTGATTGTGGAACCATGGGTCCTGCAAACATGACTGAGGTTTGATTCTGGAACCATGTGTCCTGGGAATATGACTGAGGTTTGATTCTGGAAATCTGTGGCCTGGGAACATGACTGAGGTTTGATTCTGGAACCCTGTAGCCTGCGAACATAACTGAGGATTGTTTCTGGAATCCTGTGGCCTGGGAACATGACATCAGTGGATTCTGGAACCCTGAGGCCTGGGAACATGAGAACGGTTTAATTCTGGAACCCTCTGACCTGGGAACATGTCTGAGGTTTGATGGTGGAAACCTGTGGCTTGGCAACATGACTGAGGTTTGTTTCTGGACACCTTTGTGCTGGGAACATGACTGTGTTTTGATTGTGGAATCATGGGTCCTGCAAACATGACTGAGGTTTGATTCTGGAACCATGTGTCCTGGGAATATGACTGAGGTTTGATTCTGGAAATCTGTGGCCTGGGAACTTGACTGAGGTTTGATGGCAGAAACCTGTGGACTGGCAACATGACTGAGGTTTGATTGTAGAACCCTGTGCCCTGGAAACATGACTGTGGGCTGGTACTGGAAACCCATGGCCTAGGAATTTGACATTGGTTTGATTCTGGAACCCTGTGACCTGGGAACATGACTGAGGTATGATTCTGGAAAACTGTGGCCGGGGACTTGACTGAGGTTTGATGGCAGAAATCTGTGGACTGGAAACATTACTGAGGTTTCATTGTAGAACCTTGTGCCCTGGAAACATGAGTGCGACGTGATACTTGAAACCCATGGCCTGGGAACTTGACATTGGTTTGATTCTGGAACCCTGCGGCCAGGAACAAGACTGAGGCGTGATTCTGGAATCCTGTGGCCTGGGAACATGACATCTGTTTAGATTATGGAATACTGTGCCCTGGGAACCTGACTGAGGCTTGGTTCTGGAACCCTGTGGACTGGGAACATGACTGAGGTTTTATTCTGGAATCCTGTGGCCTGGGAACATGACATCAGTGGATTCTGGAACCCTGTGGCCTGGGAACATGAGAACGGTTGGATTCTGGAAACCTGTGGCCTGGGAACATGTCTGAGGTTTGATGGTGGAAACCTGTGGCTTGGCAACATGACTGAGGTTTGTTACTGGAACCCTGTTCCCTGGGAACATGACTGAGGTTTGATTCTGGACAACTTTGTCCTGGGAACATGACTGTGGTTTGATTGTGGAACCATGGGTCCTGCAAATATGACTGAGGTTTGATTCTGGAACCATGTGTCCTGGGAATATGACTGAGGTTTGATTCTGGAAATCTGTGGCCTGGGAACTTGACTGAGGTTTGATGGCAGAAACCTGTGGACTGGCAACCTGACTGAGGTTTGATTGTAGAACCCTGTGCCCTGGAAACATGACTGTGGGCTGGTACTGGAAACCCATGGCCTAGGAATTTGACATTGGTTTGATTCTGGAACCCTGTGGCCTGGGAACATGACTGAGGCGTGATTCTGGAAAACTGTGGCCTGGGAATATGACTGAGGTTTGATTCTGGAAATCTGTGGCCTGGGAACTTGACTGAGGTTTGATGGTAGAAATCTGTGGACTGGCAACATGACTGAGGTTTGATTGTAGAACCCTGTGCCCTGGAAACATGAATGCGACCTGATACTTGAAACCCATGGCCTGGGAACTTGACATTGGTTTGATTCCGGAACCCTGTGGCCAGGAACAAGACTGAGGCGTGATTCTGGAATCCTGTGGCCTGGGAACATGACATCTGTTTAGATTGTGGAATACTGGGCCCTGGGAACCTGACTGAGGCTTGGTTCTGGAACCCTGTGGACTGGGAACATGACTGAGGTTTTATTCTGGAATCCTGTGGCCTGGGAACATGACATCAGTGGATTCTGGAACCCTGTGGCCTGGGAACATGAGAACGGTTGGATTCTGGAACCCTGTGGCCTGGGAACATGTCTGAGGTTTGATGGTGGAAACCTGTGGCTTGGCAACATGACTGAGGTTTGTTACTGGAACCCTGTTCCCTGGGAACATGACTGAGGTTTGATTCTGGACACCTTTGTCCTGGGAACATGACTGTGGTTTGATTGTGGAACCATGGGTCCTGCAAACATGACTGAGGTTTGATTCTGGAACCATGTGTCCTGGGAATATGGCTGAGGTTTGATTCTGGAAATCTGTGGCCTGGGAACATGACTGAGGTTTGATTCTGGAACCCTGTAGCCTGCGAACATAACTGAGGATTGTTTCTGGAATCCTGTGGCCTGGGAACATGACATCAGTGGATTCTGGAACCCTGTGGCCTGGGAACATGAGAACGGTTTAATTCTGGAACCCTCTGACCTGGGAACATGTCTGAGGTTTGATGGTGGAAACCTGTGGCTTGGCAACATGACTGAGGTTTGTTTCTGGACACCTTTGTGCTGGGAACATGACTGTGTTTTGATTGTGGAATCATGGGTCCTGCAAACATGACAGAGGTTTGATTCTGGAACCAGGTGTCCTGGGAATATGACTGAGGTTTGATTCTGGAAATCTGTGGCCTGGGAACTTGACTGAGGTTTGATGGCAGAAACCTGTGGACTGGCAACATGACTGAGGTTTGATTGTAGAACCCTGTGCCCTGGAAACATGACTGTGGGCTGGTCCTGGAAACCCATGGCCTAGGAATTTGACATTGGTTTGATTCTGGAACCCTGTGGCCTGGGAACATGACTGAGGCGTGATTCTGGAAAACTGTGGCCTGGGAATATGACTGAGGTTTGATTCTGGAAATCTGTGGCCTGGGAACTTGACTGAGGTTTGATGGTAGAAATCTGTGGACTGGCAACATGACTGAGGTTTGATTGTAGAACCCTGTGCCCTGGAAACATGAATGCGACCTGATACTTGAAACCCATGGCCTGGGAACTTGACATTGGTTTGATTCCGGATCCCTGTGGCCAGGAACAAGACTGAGGCGTGATTCTGGAATCCTGTGGCCTGGGAACATGACATCTGTTTAGATTGTGGAATACTGGGCCCTGGGAACCTGACTGAGGCTTGGTTCTGGAACCCTGTGGACTGGGAACATGACTGAGGTTTTATTCTGGAATCCTGTGGCCTGGGAACATGACATCAGTGGATTCTGGAACCCTGTGGCCTGGGAACATGAGAACGGTTGGATTCTGGAACCCTGTGGCCTGGGAACATGTCTGAGGTTTGATGGTGGAAACCTGTGGCTTGGCAACATGACTGAGGTTTGTTACTGGAACCCTGTTCCCTGGGAACATGACTGAGGTTTGATTCTGGACACCTTTGTCCTGGGAACATGATTGTGGTTTGATTGTGGAACCATGGGTCCTGCAAACATGACTGAGGTTTGATTCTGGAACCATGTGTCCTGGGAATATGGCTGAGGTTTGATTCTGGAAATCTGTGGCCTGGGAACATGACTGAGGTTTGATTCTGGAACCCTGTAGCCTGCGAACATAACTGAGGATTGTTTCTGGAATCCTGTGGCCTGGGAACATGACATCAGTGGATTCTGGAACCCTATGGCCTGGGAACATGAGAACGGTTTAATTCTGGAACCCTCTGACCTGGGAACATGTCTGAGGTTTGATGGTGGAAACCTGTGGCTTGGCAACATGACTGAGGTTTGTTTCTGGAAACCTTTGTGCTGGGAACATGACTGTGTTTTGATTGTGGAATCATGGGTCCTGCAAACATGACAGAGGTTTGATTCTGGAACCAGGTGTCCTGGGAATATGACTGAGGTTTGATTCTGGAAATCTGTGGCCTGGGAACTTGACTGAGGTTTGATGGCAGAAACCTGTGGACTGGCAACATGACTGAGGTTTGAGTGTAGAACCCTGTGCCCTGGAAACATGACTGTGGGCTGGTACTGGAAACCCATGGCCTAGGAATTTGACATTGGTTTGATTCTGGAACCCTGTGGCCTGGGAACATGACTGAGGCGTGATTCTGGAAAACTGTGGCCTGGGAATATGACTGAGGTTTGATTCTGGAAATCTGTGGCCTGGGAACTTGACTGAGGTTTGATGGTAGAAATCTGTGGACTGGCAACATGACTGAGGTTTGATTGTAGAACCCTGTGCCCTGGAAACATGAATGCGACCTGATACTTGAAACCCATGGCCTGGGAACTTGACATTGGTTTGATTCCGGAACCCTGTGGCCAGGAACAAGACTGAGGCGTGATTCTGGAATCCTGTGGCCTGGGAACATGACATCTGTTTAGATTGTGGAATACTGGGCCCTGGGAACCTGACTGAGGCTTGGTTCTGGAACCCTGTGGACTGGGAACATGACTGAGGTTTTATTCTGGAATCCTGTGGCCTGGGAACATGACATCAGTGGATTCTGGAACCCTGTGGCCTGGGAACATGAGAACGGTTGGATTCTGGAACCCTGTGGCCTGGGAACATGTCTGAGGTTTGATGGTGGAAACCTGTGGCTTGGCAACATGACTGAGGTTTGTTACTGGAACCCTGTTCCCTGGGAACATGACTGAGGTTTGATTCTGGACACCTTTGTCCTGGGAACATGACTGTGGTTTGATTGTGGAACCATGGGTCCTGCAAACATGACTGAGGTTTGATTCTGGAACCATGTGTCCTGGGAATATGGCTGAGGTTTGATTCTGGAAATCTGTGGCCTGGGAACATGACTGAGGTTTGATTCTGGAACCCTGTAGCCTGCGAACATAACTGAGGATTGTTTCTGGAATCCTGTGGCCTGGGAACATGACATCAGTGCATTCTGGAACCCTGTGGCCTGGGAACATGAGAACGGTTTAATTCTGGAACCCTCTGACCTGGGAACATGTCTGAGGTTTGATGGTGGAAACCTGTGGCTTGGCAACATGACTGAGGTTTGTTTCTGGACACCTTTGTGCTGGGAACATGACTGTGTTTTGATTGTGGAATCATGGGTCCTGCAAACATGACAGAGGTTTGATTCTGGAACCAGGTGTCCTGGGAATATGACTGAGGTTTGATTCTGGAAATCTGTGGCCTGGGAACTTGACTGAGGTTTGATGGCAGAAACCTGTGGACTGGCAACATGACTGAGGTTTGATTGTAGAACCCTGTGCCCTGGAAACATGACTGTGGGCTGGTACTGGAAACCCATGGCCTAGGAATTTGACATTGGTTTGATTCTGGAACCCTGTGGCCTGGGAACATGACTGAGGCGTGATTCTGGAAAACTGTGGCCTGGGAATATGACTGAGGTTTGATTCTGGAAATCTGTGGCCTGGGAACTTGACTGAGGTTTGATGGTAGAAATCTGTGGACTGGCAACATGACTGAGGTTTGATTGTAGAACCCTGTGCCCTGGAAACATGAATGCGACCTGATACTTGAAACCCATGGCCTGGGAACTTGACATTGGTTTGATTCCGGATCCCTGTGGCCAGGAACAAGACTGAGGCGTGATTCTGGAATCCTGTGGCCTGGGAACATGACATCTGTTTAGATTGTGGAATACTGGGCCCTGGGAACCTGACTGAGGCTTGGTTCTGGAACCCTGTGGACTGGGAACATGACTGAGGTTTTATTCTGGAATCCTGTGGCCTGGGAACATGACATCAGTGGATTCTGGAACCCTGTGGCCTGGGAACATGAGAACGGTTGGATTCTGGAACCCTGTGGCCTGGGAACATGTCTGAGGTTTGATGGTGGAAACCTGTGGCTTGGCAACATGACTGAGGTTTGTTACTGGAACCCTGTTCCCTGGGAACATGACTGAGGTTTGATTCTGGACACCTTTGTCCTGGGAACATGATTGTGGTTTGATTGTGGAACCATGGGTCCTGCAAACATGACTGAGGTTTGATTCTGGAACCATGTGTCCTGGGAATATGACTGAGGTTTGATTCTGGAAATCTGTGGCCTGGGAACATGACTGAGGTTTGATTCTGGAACCCTGTAGCCTGCGAACATAACTGAGGATTGTTTCTGGAATCCTGTGGCCTGGGAACATGACATCAGTGGATTCTGGAACCCTATGGCCTGGGAACATGAGAACGGTTTAATTCTGGAACCCTCTGACCTGGGAACATGTCTGAGGTTTGATGGTGGAAACCTGTGGCTTGGCAACATGACTGAGGTTTGTTTCTGGAAACCTTTGTGCTGGGAACATGACTGTGTTTTGATTGTGGAATCATGGGTCCTGCAAACATGACAGAGGTTTGATTCTGGAACCAGGTGTCCTGGGAATATGACTGAGGTTTGATTCTGGAAATCTGTGGCCTGGGAACTTGACTGAGGTTTGATGGCAGAAACCTGTGGACTGGCAACATGACTGAGGTTTGAGTGTAGAACCCTGTGCCCTGGAAACATGACTGTGGGCTGGTCCTGGAAACCCATGGCCTAGGAATTTGACATTGGTTTGATTCTGGAACCCTGTGGCCTGGGAACATGACTGAGGCGTGATTCTGGAAAACTGTGGCCTGGGAATATGACTGAGGTTTGATTCTGGAAAACTGTGGCCTGGGAACTTGACTGAGGTTTGATGGTAGAAATCTGTGGACTGGCAACATGACTGAGGTTTGATTGTAGAACCCTGTGCCCTGGAAACATGAATGCGACCTGATACTTGAAACCCATGGCCTGGGAACTTGACATTGGTTTGATTCCGGAACCCTGTGGCCAGGAACAAGACTGAGGCGTGATTCTGGAATCCTGTGGCCTGGGAACATGACATCTGTTTAGATTGTGGAATACTGGGCCCTGGGAACCTGACTGAGGCTTGGTTCTGGAACCCTGTGGACTGGGAACATGACTGAGGTTTTATTCTGGAATCCTGTGGCCTGGGAACATGACATCAGTGGATTCTGGAACCCTGTGGCCTGGGAACATGAGAACGGTTGGATTCTGGAACCCTGTGGCCTGGGAACATGTCTGAGGTTTGATGGTGGAAACCTGTGGCTTGGCAACATGAATGAGGTTTGTTACTGGAACCCTCTTCCCTGGGAACATGACTGAGGTTTGATTCTGGACACCTTTGTCCTGGGAACATGACTGTGGTTTGATTGTGGAACCATGGGTCCTGCAAACATGACTGAGGTTTTATTCTGGAACCAGGTGTCCTGGGAATATGACTGAGGTTTGATTCTGGAAATCTGTGGCCTGGGAAATTGACTGAGGTTTGATGGCAGAAACCTGTGGACTGGCAACATGACAGAGGTTTGATTGTAGAAACCTGTGCCCTGGAAACATGACTGTGGCCTGGTACTGGAAACCCATGGCCTAGGAATTTGACATTGGCTTGATTCTGGAACCCTGTGGCCTGGGAACAGGATTGAGGCGTGATTCTGGAAACCTGTGGCCTGGGAACATGACATCTGTTTAGATTGTGGCATACTGTGCCCTGGGAACCGGACTGAAGGCTTGGTTCTGGAATCCTGTGGACTGGGAACAAGACTGAGGTTTGATTCTGTAACCATGTGGCCTGGGAATATGACTGATATTAGATCGTGGAATCCTGTGGCCTGGGAACATGACATCGGTTTGGATTCTGGTACCCTGTTGCCTGGGAACATGAAATCGGTTTGATTGTGGAAACCTGTGGTCTGGGAATATGACTGAGGTTTGATGGTGGTACCCTCTGGCCTGGCAACATGACTGAGGTTTGATTCTGGATCCCTGTGGCCTGGGAACATGACTGAGGCGTGATTCTGGAATCCTGTGGCCTGGGAACATGACGTCTGTTTAGATTGTGGAATACTGTGCCCTGGGAATCTGACTGAGGCTTGGTTCTGGAACCCTGTGGACTGGGAACATGACTGAGGTTTTATTCTGGAATCCTGTGGCCTGGGAACATGACATCAGTGGATTCTGGAACCCTGTAGCCTGGGAACATGAGAACGGTTGGATTCTGGAACCCTGTGGCCTGGGAACATGTCTGAGGTTTGATGGTGGAACCCTGTTCCCTGGGAACATGACTGAGGTTTGATTCTGGACACCTTTGTCCTGGGAACATGACTGTGGTTTGATTGTGGAACCATGGGTCCTGCAAACATGACTGAGGTTTGATTCTGGAACCATGTGTCCTGGGAATATGACTGAGGTTTGATTCTGGAAATCTGTGGCCTGGGAACATGACTGAGGTTTGATTCTGGAACCCTGTAGCCTGCGAACATAACTGAGGATTGTTTCTGGAATCCTGTGGCCTGGGAACATGACATCAGTGGATTCTGGAACCCTGAGGCCTGGGAACATGAGAACGGTTTAATTCTGGAACCCTCTGACCTGGGAACATGTCTGAGGTTTGATGGTGGAAACCTGTGGCTTGGCAACATGACTGAGGTTTGTTTCTGGACACCTTTGTGCTGGGAACATGACTGTGTTTTGATTGTGGAATCATGGGTCCTGCAAACATGACTGAGGTTTGATTCTGGAACCATGTGTCCTGGGAATATGACTGAGGTTTGATTCTGGAAATCTGTGGCCTGGGAACTTGACTGAGGTTTGATGGCAGAAACCTGTGGACTGGCAACATGACTGAGGTTTGATTGTAGAACCCTGTGCCCTGGAAACATGACTGTGGGCTGGTACTGGAAACCCATGGCCTAGGAATTTGACATTGGTTTGATTCTGGAACCCTGTGACCTGGGAACATGACTGAGGTATGATTCTGGAAAACTGTGGCCGGGGACTTGACTGAGGTTTGATGGCAGAAATCTGTGGACTGGAAACATTACTGAGGTTTGATTGTAGAACCTTGTGCCCTGGAAACATGAGTGCGACGTGATACTTGAAACCCATGGCCTGGGAACTTGACATTGGTTTGATTCTGGAACCCTGCGGCCAGGAACAAGACTGAGGCGTGATTCTGGAATCCTGTGGCCTGGGAACATGACATCTGTTTAGATTGTGGAATACTGTGCCCTGGGAACCTGACTGAGGCTTGGTTCTGGAACCCTGTGGACTGGGAACATGACTGAGGTTTTATTCTGGAATCCTGTGGCCTGGGAACATGACATCAGTGGATTCTGGAACCCTGTGGCCTGGGAACATGAGAACGGTTGGATTCTGGAAACCTGTGGCCTGGGAACATGTCTGAGGTTTGATGGTGGAAACCTGTGGCTTGGCAACATGACTGAGGTTTGTTACTGGAACCCTGTTCCCTGGGAACATGACTGAGGTTTGATTCTGGACACCTTTGTCCTGGGAACATGACTGTGGTTTGATTGTGGAACCATGGGTCCTACAAATATGACTGAGGTTTGATTCTGGAACCATGTGTCCTGGGAATATGACTGAGGTTTGATTCTGGAAATCTGTGGCCTGGGAACTTGACTGAGGTTTGATGGCAGAAACCTGTGGACTGGCAACCTGACTGAGGTTTGATTGTAGAACCCTGTGCCCTGGAAACATGACTGTGGGCTGGTACTGGAAACCCATGGCCTAGGAATTTGACATTGGTTTGATTCTGGAACCCTGTGGCCTGGGAACATGACTGAGGCGTGATTCTGGAAAACTGTGGCCTGGGAATATGACTGAGGTTTGATTCTGGAAATCTGTGGCCTGGGAACTTGACTGAGGTTTGATGGTAGAAATCTGTGGACTGGCAACATGACTGAGGTTTGATTGTAGAACCCTGTGCCCTGGAAACATGAATGCGACCTGATACTTGAAACCCATGGCCTGGGAACTTGACATTGGTTTGATTCCGGAACCCTGTGGCCAGGAACAAGACTGAGGCGTGATTCTGGAATCCTGTGGCCTGGGAACATGACATCTGTTTAGATTGTGGAATACTGGGCCCTGGGAACCTGACTGAGGCTTGGTTCTGGAACCCTGTGGACTGGGAACATGACTGAGGTTTTATTCTGGAATCCTGTGGCCTGGGAACATGACATCAGTGGATTCTGGAACCCTGTGGCCTGGGAACATGAGAACGGTTGGATTCTGGAACCCTGTGGCCTGGGAACATGTCTGAGGTTTGATGGTGGAAACCTGTGGCTTGGCAACATGACTGAGGTTTGTTTCTGGACACCTTTGTGCTGGGAACATGACTGTGTTTTGATTGTGGAATCATGGGTCCTGCAAACATGACAGAGGTTTGATTCTGGAACCAGGTGTCCTGGGAATATGACTGAGGTTTGATTCTGGAAATCTGTGGCCTGGGAACTTGACTGAGGTTTGATGGCAGAAACCTGTGGACTGGCAACATGACTGAGGTTTGATTGTAGAACCCTGTGCCCTGGAAACATGACTGTGGGCTGGTACTGGAAACCCATGGCCTAGGAATTTGACATTGGTTTGATTCTGGAACCCTGTGGCCTGGGAACATGACTGAGGCGTGATTCTGGAAAACTTTGGCCTGGGAATATGACTGAGGTTTGATTCTGGAAATCTGTGGCCTGGGAACTTGACTGAGGTTTGATGGTAGAAATCTGTGGACTGGCAACATGACTGAGGTTTGATTGTAGAACCCTGTGCCCTGGAAACATGAATGCGACCTGATACTTGAAACCCATGGCCTGGGAACTTGACATTGGTTTGATTCCGGATCCCTGTGGCCAGGAACAAGACTGAGGCGTGATTCTGGAATCCTGTGGCCTGGGAACATGACATCTGTTTAGATTGTGGAATACTGGGCCCTGGGAACCTGACTGAGGCTTGGTTCTGGAACCCTGTGGACTGGGAACATGACTGAGGTTTTATTCTGGAATCCTGTGGCCTGGGAACATGACATCAGTGGATTCTGGAACCCTGTGGCCTGGGAACATGAGAACGGTTGGATTCTGGAAACCTGTGGCCTGGGAACATGTCTGAGGTTTGATGGTGGAAACCTGTGGCTTGGCAACATGATTGAGGCTTGTTACTGGAACCCTGTTCCCTGGGAACATGACTGAGGTTTGATTCTGGACACCTTTGTCCTGGGAACATGATTGTGGTTTGATTGTGGAACCATGGGTCCTGCAAACATGACTGAGGTTTGATTCTGGAACCATGTGTCCTGGGAATATGACTGAGGTTTGATTCTGGAAATCTGTGGCCTGGGAACATGACTGAGGTTTGATTCTGGAACCCTGTAGCCTGCGAACATAACTGAGGATTGTTTCTGGAATCCTGTGGCCTGGGAACATGACATCAGTGGATTCTGGAACCCTATGGCCTGGGAACATGAGAACGGTTTAATTCTGGAACCCTCTGACCTGGGAACATGTCTGAGGTTTGATGGTGGAAACCTGTGGCTTGGCAACATGACTGAGGTTTGTTTCTGGAAACCTTTGTGCTGGGAACATGACTGTGTTTTGATTGTGGAATCATGGGTCCTGCAAACATGACAGAGGTTTGATTCTGGAACCAGGTGTCCTGGGAATATGACTGAGGTTTGATTCTGGAAATCTGTGGCCTGGGAACTTGACTGAGGTTTGATGGCAGAAACCTGTGGACTGGCAACATGACTGAGGTTTGAGTGTAGAACCCTGTGCCCTGGAAACATGACTGTGGGCTGGTACTGGAAACCCATGGCCTAGGAATTTGACATTGGTTTGATTCTGGAACCCTGTGGCCTGGGAACATGACTGAGGCGTGATTCTGGAAAACTGTGGCCTGGGAATATGACTGAGGTTTGATTCTGGAAAACTGTGGCCTGGGACCTTGACTGAGGTTTGATGGTAGAAATCTGTGGACTGGCAACATGACTGAGGTTTGATTGTAGAACCCTGTGCCCTGGAAACATGAATGCGACCTGATACTTGAAACCCATGGCCTGGGAACTTGACATTGGTTTGATTCCAGAACCCTGTGGCCAGGAACAAGACTGAGGCGTGATTCTGGAATCCTGTGGCCTGGGAACATGACATCTGTTTAGATTGTGGAATACTGGGCCCTGGGAACCTGACTGAGGCTTGGTTCTGGAACCCTGTGGACTGGGAACATGACTGAGGTTTTATTCTGGAATCCTGTGGCCTGGGAACATGACATCAGTGGATTCTGGAACCCTGTGGCCTGGGAACATGAGAACGGTTGGATTCTGGAACCCTGTGGCCTGGGAACATGTCTGAGGTTTGATGGTGGAAACCTGTGGCTTGGCAACATGAATGAGGTTTGTTACTGGAACCCTCTTCCCTGGGAACATGACTGAGGTTTGATTCTGGACACCTTTGTCCTGGGAACATGACTGTGGTTTGATTGTGGAACCATGGGTCCTGCAAACATGACTGAGGTTTTATTCTGGAACCAGGTGTCCTGGGAATATGACTGAGGTTTGATTCTGGAAATCTGTGGCCTGGGAAATTGACTGAGGTTTGATGGCAGAAACCTGTGGACTGGCAACATGACAGAGGTTTGATTGTAGAAACCTGTGCCCTGGAAACATGACTGTGGCCTGGTACTGGAAACCCATGGCCTAGGAATTTGACATTGGCTTGATTCTGGAACCCTGTGGCCTGGGAACAGGATTGAGGCGTGATTCTGGAAACCTGTGGCCTGGGAACATGACATCTGTTTAGATTGTGGCATACTGTGCCCTGGGAACCGGACTGAAGGCTTGGTTCTGGAATCCTGTGGACTGGGAACAAGACTGAGGTTTGATTCTGTAACCATGTGGCCTGGGAATATGACTGATATTAGATCGTGGAATCCTGTGGCCTGGGAACATGACATCGGTTTGGATTCTGGTACCCTGTTGCCTGGGAACATGAAATCGGTTTGATTGTGGAAACCTGTGGTCTGGGAATATGACTGAGGTTTGATGGTGGTACCCTCTGGCCTGGCAACATGACTGAGGTTTGATTCTGGATCCCTGTGGCCTGGGAACATGACTGAGGCGTGATTCTGGAATCCTGTGGCCTGGGAACATGACGTCTGTTTAGATTGTGGAATACTGTGCCCTGGGAATCTGACTGAGGCTTGGTTCTGGAACCCTGTGGACTGGGAACATGACTGAGGTTTTATTCTGGAATCCTGTGGCCTGGGAACATGACATCAGTGGATTCTGGAACCCTGTAGCCTGGGAACATGAGAACGGTTGGATTCTGGAAACCTGTGGCCTGGGAACATGTCTGAGGTTTGATGGTGGAAACCTGTGGCTTGGCAACATGACTGAGGTTTGTTACTGGAACCCTGTTCCCTGGGAACATGACTGAGGTTTGATTCTGGACACCTTTGTCCTGGGAACATGACTGTGGTTTGATTGTGGAACCATGGGTCCTGCAAACATGACTGAGGTTTGATTCTGGAACCATGTGTCCTGGGAATATGACTGAGGTTTGATTCTGGAAATCTGTGGCCTGGGAACATGACTGAGGTTTGATTCTGGAACCCTGTAGCCTGCGAACATAACTGAGGATTGTTTCTGGAATCCTGTGGCCTGGGAACATGACATCAGTGGATTCTGGAACCCTGAGGCCTGGGAACATGAGAACGGTTTAATTCTGGAACCCTCTGACCTGGGAACATGTCTGAGGTTTGATGGTGGAAACCTGTGGCTTGGCAACATGACTGAGGTTTGTTTCTGGACACCTTTGTGCTGGGAACATGACTGTGTTTTGATTGTGGAATCATGGGTCCTGCAAACATGATTGAGGTTTGATTCTGGAACCATGTGTCCTGGGAATATGACTGAGGTTTGATTCTGGAAATCTGTGGCCTGGGAACTTGACTGAGGTTTGATGGCAGAAACCTGTGGACTGGCAACATGACTGAGGTTTGATTGTAGAACCCTGTGCCCTGGAAACATGACTGTGGGCTGGTACTGGAAACCCATGGCCTAGGAATTTGACATTGGTTTGATTATGGAACCCTGTGACCTGGGAACATGACTGAGGTATGATTCTGGAAAACTGTGGCCGGGGACTTGACTGAGGTTTGATGGCAGAAATCTGTGGACTGGAAACATTACTGAGGTTTGATTGTAGAACCTTGTGCCCTGGAAACATGAGTGCGACGTGATACTTGAAACCCATGGCCTGGGAACTTGACATTGGTTTGATTCTGGAACCCTGCGGCCAGGAACAAGACTGAGGCGTGATTCTGGAATCCTGTGGCCTGGGAACATGACATCTGTTTAGATTGTGGAATACTGTGCCCTGGGAACCTGACTGAGGCTTGGTTCTGGAACCCTGTGGACTGGGAACATGACTGAGGTTTTATTCTGGAATCCTGTGGCCTGGGAACATGACATCAGTGGATTCTGGAACCCTGTGGCCTGGGAACATGAGAACGGTTGGATTCTGGAAACCTGTGGCCTGGGAACATGTCTGAGGTTTGATGGTGGAAACCTGTGGCTTGGCAACATGACTGAGGTTTGTTACTGGAACCCTGTTCCCTGGGAACATGACTGAGGTTTGATTCTGGACACCTTTGTCCTGGGAACATGACTGTGGTTTGATTGTGGAACCATGGGTCCTGCAAACATGACTGAGGTTTGATTCTGGAACCATGTGTCCTGGGAATATGACTGAGGTTTGATTCTGGAAATCTGTGGCCTGGGAACATGACTGAGGTTTGATTCTGGAACCCTGTAGCCTGCGAACATAACTGAGGATTGTTTCTGGAATCCTGTGGCCTGGGAACATGACATCAGTGGATTCTGGAACCCTGTGGCCTGGGAACATGAGAACTGTTTAATTCTGGAACCCTCTGACCTGGGAACATGTCTGAGGTTTGATGGTGGAAACCTGTGGCTTGGCAACATGACTGAGGTTTGTTTCTGGACACCTTTGTGCTGGGAACATGACTGTGTTTTGATTGTGGAATCATGGGTCCTGCAAACATGACAGAGGTTTGATTCTGGAACCAGGTGTCCTGGGAATATGACTGAGGTTTGATTGTGGAAATCTGTGGCCTGGGAACTTGACTGAGGTTTGATGGCAGAAACCTGTGGACTGGCAACATGACTGAGGTTTGATTGTAGAACCCTGTGCCCTGGAAACATGACTGTGGGCTGGTACTGGAAACCCATGACCTAGGAATTTGACATTGGTTTGATTCTGGAACCCTGTGGCCTGGGAACATGACTGAGGCGTGATTCTGGAAAACTGTGGCCAGGGAATATGACTGAGGTTTGATTCTGGAAATCTGTGGCCTGGGAAGTTGACTGAGGTTTGATGGTAGAAATCTGTGGACTGGCAACATGACTGAGGTTTGATTGTAGAACCCTGTGCCCTGGAAACATGAATGCGACCTGATACTTGAAACCCATGGCCTGGGAACTTGACATTGGTTTGATTCCGGAACCCTGTGGCCAGGAATAAGACTGAGGCGTGATTCTGGAATCCTGTGGCCTGGGAACATGACATCTGTTTAGATTGTGGAATACTGGGCCCTGGGAACCTGACTGAGGCTTGGTTCTGGAACCCTGTGGACTGGGAACATGACTGAGGTTTTATTCTGGAATCCTGTGGCCTGGGAACATGACATCAGTGGATTCTGGAACCCTGTGGCCTGGGAACATGAGAACGGTTGGATTCTGGAAACCTGTGGCCTGCGAACATGTCTGAGGTTTGATGGTGGAAACCTGTGGCTTGGCAACATGACTGAGGTTTGTTACTGGAACCCTGTTCCCTGGGAACATGACTGAGGTTTGATTCTGGACACCTTTGTCCTGGGAACATGACTGTGGTTTGATTGTGGAACCATGGGTCCTGCAAACATGACTGAGGTTTGATTCTGGAACCATGTGTCCTGGGAATATGACTGAGGTTTGATTCTGGAAATCTGTGGCCTGGGAACATGACTGAGGTTTGATTCTGGAACCCTGTAGCCTGCGAACATAACTGAGGATTGTTTCTGGAATCCTGTGGCCTGGGAACATGACATCAGTGGATTCTGGAACCCTGTGGCCTGGGAACATGAGAACGGTTTAATTCTGGAACCCTCTGACCTGGGAACATGTCTGAGGTTTGATGGTGGAGACCTGTGGCTTGGCAACATGACTGAGGTTTGTTTCTGGACACGTTTGTGCTGGGAACATGACTGTGTTTTGATTGTGGAATCATGGGTCCTGCAAACATGACAGAGGTTTGATTCTGGAACCAGGTGTCCTGGGAATATGACTGAGGTTTGATTCTGGAAATCTGTGGCCTGGGAACTTGACTGAGGTTTGATGGCAGAAACCTGTGGACTGGCAACATGACTGAGGTTTGATTGTAGAACCCTGTGCCCTGGAAACATGACTGTGGGCTGGTCCTGGAAACCCATGGCCTAGGAATTTGACATTGGTTTGATTCTGGAACCCTGTGGCCTGGGAACATGACTGAGGCGTGATTCTGGAAAACTGTGGCCTGGGAATATGACTGAGGTTTGATTCTGGAAAACTGTGGCCTGGGAAGTTGACTGAGGTTTGATGGTAGAAATCTGTGGACTGGCAACATGACTGAGGTTTGATTGTAGAACCCTGTGCCCTGGAAACATGACTGCGACCTGATACTTGAAACCCATGGCCTGGGAACTTGACATTGGTTTGATTCCGGAACCCTGTGGCCAGGAACAAGACTGAGGCGTGATTCTGGAATCCTGTGGCCTGGGAACATGACATCTGTTTAGATTGTGGAATACTGGGCCCTGGGAACCTGACTGAGGCTTGGTTCTGGAACCCTGTGGACTGGGAACATGACTGAGGTTTTATTCTGGAATCCTGTGGCCTGGGAACATGACATCAGTGGATTCTGGAACCCTGTGGCCTGGGAACATGAGAACGGTTGGATTCTGGAACCCTGTGGCCTGGGAACATGTCTGAGGTTTGATGGTGGAAACCTGTGGCTTGGCAACATGAATGAGGTTTGTTACTGGAACCCTCTTCCCTGGGAACATGACTGAGGTTTGATTCTGGACACCTTTGTCCTGGGAACATGATTGTGGTTTGATTGTGGAACCATGGGTCCTGCAAACATGACTGAGGTTTGATTCTGGAACCATGTGTCCTGGGAATATGACTGAGGTTTGATTCTGGAAATCTGTGGCCTGGGAACATGACTGAGGTTTGATTCTGGAACCCTGTAGCCTGCGAACATAACTGAGGATTGTTTCTAGAATCCTGTGGCCTGGGAACATGACATCAGTGGATTCTGGAACCCTATGGCCTGGGAACATGAGAACGGTTTAATTCTGGAACCCTCTGACCTGGGAACATGTCTGAGGTTTGATGGTGGAAACCTGTGGCTTGGCAACATGACTGAGGTTTGTTTCTGGACACCTTTGTGCTGGGAACATGACTGTGTTTTGATTGTGGAATCATGGGTCCTGCAAACATGACAGAGGTTTGATTCTGGAACCAGGTGTCCTGGGAATATGACTGAGGTTTGATTCTGGAAATCTGTGGCCTGGGAACTTGACTGAGGTTTGATGGCAGAAACCTGTGGACTGGCAACATGACTGAGGTTTGATTGTAGAACCCTGTGCCCTGGAAACATGACTGTGGGCTGGTACTGGAAACCCATGGCCTAGGAATTTGACATTGGTTTGATTCTGGAACCCTGTGGCCTGGGAACATGACTGAGGCGTGATTCTGGAAAACTGTGGCCTGGGAATATGACTGAGGTTTGATTCTGGAAAACTGTGGCCTGGGAACTTGACTGAGGTTTGATGGTAGAAATCTGTGGACTGGCAACATGACTGAGGTTTGATTGTAGAACCCTGTGCCCTGGAAACATGAATGCGACCTGATACTTGAAACCCATGGCCTGGGAACTTGACATTGGTTTGATTCCGGAACCCTGTGGCCAGGAACAAGACTGAGGCGTGATTCTGGAATCCTGTGGCCTGGGAACATGACATCTGTTTAGATTGTGGAATACTGTGCCCTGGGAACCTGACTGAGGCTTGGTTCTGGAACCCTGTGGACTGGGAACATGACTGAGGTTTTATTCTGGAATCCTGTGGCCTGGGAACATGACATCAGTGGATTCTGGAACCCTGTGGCCTGGGAACATGAGAACGGTTGGATTCTGGAACCCTGTGGCCTGGGAACATGTCTGAGGTTTGATGGTGGAAACCTGTGGCTTGGCAACATGAATGAGGTTTGTTACTGGAACCCTCTTCCCTGGGAACATGACTGAGGTTTGATTCTGGACACCTTTGTCCTGGGAACATGATTGTGGTTTGATTGTGGAACCATGGGTCCTGCAAACATGACTGAGGTTTGATTCTGGAACCATGTGTCCTGGGAATATGACTGAGGTTTGATTCTGGAAATCTGTGGCCTGGGAACATGACTGAGGTTTGATTCTGGAACCCTGTAGCCTGCGAACATAACTGAGGATTGTTTCTGGAATCCTGTGGCCTGGGAACATGATTTAGGCGTGATTCTGGAAACCTGTGGCCTGGCAACATGACATCTGTTTAGATTGTGGCATACTGTGCCCTGGGAACCGGACTGAAGGCTTGGTTCTGGAATCCTGTGGACTGGGAACAAGACTGAGGTTTGATTCTGTAACCATGTGGCCTGGGAATATGACTGATGTTAGATCGTGGAATCCTGTGGCCTGGGAACATGACATCGGTTTGGATTCTGGTACCCTGTTGCCTGGGAACATGAAATCGGTTTGATTGTGGAAACCTGTGGTCTGGGAATATGACTGAGGTTTGATGGTGGTACCCTCTGGCCTGGCAACATGACTGAGGTTTGATTCTGGATCCCTGTGGCCTGGGAACATGACTGAGGCGTGATTCTGGAATCCTGTGGCCTGGGAACATGACGTCTGTTTAGATTGTGGAATACTGTGCCCTGGGAATCTGACTGAGGCTTGGTTCTGGAACCCTGTGGACTGGGAACATGACTGAGGTTTGAATCTGGAATCCTGTAGCCTGCGAACATAACTGAGGATTGTTTCTGGAACCCTGTGGCCTGGGAACATGACATCAGTGGATTCTGGAACCCTGTGGCCTGGGAACATGAGAACGGTATAATTCTGGAACCCTGTGACCTGGGAACATGTCTGAGGTTTGATGGTGGAAACCTGTGGCTTGGCAACATGACTGAGGTTTGTATCTGTAACCCTGTTCTCTGCGAACATGACTGAGGTTTGATTCTGGACACCTTTGTGCTGGGAACATGACTGTGTTTTGATTGTGGAATCATGGGTCCTGCAAACATGACAGAGGTTTGATTCTGGAACCAGGTGTCCTGGGAATATGACTGAGGTTTGATTCTGGAATTCTGTGGCCTGGGAACTTGACTGAGGTTTGATGGCAGAAACCTGTGGACTGGCAACATGACTGAGGTTTGATTGTAGAACCCTGTGCCCGGGAAACATGACTGTGGGCTGGTACTGGAAACCCATGGCCTAGGAATTTGACATTGGTTTGATTCTGGAACCCTGTGGCCTGGGAACATGACTGAGGCGTGATTCTGGAAAACTGTGGCCTGGGAATATGACTGAGGTTTGATTCTGGAAATCTGTGGCCTGGGAACTTGACTGAGGTTTGATGGTAGAAATCTGTGGACTGGCAACATGACTGAGGTTTGATTGTAGAACCCTGTGCCCTGGAAACATGAATGCGACCTGATACTTGAAACCCATGGCCTGGGAACTTGACATTGGTTTGATTCCGGAACCCTGTGGCCAGGAACAAGACTGAGGCGTGATTCTGGAATCCTGTGGCCTGGGAACATGACATCTGTTTAGATTGTGGAATACTGGGCCCTGGGAACCTGACTGAGGCTTGGTTCTGGAACCCTGTGGACTGGGAACATGACTGAGGTTTTATTCTGGAATCCTGTGGCCTGGGAACATGACATCAGTGGATTCTGGAACCCTGTGGCCTGGGAACATGAGAACGGTTGGATTCTGGAACCCTGTGTCCTGGGAACATGTCTGAGGTTTGATGGTGGAAACCTGTGGCTTGGCAACATGAATGAGGTTTGTTACTGGAACCCTCTTCCCTGGGAACATGACTGAGGTTTGATTCTGGACACCTTTCTCCTGGGAACATGACTGTGGTTTGATTGTGGAACCATGGGTCCTGCAAACATGACTGAGGTTTTATTCTGGAACCAGGTGTCCTGGGAATATGACTGAGGTTTGATTCTGGAAATCTGTGGCCTGGGAAATTGACTGAGGTTTGATGGCAGAAACCTGTGGACTGGCAACATGACAGAGGTTTGATTGTAGAAACCTGTGCCCTGGAAACATGACTGTGGCCTGGTACTGGAAACCCATGGCCTAGGAATTTGACATTGGCTTGATTCTGGAACCCTGTGGCCTGGGAACATGATTGAGGCCTGATTCTGGAAACCTGTGGCCTGGGAACATGACATCTGTTTAGATTGTGGCATACTGTGCCCTGGGAACCGGACTGAAGGCTTGGTTCTGGAATCCTGTGGACTGGGAACAAGACTGAGGTTTGATTCTGGAACCATGTGGCCTGGGAATATGACTGATGTTAGATCGTGGAATCCTGTGGCCTGGGAACATGACATCGGTTTGGATTCTGGTACCCTGTTGCCTGGGAACATGAAATCGGTTTGATTGTGGAAACCTGTGGTCTGGGAATATGACTGAGGTTTGATGGTGGTACCCTCTGGCCTGGCAACATGACTGAGGTTTGATTCTGGATCCCTGTGGCCTGGGAACATGACTGAGGCGTGATTCTGGAATCCTGTGGCCTGGGAACATGACGTCTGTTTAGATTGTGGAATACTGTGCCCTGGGAATCTGACTGAGGCTTGGTTCTGGAACCCTGTGGACTGGGAACATGACTGAGGTTTGAATCTGGAATCCTGTAGCCTGCGAACATAACTGAGGATTGTTTCTGGAACCCTGTGGCCTGGGAACATGACATCAGTGGATTCTGGAACCCTGTGGCCTGGGAACATGAGAACGGTATAATTCTGGAACCCTGTGACCTGGGAACATGTCTGAGGTTTGATGGTGGAAACCTGTGGCTTGGCAACATGACTGAGGTTTGTTTCTGGAACCCTGTTCTCTGCGAACATGACTGAGGTTTGATTCTGGACACCTTTGTGCTGGGAACATGACTGTGTTTTGATTGTGGAATCATGGGTCCTGCAAACATGACTGAGGTTTGATTCTGGAACCATGTGTCCTGGGAATATGACTGAGGTTTGATTCTGGAAATCTGTGGCCTGGGAACTTGACTGAGGTTTGATGGCAGAAACCTGTGGACTGGCAACATGACTGAGGTTTGATTGTAGAACCCTGTGCCCTGGAAACATGACTGTGGGCTGGTACTGGAAACCCATGGCCTAGGAATTTGACATTGGTTTGATTCTGGAACCCTGTGACCTGGGAACATGACTGAGGTATGATTCTGGAAAACTGTGGCCGGGGACTTGACTGAGGTTTGATGGCAGAAATCTGTGGACTGGAAACATTACTGAGGTTTGATTGTAGAACCCTGTGCCCTGGAAACATGAGTGCGACGTGATACTTGAAACCCATGGCCTGGGAACTTGACATTGGTTTGATTCCGGAACCCTGTGGCCAGGAACAAGACTGAGGCGTGATTCTGGAATCCTGTGGCCTGGGAACATGACATCTGTTTAGATTGTGGAATACTGTGCCCTGGGAACCTGACTGAGGCTTGGTTCTGGAACCCTGTGGACTGGGAACATGACTGAGGTTTTATTCTGGAATCCTGTGGCCTGGGAACATGACATCAGTGGATTCTGGAACCCTGTAGCCTGGGAACATGAGAACGGTTGGATTCTGGAAACCTGTGGCCTGGGAACATGTCTGAGGTTTGATGGTGGAAACCTGTGGCTTGGCAACATGACTGAGGTTTGTTACTGGAACCCTGTTCCCTGGGAACATGACTGAGGTTTGATTCTGGACACCTTTGTCCTGGGAACATGACTGTGGTTTGATTGTGGAACCATGGGTCCTGCAAACATGACTGAGGTTTGATTCTGGAACCATGTGTCCTGGGAATATGACTGAGGTTTGATTCTGGAAATCTGTGGCCTGGGAACATGACTGAGGTTTGATTCTGGAACCCTGTAGCCTGCGAACATAACTGAGGATTGTTTCTGGAATCCTGTGGCCTGGGAACATGACATCAGTGGATTCTGGAACCCTGTGGCCTGGGAACATGAGAACGGTTTAATTCTGGAACCCTCTGACCTGGGAACATGTCTGAGGTTTGATGGTGGAAACCTGTGGCTTGGCAACATGACTGAGGATTGTTTCTGGACACCTTTGTGCTGGGAACATGACTGTGTTTTGATTGTGGAATCATGGGTCCTGCAAACATGACAGAGGTTTGATTCTGGAACTAGGTGTCCTGGGAATATGACTGAGGTTTGATTCTGGAATTTTGTGGCCTGGGAACTTGACTGAGGTTTGATGGCAGAAACCTGTGGACTGGCAACATGACTGAGGTTTGATTGTAGAACCCTGTGCCCGGGAAACATGACTGTGGCCTGGTACTGGAAACCCATGGCCTAGGAATTTGACATTGGTTTGATTCTGGAACCCTGTGGCCTGGGAACATGACTGAGGTGTGATTCTGGAAAACTGTGGCCTGGGAATATGACTGAGGTTTGATTCTGGAAATCTGTGGCCTGGGAACTTGACTGAGGTTTGATGGTAGAAATCTGTGGACTGGCAACATGACTGAGGTTTGATTGTAGAACCCTGTGCCCTGGAAACATGACTGCGACCTGATACTTGAAACCCATGGCCTGGGAACTTGACATTGGTTTGATTCCGGAACCCTGTGGCCAGGAACAAGACTGAGGCGTGATTCTGGAATCCTGTGGCCTGGGAACATGACATCTGTTTAGATTGTGGAATACTGGGCCCTGGGAACCTGACTGAGGCTTGGTTCTGGAACCCTGTGGACTGGGAACATGACTGAGGTTTTATTCTGGAATCCTGTGGCCTGGGAACATGACATCAGTGGATTCTGGAACCCTGTGGCCTGGGAACATGAGAACGGTTTAATTCTGGAACCCTGTGGCCTGGGAACATGTCTGAGGTTTGATGGTGGAAACCTGTGGCTTGGCAACATGAATGAGGTTTGTTACTGGAACCCTCTTCCCTGGGAACATGACTGAGGTTTGATTCTGGACACCTTTGTCCTGGGAACATGACTGTGGTTTGATTGTGGAACCATGGGTCCTGCAAACATGACTGAGGTTTTATTCTGGAACCAGGTGTCCTGGGAATATGACTGAGGTTTGATTCTGGAAATCTGTGGCCTGGGAAATTGACTGAGGTTTGATGGCAGAAACCTGTGGACTGGCAACATGACAGAGGTTTGATTGTAGAAACCTGTTCCCTGGAAACATGACTGTGGCCTGGTACTGGAAACCCATGGCCTAGGAATTTGACATTGGCTTGATTCTGGAACCCTGTGGCCTGGGAACAGGATTGAGGCGTGATTCTGGAAACCTGTGGCCTGGGAACATGACATCTGTTTAGATTGTGGCATACTGTGCCCTGGGAACCGGACTGAAGGCTTGGTTCTGGAATCCTGTGGACTGGGAACAAGACTGAGGTTTGATTCTGGAACCATGTGGCCTGGGAATATGACTGATGTTAGATCGTGGAATCCTGTGGCCTGGGAACATGACATCGGTTTGGATTCTGGTACCCTGTTGCCTGGGAACATGAAATCGGTTTGATTGTGGAAACCTGTGGTCTGGGAATATGACTGAGGTTTGATGGTGGTACCCTCTGGCCTGGCAACATGACTGAGGTTTGATTCTGGATCCCTGTGGCCTGGGAACATGACTGAGGCGTGATTCTGGAATCCTGTGGCCTGGGAACATGACGTCTGTTTAGATTGTGGAATACTGTGCCCTGGGAATCTGACTGAGGCTTGGTTCTGGAACCCTGTGGACTGGGAACATGACTGAGGTTTGAATCTGGAATCCTGTAGCCTGCGAACATAACTGAGGATTGTTTCTGGAACCCTGTGGCCTGGGAACATGACATCAGTGGATTCTGGAACCCTGTGGCCTGGGAACATGAGAACGGTATAATTCTGGAACCCTGTGACCTGGGAACATGTCTGAGGTTTGATGGTGGAAACCTGTGGCTTGGCAACATGACTGAGGTTTGTTTCTGGAACCCTGTTCTCTGCGAACATGACTGAGGTTTGATTCTGGACACCTTTGTGCTGGGAACATGACTGTGTTTTGATTGTGGAATCATGGGTCCTGCAAACATGACTGAGGTTTGATTCTGGAACCATGTGTCCTGGGAATATGACTGAGGTTTGATTCTGGAAATCTGTGGCCTGGGAACTTGACTGAGGTTTGATGGCAGAAACCTGTGGACTGGCAACATGACTGAGGTTTGATTGTAGAACCCTGTGCCCTGGAAACATGACTGTGGGCTGGTACTGGAAACCCATGGCCTAGGAATTTGACATTGGTTTGATTCTGGAACCCTGTGACCTGGGAACATGACTGAGGTATGATTCTGGAAAACTGTGGCCGGGGACTTGACTGAGGTTTGATGGCAGAAATCTGTGGACTGGAAACATTACTGAGGTTTGATTGTAGAACCCTGTGCCCTGGAAACATGAGTGCGACGTGATACTTGAAACCCATGGCCTGGGAACTTGACATTGGTTTGATTCCGGAACCCTGTGGCCAGGAACAAGACTGAGGCGTGATTCTGGAATCCTGTGGCCTGGGAACATGACATCTGTTTAGATTGTGGAATACTGTGCCCTGGGAACCTGACTGAGGCTTGGTTCTGGAACCCTGTGGACTGGGAACATGACTGAGGTTTTATTCTGGAATCCTGTGGCCTGGGAACATGACATCAGTGGATTCTGGAACCCTGTAGCCTGGGAACATGAGAACGGTTGGATTCTGGAAACCTGTGGCCTGGGAACATGTCTGAGGTTTGATGGTGGAAACCTGTGGCTTGGCAACATGACTGAGGTTTGTTACTGGAACCCTGTTCCCTGGGAACATGACTGAGGTTTGATTCTGGACACCTTTGTCCTGGGAACATGACTGTGGTTTGATTGTGGAACCATGGGTCCTGCAAACATGACTGAGGTTTGATTCTGGAACCATGTGTCCTGGGAATATGACTGAGGTTTGATTCTGGAAATCTGTGGCCTGGGAACATGACTGAGGTTTGATTCTGGAACCCTGTAGCCTGCGAACATAACTGAGGATTGTTTCTGGAATCCTGTGGCCTGGGAACATGACATCAGTGGATTCTGGAACCCTGTGGCCTGGGAACATGAGAACGGTTTAATTCTGGAACCCTCTGACCTGGGAACATGTCTGAGGTTTGATGGTGGAAACCTGTGGCTTGGCAACATGACTGAGGATTGTTTCTGGACACCTTTGTGCTGGGAACATGACTGTGTTTTGATTGTGGAATCATGGGTCCTGCAAACATGACAGAGGTTTGATTCTGGAACTAGGTGTCCTGGGAATATGACTGAGGTTTGATTCTGGAATTTTGTGGCCTGGGAACTTGACTGAGGTTTGATGGCAGAAACCTGTGGACTGGCAACATGACTGAGGTTTGATTGTAGAACCCTGTGCCCGGGAAACATGACTGTGGCCTGGTACTGGAAACCCATGGCCTAGGAATTTGACATTGGTTTGATTCTGGAACCCTGTGGCCTGGGAACATGACTGAGGTGTGATTCTGGAAAACTGTGGCCTGGGAATATGACTGAGGTTTGATTCTGGAAATCTGTGGCCTGGGAACTTGACTGAGGTTTGATGGTAGAAATCTGTGGACTGGCAACATGACTGAGGTTTGATTGTAGAACCCTGTGCCCTGGAAACATGACTGCGACCTGATACTTGAAACCCATGGCCTGGGAACTTGACATTGGTTTGATTCCGGAACCCTGTGGCCAGGAACAAGACTGAGGCGTGATTCTGGAATCCTGTGGCCTGGGAACATGACATCTGTTTAGATTGTGGAATACTGGGCCCTGGGAACCTGACTGAGGCTTGGTTCTGGAACCCTGTGGACTGGGAACATGACTGAGGTTTTATTCTGGAATCCTGTGGCCTGGGAACATGACATCAGTGGATTCTGGAACCCTGTGGCCTGGGAACATGAGAACGGTTTAATTCTGGAACCCTGTGGCCTGGGAACATGTCTGAGGTTTGATGGTGGAAACCTGTGGCTTGGCAACATGAATGAGGTTTGTTACTGGAACCCTCTTCCCTGGGAACATGACTGAGGTTTGATTCTGGACACCTTTGTCCTGGGAACATGACTGTGGTTTGATTGTGGAACCATGGGTCCTGCAAACATGACTGAGGTTTTATTCTGGAACCAGGTGTCCTGGGAATATGACTGAGGTTTGATTCTGGAAATCTGTGGCCTGGGAAATTGACTGAGGTTTGATGGCAGAAACCTGTGGACTGGGAACATGACAGAGGTTTGATTGTAGAAACCTGTTCCCTGGAAACATGACTGTGGCCTGGTACTGGAAACCCATGGCCTAGGAATTTGACATTGGCTTGATTCTGGAACCCTGTGGCCTGGGAACAGGATTGAGGCGTGATTCTGGAAACCTGTGGCCTGGGAACATGACATCTGTTTAGATTGTGGCATACTGTGCCCTGGGAACCGGACTGAAGGCTTGGTTCTGGAATCCTGTGGACTGGGAACAAGACTGAGGTTTGATTCTGGAACCATGTGGCCTGGGAATATGACTGATGTTAGATCGTGGAATCCTGTGGCCTGGGAACATGACATCGGTTTGGATTCTGGTACCCTGTTGCCTGGGAACATGAAATCGGTTTGATTGTGGAAACCTGTGGTCTGGGAATATGACTGAGGTTTGATGGTGGTACCGTCTGGCCTGGCAACATGACTGAGGTTTGATTCTGGATCCCTGTGGCCTGGGAACATGACTGAGGCGTGATTCTGGAATCCTGTGGCCTGGGAACATGACGTCTGTTTAGATTGTGGAATACTGTGCCCTGGGAATCTGACTGAGGCTTGGTTCTGGAACCCTGTGGACTGGGAAAATGACTGAGATTTTATTCTGGAATCCTGTGGCCTGGAAACATGACATCAGTGGATTCTTGAACCCTGTGGCCTGGGAACATGAGAACAGTTGGATTCTGGAACCCTGTGGCCTGGGAACATGTCTGAGGTTTGATGGTGGAAACCTGTGGCTTGGCAACATGAATGAGGTTTGTTACTGGAACCCTGTTCCCTGGGAATATGACTGAGGTTTGATTCTGGACACCTTTGTCCTGGGAACATGACTGTGGTTTGATTGTGGAACCATGGGTCCTGCAAACATGACTGAGGTTTGATTCTGGAAATCTGTGGCCTGGGAACTTGACTGAGGTTTGATGGCAGAAACCTGTGGACTGGCAACATGACTGAGGTTTGATTGTAGAACCCTGTGCCCTGGAAACATGACTGTGGCCTGGTACTGGAAACCCATGGCCTAAGAATTTGACATTGGTTTGATTCTGGAACCCTGTGGCCTTGGAACATGACTGAGGCGTGATTCTGGAAAACTGTGGCCTGGGAATATGACTGAGGTTTCTTTCTGGAAATCTGTGGCCTGGGAACTTGACTGAGGTTTAATGGCAGAAACCTGTGGACTGGCAACATGACTGAGGTTTGATTGTAGAACCCTGTGCCCTGGAAACATGACTGTGGCCTGTTACTGGAAACCCATGGCCTAGGAATTTGACATTGGTTTGATTCTGGAACCCTGTGGCCTGGGAACATGACTGAGGCGTGATTCTGGAAAACTGTGGCCTGGGAATATGACTGAGGTTTGATTCTGGAAATCTGTGGCCTGGGAACTTGACTGAGGTTTGATGGCAGAAACCTGTGGACTGGCAACATGACAGAGGTTTGTTACTGGAACCCTGTTCCCTGGGAACATGACTGAGGTTTGATTCTGGACACCTTTGTCCTGGGAACATGACTGTGGTTTGATTGTGGAACCATGGGTCCTGCAAACATGACTGAGGTTTGATTCTGGAACCATGTGTCCTGGGAATATGACTGAGGTTTGATTCTGGAAATCTGTGGCCTGGGAACATGACTGAGGTTTGATTCTGGAACCCTGTAGCCTGCGAACATAACTGAGGATTGTTTCTGGAATCCTGTGGCCTGGGAACATGACATCAGTGGATTCTGGAACCCTGTGGCCTGGGAACATGAGAACGGTTTAATTCTGGAACCCTCTGACCTGGGAACATGTCTGAGGTTTGATGGTGGAAACCTGTGGCTTGGCAACGTGACTGAGGTTTGTTTCTGGAAACATTTGTGCTGGGAACATGACTGTGTTTTGATTGTGGAATCATGGGTCCTGCAAACATGACAGAGTTTTGATTCTGGAACCAGGTGTCCTGGGAATATGACTGAGGTTTGATTCTGGAAATCTGTGGCCTGGGAACTTGACTGAGGTTTGATGGCAGAAACCTGTGGACTGGCAACATGACTGAGGTTTGATTGTAGAAACCTGTGCCCTGGAAACATGACTGTGGGCTGGTACTGCAAACCCATGGCCTAGGAATTTGACATTGGTTTGATTCTGGAACCCTGTGGCCTGGGAACATGACTGAGGCGTGATTCTGGAAAACTGTGGCCTGGGAATATGACTGAGGTTTGATTCTGGAAAACTGTGGCCTGGGAACTTGACTGAGGTTTGATGGTAGAAATCTGTGGACTGGCAACATGACTGAGGTTTGATTGTAGAACCCTGTGCCCTGGAAACATGACTGCGACCTGATACTTGAAACCCATGGCCTGGGAACTTGACATTGGTTTGATTCCGGAACCCTGTGGCCAGGAACAAGACTGAGGCGTGATTCTGGAATCCTGTGGCCTGGGAACATGACATCTGTTTAGATTGTGGAATACTGGGCCCTGGGAACCTGACTGAGGCTTGGTTCTGGAACCCTGTGGACTGGGAACATGACTGAGGTTTTATTCTGGAATCCTGTGGCCTGGGAACATGACATCAGTGGATTCTGGAACCCTGTGGCCTGGGAACATGTCTGAGGTTTGATGGTGGAAACCTGTGGCTTGGCAACATGACTGAGGTTTGTTACTGGAACCCTCTTCCCTGGGACCATGACTGAGGTTTGATTCTGGACACCTTTGTCCTGGGAACATGACTGTGGTTTGATTGTGGAACCATGGGTCCTGCAAACATGACTGAGGTTTTATTCTGGAACCAGGTGTCCTGGGAATATGACTGAGGTTTGATTCTGGAAATCTGTGGCCTGGGAAATTGACTGAGGTTTGATGGCAGAAACCTGTGGACTGGCAACATGACAGAGGTTTGATTGTAGAAACCTGTGCCCTGGAAACATGACTGTGGCCTGGTACTGGAAACCCATGGCCTAGGAATTTGACATTGGCTTGATTCTGGAACCCTGTGGCCTGGGAACATGATTGAGGCGTGATTCTGGAAACCTGTGGCCTGGGAACATGACATCTGTTTAGATTGTGGCATACTGTGCCCTGGGAACCGGACTGAAGGCTTGGTTCTGGAATCCTGTGGACTGGGAACAAGACTGAGGTTTGATTCTGGAACCATGTGGCCTGGGAATATGACTGATGTTAGATCGTGGAATCCTGTGGCCTGGGAACATGACATCGGTTTGGATTCTGGTACCCTGTTGCCTGGGAACATGAAATCGGTTTGATTGTGGAAACCTGTGGTCTGGGAATATGACTGAGGTTTGATGGTGGTACCCTCTGGCCTGGCAACATGACTGAGGTTTGATTCTGGATCCCTGTGGCCTGGGAACATGACTGAGGCGTGATTCTGGAATCCTGTGGCCTGGGAACATGACGTCTGTTTAGATTGTGGAATACTGTGCCCTGGGAATCTGACTGAGGCTTGGTTCTGGAACCCTGTGGACTGGGAACATGACTGAGGTTTGAATCTGGAATCCTGTAGCCTGCGAACATAACTGAGGATTGTTTCTGGAACCCTGTGGCCTGGGAACATGACATCAGTGGATTCTGGAACCCTGTGGCCTGGGAACATGAGAACGGTATAATTCTGGAACCCTGTGACCTGGGAACATGTCTGAGGTTTGATGGTGGAAACCTGTGGCTTGGCAACATGACTGAGGTTTGTTTCTGTAACCCTGTTCTCTGCGAACATGACTGAGGTTTGATTCTGGACACCTTTGTGCTGGGAACATGACTGTGTTTTGATTGTGGAAATCTGTGGCCTGGGAACTTGACTGAGGTTTGATGGCAGAAACCTGTGGACTGGCAACATGACTGAGGTTTGATTGTAGAACCCTGTGCCCTGGAAACATGACTGCGACCTGATACTTGAAACCCATGGCCTGGGAACTTGACATTGGTTTGATTCCGGAACCCTGTGGCCAGGAACAAGACTGAGGCGTGATTCTGGAATCCTGTGGCCTGGGAACATGACATCTGTTTAGATTGTGGAATACTGGGCCCTGGGAACCTGACTGAGGCTTGGTTCTGGAACCCTGTGGACTGGGAACATGACTGAGGTTTTATTCTGGAATCCTGTGGCCTGGGAACATGACATCAGTGGATTCTGGAACCCTGTGGCCTGGGAACATGGAACGGTTGGATTCTGGAACCCTGTGGCCTGGGAACATGTCTGAGGTTTGATGGTGGAAACCTGTGGCTTGGCAACATGACTGAGGTTTGTTACTGGAACCCTCTTCCCTGGGAACATGACTGAGGTTTGATTCTGGACACCTTTGTCCTGGGAATATGACTGTGGTTTGATTGTGGAACCATGGGTCCTGCAAACATGACTAAGGTTTTATTCTGGAACCAGGTGTCCTGGGAATATGACTGAGGTTTGATTCTGGAAATCTGTGGCCTGGGAAATTGACTGAGGTTTGATGGCAGAAACCTGTGGACTGGCAACATGACAGAGGTTTGATTGTAGAAACCTGTGCCCTGGAAACATGACTGTGGCCTGGTACTGGAAACCCATGGCCTAGGAATTTGACATTGGCTTGATTCTGGAACCCTGTGGCCTGGGAACATGATTGAGGCGTGATTCTGGAAACCTGTGGCCTGGGAACATGACATCTGTTTAGATTGTGGCATACTGTGCCCTGGGAACCGGACTGAAGGCTTGGTTCTGGAATCCTGTGGACTGCGAACAAGACTGAGGTTTGATTCTGGAACCATGTGGCCTGGGAATATGACTGATGTTAGATCGTGGAATCCTGTGGCCTGGGAACATGACATCGGTTTGGATTCTGGTACCCTGTTGCCTGGGAACATGAAATCGGTTTGATTGTGGAAACCTGTGGTCTGGGAATATGACTGAGGTTTGATGGTGGTACCCTCTGGCCTGGCAACATGACTGAGGTTTGATTCTGGATCCCTGTGGCCTGGGAACATGACTGAGGCGTGATTCTGGAATCCTGTGGCCTGGGAACATGACGTCTGTTTAGATTGTGGAATACTGTGCCCTGGGAATCTGACTGAGGCTTGGTTCTGGAACCCTGTGGACTGGGAACATGACTGAGGTTTGAATCTGGAATCCTGTAGCCTGCGAACATAACTGAGGATTGTTTCTGGAACCCTGTGGCCTGGGAACATGACATCAGTGGATTCTGGAACCCTGTGGCCTGGGAACATGTCTGAGGTTTGATGGTGGAAACCTGTGGCTTGGCAACATGACTGAGGTTTGTTTCTGTAACCCTGTTCTCTGCGAACATGACTGAGGTTTGATTCTGGACACCTTTGTGCTGGGAACATGACTGTGTTTTGATTGTGGAATCATGGGTCCTGCAAACATGACTGAGGTTTGATTCTGGAACCATGTGTCCTGGGAATATGACTGAGGTTTGATTCTGGAAATCTGTGGCCTGGGAACTTGACTGAGGTTTGATGGCAGAAACCTGTGGACTGGCAACATGACTGAGGTTTGATTGTAGAACCCTGTGCCCTGGAAACATGACTGTGGGCTGGTACTGGAAACCCATGGCCTAGGAATTTGACATTGGTTTGATTCTGGAACCCTGTGACCTGGGAACATGACTGAGGTATGATTCTGGAAAACTGTGGCCGGGGACTTGACTGAGGTTTGATGGCAGAAATCTGTGGACTGGAAACATTACTGAGGTTTGATTGTAGAACCCTGTGCCCTGGAAACATGAGTGCGACGTGATACTTGAAACCCATGGCCTGGGAACTTGACATTGCTTTGATTCTGGAACCCTGTGGCCAGGAACAAGACTGAGGCGTGATTCTGGAATCCTGTGGCCTGGGAACATGACATCTGTTTAGATTGTGGAATACTGTGCCCTGGGAACCTGACTGAGGCTTGGTTCTGGAACCCTGTGGACTGGGAACATGACTGAGGTTTTATTCTGGAATCCTGTGGCCTGGGAACATGACATCAGTGGATTCTGGAACCCTGTGGCCTGGGAACATGAGAACGGTTGGATTCTGGAAACCTGTGGCCTGGGAACATGTCTGAGGTTTGATGGTGGAAACCTGTGGCTTGGCAACATGACTGAGGTTTGTTACTGGAACCCTGTTCCCTGGGAACATGACTGAGGTTTGATTCTGGACACCTTTGTCCTGGGAACATGACTGTGGTTTGATTGTGGAACCATGGGTCCTGCAAACATGACTGAGGTTTGATTCTGGAACCATGTGTCCTGGGAATATGACTGAGGTTTGATTCTGGAAATCTGTGGCCTGGGAACATGACTGAGGTTTGATTCTGGAACCCTGTAGCCTGCGAACATAACTGAGGATTGTTTCTGGAATCCTGTGGCCTGGGAACATGACATCAGTGGATTCTGGAACCCTGTGGCCTGGGAACATGAGAACGGTTTAATTCTGGAACCCTCTGACCTGGGAACATGTCTGAGGTTTGATGGTGGAAACCTGTGGCTTGGCAACATGACTGAGGTTTGTTTCTGGACACCTTTGTGCTGGGAACATGACTGTGTTTTGATTGTGGAATCATGGGTCCTGCAAACATGACAGAGGTTTGATTCTGGAACCAGGTGTCCTGGGAATATGACTGAGGTTTGATTCTGGAAATCTGTGGCCTGGGAACTTGACTGAGGTTTGATGGCAGAAACCTGTGGACTGGCAACATGACTGAGGTTTGATTGTAGAACCCTGTGCCCTGGAAACATGACTGTGGGCTGGTACTGGAAACCCATGGCCTAGGAATTTGACATTGGTTTGATTCTGGAACCCTGTGGCCTGGGAACATGACTGAGGCGTGATTCTGGAAAACTGTGGCCTGGGAATATGACTGAGGTTTGATTCTGGAAATCTGTGGCCTGGGAACTTGACTGAGGTTTGATGGTAGAAATCTGTGGACTGGCAACATGACTGAGGTTTGATTGTAGAACCCTGTGCCCTGGAAACATGAATGCGACCTGATACTTGAAACCCATGGCCTGGGAACTTGACATTGGTTTGATTCCGGAATCCTGTGGCCAGGAACAAGACTGAGGCATGATTCTGGAATCCTGTGGCCTGGGAACATGACATCTGTTTTGATTGTGGAATACTGGGCCCTGGGAACCTGACTGAGGCTTGGTTCTGGAACCCTGTGGACTGGGAACATGACTGAGGTTTTATTCTGGAATCCTGTGGCCTGGGAACATGACATCAGTGGATTCTGGAACCCTGTGGCCTGGGAACATGAGAACGGTTGGATTCTGGAACCCTGTGGCCTGGGAACATGTCTGAGGTTTGATGGTGGAAACCTGTGGCTTGGCAACATGACTGAGGTTTGTTACTGGAACCCTGCTCCCTGGGAACATGACTGAGGTTTGATTCTGGACACCTTTGTCCTGGGAACATGACTGTGGTTTGATTGTGGAACCATGGGTCCTGCAAACATGACTGAGGTTTGATTCTGGAACCATGTGTCCTGGGAATATGACTGAGGTTTGATTCTGGAAATCTGTGGCCTGGGAACATGACTGAGGTTTGATTCTGGAACCCTGTAGCCTGCGAACATAACTGAGGATTGTTTCTGGAATCCTGTGGCCTGGGAACATGACATCAGTGGATTCTGGAACCCTGTGGCCTGGGAACATGAGAACGGTTGAATTCTGGAACCCTCTGACCTGGGAACATGTCTGAGGTTTGATGGTGGAAACCTGTGGCTTGGCAACATGACTGAGGTTTGTTTCTGGACACCTTTGTGCTGGGAACATGACTGTGTTTTGATTGTGGAATCATGGGTCCTGCAAACATGACAGAGGTTTGATTCTGGAACCAGGTGTCCTGGGAATATGACTGAGGTTTGATTCTGGAAATCTGTGGCCTGGGAACTTGACTGAGGTTTGATGGCAGAAACCTGTGGACTGGCAACATGACTGAGGTTTGATTGTAGAACCCTGTGCCCGGGAAACATGACTGTGGGCTGGTCCTGGAAACCCATGGCCTAGGAATTTGACATTGGTTTGATTCTGGAACCCTGTGGCCTGGGAACATGACTGAGGCGTGATTCTGGAAAACTGTGGCCTGGGAATATGACTGAGGTTTGATTCTGGAAAACTGTGGCCTGGGAACTTGACTGAGGTTTGATGGTAGAAATCTGTGGACTGGCAACATGACTGAGGTTTGATTGTAGAACCCTGTGCCCTGGAAACATGAATGCGACCTGATACTTGAAACCCATGGCCTGGGAACTTGACATTGGTTTGATTCCGGAACCCTGTGGCCAGGAACAAGACTGAGGCGTGATTCTGGAATCCTGTGGCCTGGGAACATGACATCTGTTTAGATTGTGGAATACTGGGCCCTGGGAACCTGACTGAGGCTTGGTTCTGGAACCCTGTGGACTGGGAACATGACTGAGGTTTTATTCTGGAATCCTGTGGCCTGGGAACATGACATCAGTGGATTCTGGAACCCTGTGGCCTGGGAACATGAGAACGGTTGGATTCTGGAACCCTGTGGCCTGGGAACATGTCTGAGGTTTGATGGTGGAAACCTGTGGCTTGGCAACATGAATGAGGTTTGTTACTGGAACCCTCTTCCCTGGGAACATGACTGAGGTTTGATTCTGGACACCTTTGTCCTGGGAACATGACTGTGGTTTGATTGTGGAACCATGGGTCCTGCAAACATGACTGAGGTTTTATTCTGGAACCAGGTGTCCTGGGAATATGACTGAGGTTTGATTCTGGAAATCTGTGGCCTGGGAAATTGACTGAGGTTTGATGGCAGAAACCTGTGGACTGGCAACATGACAGAGGTTTGATTGTAGAAACCTGTGCCCTGGAAACATGACTGTGGCCTGGTACTGGAAACCCATGGCCTAGGAATTTGACATTGGCTTGATTCTGGAACCCTGTGGCCTGGGAACATGATTGAGGCGTGATTCTGGAAACCTGTGGCCTGGGAACATGACATCTGTTTAGATTGTGGCATACTGTGCCCTGGGAACCGGACTGAAGGCTTGGTTCTGGAATCCTGTGGACTGGGAACAAGACTGAGGTTTGATTCTGGAACCATGTGGCCTGGGAATATGACTGATGTTAGATCGTGGAATCCTGTGGCCTGGGAACATGACATCGGTTTGGATTCTGGTACCCTGTTGCCTGGGAACATGAAATCGGTTTGATTGTGGAAACCTGTGGTCTGGGAATATGACTGAGGTTTGATGGTGGTACCCTCTGGCCTGGCAACATGACTGAGGTTTGATTCTGGATCCCTGTGGCCTGGGAACATGACTGAGGCGTGATTCTGGAATCCTGTGGCCTGGGAACATGACGTCTGTTTAGATTGTGGAATACTGTGCCCTGGGAATCTGACTGAGGCTTGGTTCTGGAACCCTGTGGACTGGGAACATGACTGAGGTTTGAATCTGGAATCCTGTAGCCTGTGAACATAACTGAGGATTGTTTCTGGAACCCTGTGGCCTGGGAACATGACATCAGTGGATTCTGGAACCCTGTGGCCTGGGAACATGAGAACGGTATAATTCTGGAACCCTGTGACCTGGGAACATGTCTGAGGTTTGATGGTGGAAACCTGTGGCTTGGCAACATGACTGAGGTTTGTTTCTGTAACCCTGTTCTCTGCGAACATGACTGAGGTTTGATTCTGGACACCTTTGTGCTGGGAACATGACTGTGTTTTGATTGTGGAATCATGGGTCCTGCAAACATGACTGAGGTTTGATTCTGGAACCATGTGTCCTGGGAATATGACTGAGGTTTGATTCTGGAAATCTGTGGCCTGGGAACTTGACTGAGGTTTGATGGCAGAAACCTGTGGACTGGCAACATGACTGAGGTTTGATTGTAGAACCCTGTGCCCTGGAAACATGACTGTGGGCTGGTACTGGAAACCCATGGCCTAGGAATTTGACATTGGTTTGATTCTGGAACCCTGTGACCTGGGAACATGACTGAGGTATGATTCTGGAAAACTGTGGCCGGGGACTTGACTGAGGTTTGATGGCAGAAATCTGTGGACTGGAAACATTACTGAGGTTTGATTGTAGAACCCTGTGCCCTGGAAACATGAGTGCGACGTGATACTTGAAACCCATGGCCTGGGAACTTGACATTGGTTTGATTCTGGAACCCTGTGGCCAGGAACAAGACTGAGGCGTGATTCTGGAATCCTGTGGCCTGGGAACATGACATCTGTTTAGATTGTGGAATACTGTGCCCTGGGAACCTGACTGAGGCTTGGTTCTGGAACCCTGTGGACTGGGAACATGACTGAGGTTTTATTCTGGAATCCTGTGGCCTGGGAACATGACATCAGTGGATTCTGGAACCCTGTGGCCTGGGAACATGAGAACGGTTGGATTCTGGAAACCTGTGGCCTGGGAACATGTCTGAGGTTTGATGGTGGAAACCTGTGGCTTGGCAACATGACTGAGGTTTGTTACTGGAACCCTGTTCCCTGGGAACATGACTGAGGTTTGATTCTGGACACCTTTGTCCTGGGAACATGACTGTGGTTTGATTGTGGAACCATGGGTCCTGCAAACATGACTGAGGTTTGATTCTGGAACCATGTGTCCTGGGAATATGACTGAGGTTTGATTCTGGAAATCTGTGGCCTGGGAACATGACTGAGGTTTGATTCTGGAACCCTGTAGCCTGCGAACATAACTGAGGATTGTTTCTGGAATCCTGTGGCCTGGGAACATGACATCAGTGGATTCTGGAACCCTGTGGCCTGGGAACATGAGAACGGTTTAATTCTGGAACCCTCTGACCTGGGAACATGTCTAGGTTTGATGGTGGAAACCTGTGGCTTGGCAACATGACTGAGGTTTGTTTCTGGACACCTTTGTGCTGGGAACATGACTGTGTTTTGATTGTGGAATCATGGGTCCTGCAAACATGACAGAGGTTTGATTCTGGAACCAGGTGTCCTGGGAATATGACTGAGGTTTGATTCTGGAAATCTGTGGCCTGGGAACTTGACTGAGGTTTGATGGCAGAAACCTGTGGACTGGCAACATGACTGAGGTTTGATTGTAGAACCCTGTGCCCTGGAAACATGACTGTGGGCTGGTACTGGAAACCCATGGCCTAGGAATTTGACATTGGTTTGATTCTGGAACCCTGTGGCCTGGGAACATGACTGAGGCGTGATTCTGGAAAACTGTGGCCTGGGAATATGACTGAGGTTTGATTCTGGAAATCTGTGGCCTGGGAACTTGACTGAGGTTTGATGGTAGAAATCTGTGGACTGGCAACATGACTGAGGTTTGATTGTAGAACCCTGTGCCCTGGAAACATGAATGCGACCTGATACTTGAAACCCATGGCCTGGGAACTTGACATTGGTTTGATTCCGGAACCCTGTGGCCAGGAACAAGACTGAGGCGTGATTCTGGAATCCTGTGGCCTGGGAACATGACATCTGTTTAGATTGTGGAATACTGGGCCCTGGGAACCTGACTGAGGCTTGGTTCTGGAACCCTGTGGACTGGGAACATGACTGAGGTTTTATTCTGGAATCCTGTGGCCTGGGAACATGACATCAGTGGATTCTGGAACCCTGTGGCCTGGGAACATGAGAACGGTTGGATTCTGGAACCCTGTGGCCTGGGAACATGTCTGAGGTTTGATGGTGGAAACCTGTGGCTTGGCAACATGAATGAGGTTTGTTACTGGAACCCTCTTCCCTGGGAACATGACTGAGGTTTGATTCTGGACACCTTTGTCCTGGGAACATGACTGTGGTTTGATTGTGGAACCATGGGTCCTGCAAACATGACTGAGGTTTTATTCTGGAACCAGGTGTCCTGGGAATATGACTGAGGTTTGATTCTGGAAATCTGTGGCCTGGGAAATTGACTGAGGTTTGATGGCAGAAACCTGTGGACTGGCAACATGACAGAGGTTTGATTGTAGAAACCTGTGCCCTGGAAACATGACTGTGGCCTGGTACTGGAAACCCATGGCCTAGGAATTTGACATTGGCTTGATTCTGGAACCCTGTGGCCTGGGAACATGATTGAGGCGTGATTCTGGAAACCTGTGGCCTGGGAACATGACATCTGTTTAGATTGTGGCATACTGTGCCCTGGGAACCGGACTGAAGGCTTGGTTCTGGAATCCTGTGGACTGGGAACAAGACTGAGGTTTGATTCTGGAACCATGTGGCCTGGGAATATGACTGATGTTAGATCGTGGAATCCTGTGGCCTGGGAACATGACATCGGTTTGGATTCTGGTACCCTGTTGCCTGGGAACATGAAATCGGTTTGATTGTGGAAACCTGTGGTCTGGGAATATGACTGAGGTTTGATGGTGGTACCCTCTGGCCTGGCAACATGACTGAGGTTTGATTCTGGATCCCTGTGGCCTGGGAACATGACTGAGGCGTGATTCTGGAATCCTGTGGCCTGGGAACATGACGTCTGTTTAGATTGTGGAATACTGTGCCCTGGGAATCTGACTGAGGCTTGGTTCTGGAACCCTGTGGACTGGGAACATGACTGAGGTTTGAATCTGGAATCCTGTAGCCTGTGAACATAACTGAGGATTGTTTCTGGAACCCTGTGGCCTGGGAACATGACATCAGTGGATTCTGGAACCCTGTGGCCTGGGAACATGAGAACGGTATAATTCTGGAACCCTGTGACCTGGGAACATGTCTGAGGTTTGATGGTGGAAAAATGTGGCTTGGCAACATGACTGAGGTTTGTTTCTGTAACCCTGTTCTCTGCGAACATGACTGAGGTTTGATTCTGGACACCTTTGTGCTGGGAACATGACTGTGTTTTGATTGTGGAATCATGGGTCCTGCAAACATGACTGAGGTTTGATTCTGGAACCATGTGTCCTGGGAATATGACTGAGGTTTGATTCTGGAAATCTGTGGCCTGGGAACTTGACTGAGGTTTGATGGCAGAAACCTGTGGACTGGCAACATGACTGAGGTTTGATTGTAGAACCCTGTGCCCTGGAAACATGACTGTGGGCTGGTACTGGAAACCCATGGCCTAGGAATTTGACATTGGTTTGATTCTGGAACCCTGTGACCTGGGAACATGACTGAGGTATGATTCTGGAAAACTGTGGCCGGGGACTTGACTGAGGTTTGATGGCAGAAATCTGTGGACTGGAAACATTACTGAGGTTTGATTGTAGAACCCTGTGCCCTGGAAACATGAGTGCGACGTGATACTTGAAACCCATGGCCTGGGAACTTGACATTGGTTTGATTCTGGAACCCTGTGGCCAGGAACAAGACTGAGGCGTGATTCTGGAATCCTGTGGCCTGGGAACATGACATCTGTTTAGATTGTGGAATACTGTGCCCTGGGAACCTGACTGAGGCTTGGTTCTGGAACCCTGTGGACTGGGAACATGACTGAGGTTTTATTCTGGAATCCTGTGGCCTGGGAACATGACATCAGTGGATTCTGGAACCCTGTGGCCTGGGAACATGAGAACGGTTGGATTCTGGAAACCTGTGGCCTGGGAACATGTCTGAGGTTTGATGGTGGAAACCTGTGGCTTGGCAACATGACTGAGGTTTGTTACTGGAACCCTGTTCCCTGGGAACATGACTGAGGTTTGATTCTGGACACCTTTGTCCTGGGAACATGACTGTGGTTTGATTGTGGAACCATGGGTCCTGCAAACATGACTGAGGTTTGATTCTGGAACCATGTGTCCTGGGAATATGACTGAGGTTTGATTCTGGAAATCTGTGGCCTGGGAACATGACTGAGGTTTGATTCTGGAACCCTGTAGCCTGCGAACATAACTGAGGATTGTTTCTGGAATCCTGTGGCCTGGGAACATGACATCAGTGGATTCTGGAACCCTGTGGCCTGGGAACATGAGAACGGTTTAATTCTGGAACCCTCTGACCTGGGAACATGTCTAGGTTTGATGGTGGAAACCTGTGGCTTGGCAACATGACTGAGGTTTGTTTCTGGACACCTTTGTGCTGGGAACATGACTGTGTTTTGATTGTGGAATCATGGGTCCTGCAAACATGACAGAGGTTTGATTCTGGAACCAGGTGTCCTGGGAATATGACTGAGGTTTGATTCTGGAAATCTGTGGCCTGTGAACTTGACTGAGGTTTGATGGCAGAAACCTGTGGACTGGCAACATGACTGAGGTTTGATTGTAGAACCCTGTGCCCTGGAAACATGACTGTGGGCTGGTACTGGAAACCCATGGCCTAGGAATTTGACATTGGTTTGATTCTGGAACCCTGTGGCCTGGGAACATGACTGAGGCGTGATTCTGGAAAACTGTGGCCTGGGAATATGACTGAGGTTTGATTCTGGAAATCTGTGGCCTGGGAACTTGACTGAGGTTTGATGGTAGAAATCTGTGGACTGGCAACATGACTGAGGTTTGATTGTAGAACCCTGTGCCCTGGAAACATGACTGCGACCTGATACTTGAAACCCATGGCCTGGGAACTTGACATTGGTTTGATTCCGGAACCCTGTGGCCAGGAACAAGACTGAGGCGTGATTCTGGAATCCTGTGGCCTGGGAACATGACATCTGTTTAGATTGTGGAATACTGTGCCCTGGGAACCTGACTGAGGCTTGGTTCTGGAACCCTGTGGACTGGGAACATGACTGAGGTTTTATTCTGGAATCCTGTGGCCTGGGAACATGACATCAGTGGATTCTGGAACCCTGTGGCCTGGGAACATGAGAACGGTTGGATTCTGGAACCCTGTGGCCTGGGAACATGTCTGAGGTTTGATGGTGGAAACCTGTGGCTTGGCAACATGACTGAGGTTTGTTACTGGAACCCTGCTCCCTGGGAACATGACTGAGGTTTGATTCTGGACACCTTTGTCCTGGGAACATGACTGTGGTTTGATTGTGGAACCATGGGTCCTGCAAACATGACTGAGGTTTGATTCTGGAACCATGTGTCCTGGGAATATGACTGAGGTTTGATTCTGGAAATCTGTGGCCTGGGAACATGACTGAGGTTTGATTCTGGAACCCTGTAGCCTGCGAACATAACTGAGGATTGTTTCTGGAATCCTGTGGCCTGGGAACATGACATCAGTGGATTCTGGAACCCTGTGGCCTGGGAACATGAGAACGGTTTAATTCTGGAACCCTCTGACCTGGGAACATGTCTGAGGTTTGATGGTGGAAACCTGTGGCTTGGCAACATGACTGAGGTTTGTTTCTGGACACCTTTGTGCTGGGAACAAGACTGTGTTTTGATTGTGGAATCATGGGTCCTGCAAACATGACTGAGGTTTGATTCTGGAACCAGGTGTCCTGGGAATATGACTGAGGTTTGATTCTGGAAATCTGTGGCCTGGGAACATGTCTGAGGTTTGATGGTGGAAACCTGTGGCTTGGCAACATGACTGAGGTTTGTTACTGGAACCCTGTTCCCTGGGAACATGACTGAGGTTTGATTCTGGACACCTTTGTCCTGGGAACATGACTGTGGTTTGATTGTGGAACCATGGGTCCTGCAAACATGACTGAGGTTTGATTCTGGAACCATGTGTCCTGGGAATATGACTGAGGTTTGATTCTGGAAATCTGTGGCCTGGGAACATGACTGAGGTTTGATTCTGGAACCCTGTAGCCTGCGAACATAACTGAGGATTGTTTCTGGAATCCTGTGGCCTGGGAACATGACATCAGTGGATTCTGGAACCCTGTGGCCTGGGAACATGAGAACGGTTTAATTCTGGAACCCTCTGACCTGGGAACATGTCTAGGTTTGATGGTGGAAACCTGTGGCTTGGCAACATGACTGAGGTTTGTTTCTGGACACCTTTGTGCTGGGAACATGACTGTGTTTTGATTGTGGAATCATGGGTCCTGCAAACATGACAGAGGTTTGATTCTGGAACCAGGTGTCCTGGGAATATGACTGAGGTTAGATTCTGGAAATCTGTGGCCTGGGAACTTGACTGAGGTTTGATGGCAGAAACCTGTGGACTGGCAACATGACTGAGGTTTGATTGTAGAACCCTGTGCCCTGGAAACATGACTGTGGGCTGGTACTGGAAACCCATGGCCTAGGAATTTGACATTGGTTTGATTCTGGAACCCTGTGGCCTGGGAACATGACTGAGGCGTGATTCTGGAAAACTGTGGCCTGGGAATATGACTGAGGTTTGATTCTGGAAATCTGTGGCCTGGGAACTTGACTGAGGTTTGATGGTAGAAATCTGTGGACTGGCAACATGACTGAGGTTTGATTGTAGAACCCTGTGCCCTGGAAACATGAATGCGACCTGATACTTGAAACCCATGGCCTGGGAACTTGACATTGGTTTGATTCCGGAACCCTGTGGCCAGGAACAAGACAGAGGCGTGATTCTGGAATCCTGTGGCCTGGGAATATGACATCTGTTTAGATTGTGGAATACTGGGCCCTGGGAACCTGACTGAGGCTTGGTTCTGGAACCCTGTGGACTGGGAACATGACTGAGGTTTTATTCTGGAATCCTGTGGCCTGGGAACATGACATCAGTGGATTCTGGAACCCTGTGGCCTGGGAACATGAGAACGGTTGGATTCTGGAACCCTGTGGCCTGGGAACATGTCTGAGGTTTGATGGTGGAAACCTGTGGCTTGGCAACATGACTGAGGTTTGTTACTGGAACCCTGCTCCCTGGGAACATGACTGAGGTTTGATTCTGGACACCTTTGTCCTGGGAACATGACTGTGGTTTGATTGTGGAACCATGGGTCCTGCAAACATGACTGAGGTTTGATTCTGGAACCATGTGTCCTGGGAATATGACTGAGGTTTGATTCTGGAAATCTGTGGCCTGGGAACATGACTGAGGTTTGATTCTGGAACCCTGTAGCCTGCGAACATAACTGAGGATTGTTTCTGGAATCCTGTGGCCTGGGAACATGACATCAGTGGATTCTGGAACCCTGTGGCCTGGGAACATGAGAACGGTTTAATTCTGGAACCCTCTGACCTGGGAACATGTCTGAGGTTTGATGGTGGAAACCTGTGGCTTGGCAACATGACTGAGGTTTGTTTCTGGACACCTTTGTGCTGGGAACATGACTGTGTTTTGATTGTGGAATCATGGGTCCTGCAAACATGACAGAGGTTTGATTCTGGAACCAGGTGTCCTGGGAATATGACTGAGGTTTGATTCTGGAAATCTGTGGCCTGGGAACTTGACTGAGGTTTGATGGCAGAAACCTGTGGACTGGCAACATGACTGAGGTTTGATTGTAGAACCCTGTGCCCTGGAAACATGACTGTGGGCTGGTACTGGAAACCCATGGCCTAGGAATTTGACATTGGTTTGATTCTGGAACCCTGTGGCCTGGGAACATGACTGAGGCGTGATTCTGGAAAACTGTGGCCTGGGAATATGACTGAGGTTTGATTCTGGAAATCTGTGGCCTGGGAACTTGACTGAGGTTTGATGGTAGAAATCTGTGGACTGGCAACATGACTGAGGTTTGATTGTAGAACCCTGTGCCCTGGAAACATGAATGCGACCTGATACTTGAAACCCATGGCCTGGGAACTTGACATTGGTTTGATTCCGGAACCCTGTGGCCAGGAACAAGACTGAGGCGTGATTCTGGAATCCTGTGGCCTGGGAACATGACATCTGTTTAGATTGTGGAATACTGGGCCCTGGGAACCTGACTGAGGCTTGGTTCTGGAACCCTGTGGACTGGGAACATGACTGAGGTTTTATTCTGGAATCCTGTGGCCTGGGAACATGACATCAGTGGATTCTGGAACCCTGTGGCCTGGGAACATGAGAACGGTTGGATTCTGGAACCCTGTGGCCTGGGAACATGTCTGAGGTTTGATGGTGGAAACCTGTGGCTTGGCAACATGAATGAGGTTTGTTACTGGAACCCTCTTCCCTGGGAACATGACTGAGGTTTGATTCTGGACACCTTTGTCCTGGGAACATGACTGTGGTTTGATTGTGGAACCATGGGTCCTGCAAACATGACTGAGGTTTGATTCTGGAACCAAGTGTCCTGGGAATGTGACTGAGGTTTGATTCTGGAAATCTGTGGCCTGGGAAATTGACTGAGGTTTGATGGCAGAAACCTGTGGACTGGCAACATGACAGAGGTTTGATTGTAGAAACCTGTGCCCTGGAAACATGACTGTGGCCTGGTACTGGAAACCCATGGCCTAGGAATTTGACATTGGCTTGATTCTGGAACCCTGTGGCCTGGGAACATGATTGAGGCGTGATTCTGGAAACCTGTGGCCTGGGAACATGACATCTGTTTAGATTGTGGCATACTCTGCCCTGGGAACCGGACTGAAGGCTTGGTTCTGGAATCCTGTGGACTGGGAACAAGACTGAGGTTTGATTCTGGAACCATGTGGCCTGGGAATATGACTGATGTTAGATCGTGGAATCCTGTGGCCTGGGAACATGACATCGGTTTGGATTCTGGTACCCTGTTGCCTGGGAACATGAAATCGGTTTGATTGTGGAAACCTGTGGTCTGGGAATATGACTGAGGTTTGATGGTGGTACCCTCTGGCCTGGCAACATGACTGAGGTTTGATTCTGGATCCCTGTGGCCTGGGAACATGACTGAGGCGTGATTCTGGAATCCTGTGGCCTGGGAACATGACGTCTGTTTAGATTGTGGAATACTGTGCCCTGGGAATCTGACTGAGGCTTGGTTCTGGAACCCTGTGGACTGGGAACATGACTGAGGTTTGAATCTGGAATCCTGTAGCCTGCGAACATAACTGAGGATTGTTTCTGGAACCCTGTGGCCTGGGAACATGACATCAGTGGATTCTGGAACCCTGTGGCCTGGGAACATGAGAACGGTATAATTCTGGAACCCTGTGACCTGGGAACATGTCTGAGGTTTGATGGTGGAAACCTGTGGCTTGGCAACATGACTGAGGTTTGTTTCTGTAACCCTGTTCTCTGCGAACATGACTGAGGTTTGATTCTGGACACCTTTGTGCTGGGAACATGACTGTGTTTTGATTGTGGAATCATGGGTCCTGCAAACATGACTGAGGTTTGATTCTGGAACCATGTGTCCTGGGAATATGACTGAGGTTTGATTCTGGAAATCTGTGGCCTGGGAACTTGACTGAGGTTTGATGGCAGAAACCTGTGGACTGGCAACATGACTGAGGTTTGATTGTAGAACCCTGTGCCCTGGAAACATGACTGTGGGCTGGTACTGGAAACCCATGGCCTAGGAATTTGACATTGGTTTGATTCTGGAACCCTGTGACCTGGGAACATGACTGAGGTATGATTCTGGAAAACTGTGGCCGGGGACTTGACTGAGGTTTGAGGGCAGAAATCTGTGGACTGGAAACATTACTGAGGTTTGATTGTAGAACCCTGTGCCCTGGAAACATGAGTGCGACGTGATACTTGAAACCCATGGCCTGGGAACTTGACATTGGTTTGATTCTGGAACCCTGTGGCCAGGAACAAAACTGAGGCGTGATTCTGGAATCCTGTGGCCTGGGAACATGACATCTGTTTAGATTGTGGAATACTGTGCCCTGGGAACCTGACTGAGGCTTGGTTCTGGAACCCTGTGGACTGGGAACATGACTGAGGTTTTATTCTGGAATCCTGTGGCCTGGGAACATGACATCAGTGGATTCTGGAACCCTGTGGCCTGGGAACATGAGAACGGTTGGATTCTGGAAACCTGTGGCCTGGGAACATGTCTGAGGTTTGATGGTGGAAACCTGTGGCTTGGCAACATGAATGAGGTTTGTTACTGGAACCCTGTTCCCTGGGAACATGACTGAGGTTTGATTCTGGACACCTTTGTCCTGGGAACATGACTGTGGTTTGATTGTGGAACCATGGGTCCTGCAAACATGACTGAGGTTTGATTCTGGAACTATGTGTCCTGGGAATATGACTGAGGTTTGATTCTGGAAATCTGTGGCCTGGGAACATGACTGAGGTTTGATTCTGGAACCCTATAGCCTGCGAATATAACTGAGGATTGTTTCTGGAATCCTGTGGCCTGGGAACATGATCAGTGGATTCTGGAACCCTGTGGCCTGGGAACATGAGAACGGTTTAATTCTGGAACCCTCTGACCTGGGAACATGTCTGAGGTTTGATGGTGGAAACCTGTGGCTTGGCAACATGACTGAGGTTTGTTTCTGGACACCTTTGTGCTGGGAACATGACTGTGTTTTGATTGTGGAATCATGGGTCCTGCAAACATGACAGAGGTTTGATTCTGGAACCAGGTGTCCTGGGAATATGACTGAGGTTTGATTCTGGAAATCTGTGGCCTGGGAACTTGACTGAGGTTTGATGGCAGAAACCTGTGGACTGGCAACATGACTGAGGTTTGATTGTAGAACCCTGTGCCCTGGAAACATGACTGTGGCCTGGTACTGGAAACCCATGGCCTAGGAATTTGACATTGGTTTGATTCTGGAACCCTGTGGCCTGGGAACATGACTGAGGCGTGATTCTGGAAAACTGTGGCCTGGGAATATGACTGAGGTTTGATTCTGGAAATCTGTGGCCTGGGAACTTGACTGAGGTTTGATGGTAGAAATCTGTGGACTGGCAACATGACTGAGGTTTGATTGTAGAACCCTGTGCCCTGGAAACATGAATGCGACCTGATACTTGAAACCCATGGCCTGGGAACTTGACATTGGTTTGATTCCGGAACCCTGTGGCCAGGAACAAGACTGAGGCGTGATTCTGGAATCCTGTGGCCTGGGAACATGACATCTGTTTAGATTGTGGAATACTGGGCCCTGGGAACCTGACTGAGGCTTGGTTCTGGAACCCTGTGGACTGGGAACATGACTGAGGTTTTATTCTGGAATCCTGTGGCCTGGGAACATGACATCAGTGGATTCTGGAACCCTGTGGCCTGGGAACATGAGAACGGTTGGATTCTGGAACCCTGTGGCCTGGGAACATGTCTGAGGTTTGATGGTGGAAACCTGTGGCTTGGCAACATGAATGAGGTTTGTTACTGGAACCCTCTTCCCTGGGAACATGACTGAGGTTTGATTCTGGACACCTTTGTCCTGGGAACATGACTGTGGTTTGATTGTGGAACCATGGGTCCTGCAAACATGACTGAGGTTTGATTCTGGAACCAGGTGTCCTGGGAATATGACTGAGGTTTGATTCTGGAAATCTGTGGCCTGGGAAATTGACTGAGGTTTGATGGCAGAAACCTGTGGACTGGCAACATGACAGAGGTTTGATTGTAGAAACCTGTTCCCTGGAAACATGACTGTGGCCTGGTACTGGAAACCCATGGCCTAGGAATTTGACATTGGCTTGATTCTGGAACCCTGTGGCCTGGGAACATGATTGAGGCGTGATTCTGGAAACCTGTGGCCTGGGAACATGACATCTGTTTAGATTGTGGCATACTGTGCCCTGGGAACCGGACTGAAGGCTTGGTTCTGGAATCCTGTGGACTGGGAACAAGACTGAGGTTTGATTCTGGAACCATGTGGCCTGGGAATATGACTGATGTTAGATCGTGGAATCCTGTGGCCTGGGAACATGACATCGGTTTGGATTCTGGTACCCTGTTGCCTGGGAACATGAAATCGGTTTGATTGTGGAAACCTGTGGTCTGGGAATATGACTGAGGTTTGATGGTGGTACCGTCTGGCCTGGCAACATGACTGAGGTTTGATTCTGGATCCCTGTGGCCTGGGAACATGACTGAGGCGTGATTCTGGAATCCTGTGGCCTGGGAACATGACGTCTGTTTAGATTGTGGAATACTGTGCCCTGGGAATCTGACTGAGGCTTGGTTCTGGAACCCTGTGGACTGGGAAAATGACTGAGATTTTATTCTGGAATCCTGTGGCCTGGAAACATGACATCAGTGGATACTTGAACCCTGTGGCCTGGGAACATGAGAACAGTTGGATTCTGGAACCCTGTGGCCTGGGAACATGTCTGAGGTTTGATGGTGGAAACCTGTGGCTTGGCAACATGAATGAGGTTTGTTACTGGAACCCTGTTCCCTGGGAATATGACTGAGGTTTGATTCTGGACACCTTTGTCCTGGGAACATGACTGTGGTTTGATTGTGGAACCATGGGTCCTGCAAACATGACTGAGGTTTGATTCTGGAAATCTGTGGCCTGGGAACTTGACTGAGGTTTGATGGCAGAAACCTGTGGACTGGCAACATGACTGAGGTTTGATTGTAGAACCCTGTGCCCTGGAAACATGACTGTGGCCTGGTACTGGAAACCCATGGCCTAAGAATTTGACATTGGTTTGATTCTGGAACCCTGTGGCCTTGGAACATGACTGAGGCGTGATTCTGGAAAACTGTGGCCTGGGAATATGACTGAGGTTTCTTTCTGGAAATCTGTGGCCTGGGAACTTGACTGAGGTTTGATGGCAGAAACCTGTGGACTGGCAACATGACTGAGGTTTGATTGTAGAACCCTGTGCCCTGGAAACATGACTGTGGCCTGTTACTGGAAACCCATGGCCTAGGAATTTGACATTGGTTTGATTCTGGAACCCTGTGGCCTGGGAACATGACTGAGGCGTGATTCTGGAAAACTGTGGCCTGGGAATATGACTGAGGTTTGATTCTGGAAATCTGTGGCCTGGGAACTTGACTGAGGTTTGATGGCAGAAACCTGTGGACTGGCAACATGACTGAGGTTTGATTGTAGAACCCTGTGCCCTGGAAACATGACTGTGGGCTGGTACTGGAAACCCATGGCCTAGGAATTTGACATTGGTTTGATTCTGGAACCCTGTGACCTGGGAACATGACTGAGGTATGATTCTGGAAAACTGTGGCCGGGGACTTGACTGAGGTTTGAGGGCAGAAATCTGTGGACTGGAAACATTACTGAGGTTTGATTGTAGAACCCTGTGCCCTGGAAACATGAGTGCGACGTGATACTTGAAACCCATGGCCTGGGAACTTGACATTGGTTTGATTCTGGAACCCTGTGGCCAGGAACAAAACTGAGGCGTGATTCTGGAATCCTGTGGCCTGGGAACATGACATCTGTTTAGATTGTGGAATACTGTGCCCTGGGAACCTGACTGAGGCTTGGTTCTGGAACCCTGTGGACTGGGAACATGACTGAGGTTTTATTCTGGAATCCTGTGGCCTGGGAACATGACATCAGTGGATTCTGGAACCCTGTGGCCTGGGAACATGAGAACGGTTGGATTCTGGAAACCTGTGGCCTGGGAACATGTCTGAGGTTTGATGGTGGAAACCTGTGGCTTGGCAACATGAATGAGGTTTGTTACTGGAACCCTGTTCCCTGGGAACATGACTGAGGTTTGATTCTGGACACCTTTGTCCTGGGAACATGACTGTGGTTTGATTGTGGAACCATGGGTCCTGCAAACATGACTGAGGTTTGATTCTGGAACTATGTGTCCTGGGAATATGACTGAGGTTTGATTCTGGAAATCTGTGGCCTGGGAACATGACTGAGGTTTGATTCTGGAACCCTATAGCCTGCGAATATAACTGAGGATTGTTTCTGGAATCCTGTGGCCTGGGAACATGATCAGTGGATTCTGGAACCCTGTGGCCTGGGAACATGAGAACGGTTTAATTCTGGAACCCTCTGACCTGGGAACATGTCTGAGGTTTGATGGTGGAAACCTGTGGCTTGGCAACATGACTGAGGTTTGTTTCTGGACACCTTTGTGCTGGGAACATGACTGTGTTTTGATTGTGGAATCATGGGTCCTGCAAACATGACAGAGGTTTGATTCTGGAACCAGGTGTCCTGGGAATATGACTGAGGTTTGATTCTGGAAATCTGTGGCCTGGGAACTTGACTGAGGTTTGATGGCAGAAACCTGTGGACTGGCAACATGACTGAGGTTTGATTGTAGAACCCTGTGCCCTGGAAACATGACTGTGGCCTGGTACTGGAAACCCATGGCCTAGGAATTTGACATTGGTTTGATTCTGGAACCCTGTGGCCTGGGAACATGACTGAGGCGTGATTCTGGAAAACTGTGGCCTGGGAATATGACTGAGGTTTGATTCTGGAAATCTGTGGCCTGGGAACTTGACTGAGGTTTGATGGTAGAAATCTGTGGACTGGCAACATGACTGAGGTTTGATTGTAGAACCCTGTGCCCTGGAAACATGAATGCGACCTGATACTTGAAACCCATGGCCTGGGAACTTGACATTGGTTTGATTCCGGAACCCTGTGGCCAGGAACAAGACTGAGGCGTGATTCTGGAATCCTGTGGCCTGGGAACATGACATCTGTTTAGATTGTGGAATACTGGGCCCTGGGAACCTGACTGAGGCTTGGTTCTGGAACCCTGTGGACTGGGAACATGACTGAGGTTTTATTCTGGAATCCTGTGGCCTGGGAACATGACATCAGTGGATTCTGGAACCCTGTGGCCTGGGAACATGAGAACGGTTGGATTCTGGAACCCTGTGGCCTGGGAACATGTCTGAGGTTTGATGGTGGAAACCTGTGGCTTGGCAACATGAATGAGGTTTGTTACTGGAACCCTCTTCCCTGGGAACATAACTGAGGTTTGATTCTGGACACCTTTGTCCTGGGAACATGACTGTGGTTTGATTGTGGAACCATGGGTCCTGCAAACATGACTGAGGTTTGATTCTGGAACCAGGTGTCCTGGGAATATGACTGAGGTTTGATTCTGGAAATCTGTGGCCTGGGAAATTGACTGAGGTTTGATGGCAGAAACCTGTGGACTGGCAACATGACAGAGGTTTGATTGTAGAAACCTGTTCCCTGGAAACATGACTGTGGCCTGGTACTGGAAACCCATGGCCTAGGAATTTGACATTGGCTTGATTCTGGAACCCTGTGGCCTGGGAACATGATTGAGGCGTGATTCTGGAAACCTGTGGCCTGGGAACATGACATCTGTTTAGATTGTGGCATACTGTGCCCTGGGAACCGGACTGAAGGCTTGGTTCTGGAATCCTGTGGACTGGGAACAAGACTGAGGTTTGATTCTGGAACCATGTGGCCTGGGAATATGACTGATGTTAGATCGTGGAATCCTGTGGCCTGGGAACATGACATCGGTTTGGATTCTGGTACCCTGTTGCCTGGGAACATGAAATCGGTTTGATTGTGGAAACCTGTGGTCTGGGAATATGACTGAGGTTTGATGGTGGTACCGTCTGGCCTGGCAACATGACTGAGGTTTGATTCTGGATCCCTGTGGCCTGGGAACATGACTGAGGCGTGATTCTGGAATCCTGTGGCCTGGGAACATGACGTCTGTTTAGATTGTGGAATACTGTGCCCTGGGAATCTGACTGAGGCTTGGTTCTGGAACCCTGTGGACTGGGAAAATGACTGAGATTTTATTCTGGAATCCTGTGGCCTGGAAACATGACATCAGTGGATACTTGAACCCTGTGGCCTGGGAACATGAGAACAGTTGGATTCTGGAACCCTGTGGCCTGGGAACATGTCTGAGGTTTGATGGTGGAAACCTGTGGCTTGGCAACATGAATGAGGTTTGTTACTGGAACCCTGTTCCCTGGGAATATGACTGAGGTTTGATTCTGGACACCTTTGTCCTGGGAACATGACTGTGGTTTGATTGTGGAACCATGGGTCCTGCAAACATGACTGAGGTTTGATTCTGGAAATCTGTGGCCTGGGAACTTGACTGAGGTTTGATGGCAGAAACCTGTGGACTGGCAACATGACTGAGGTTTGATTGTAGAACCCTGTGCCCTGGAAACATGACTGTGGCCTGGTACTGGAAACCCATGGCCTAAGAATTTGACATTGGTTTGATTCTGGAACCCTGTGGCCTTGGAACATGACTGAGGCGTGATTCTGGAAAACTGTGGCCTGGGAATATGACTGAGGTTTCTTTCTGGAAATCTGTGGCCTGGGAACTTGACTGAGGTTTGATGGCAGAAACCTGTGGACTGGCAACATGACTGAGGTTTGATTGTAGAACCCTGTGCCCTGGAAACATGACTGTGGCCTGTTACTGGAAACCCATGGCCTAGGAATTTGACATTGGTTTGATTCTGGAACCCTGTGGCCTGGGAACATGACTGAGGCGTGATTCTGGAAAACTGTGGCCTGGGAATATGACTGAGGTTTGATTCTGGAAATCTGTGGCCTGGGAACTTGACTGAGGTTTGATGGCAGAAACCTGTGGACTGGCAACATGACTGAGGTTTGATTGTAGAACCCTGTGCCCTGGAATCATGACTGCGACCTGATACTTGAAACCCATGGCCTGGGAACTTGACATTGGTTTGATTCCGGAACCCTGTGGCCAGGAACAAGACTGAGGCGTGATTCTGGAATCCTGTGGCCTGGGAACATGACATCTGTTTAGATTGTGGCATACTGGGCCCTGGGAACCTGACTGAGGATTGGTTCTGGAATCCTGTGGACTGGGAACAAGACTGAGGTTTGATTCTGGAACCATGTGGCCTGGGAATATGACTGAGGTTTGATTCTGGAAATCTGTGGCCTGGGAACTTGACTGAGGTTTGATGGCCGAAACCTGTGGACTGGCAACATGACTGAGGTTTGATTGTAGAACCCTGTGCCCTGGAAACATGACTGTGGCCTGGTACTGGAAACCCATGGCCTAGGAATTTGACATTGGTTTGATTCTGGAACCCTGTGTCCTGGGAACATGACTGAGGTTTGATTCTGGTAAACTGTGGCCGGGGACTTGACTGAGGTTTGATGGCAGAAATCTGTGGACTGGAAACATTACTGAAGTTTGATTGTAGAACCCTGTGCCCTGGAAACATGACTGCGACCTGATACTTGAAACCCATGGCCTGGGAACTTGACATTGGTTTGATTCTGGAAGCCTTTGGTCTGGAAGAAGAGTGAGGCGTGATTCTGGAATCCTGTGGCCTGGGAATATGACATCTGTTTAGATTGTGGAATACTGTGCCCTGGGAACCTGACTGAGGCTTGGTTCTGAAACCCTGTGGACTGGGAACATGACTGAGGTTTTATTCTGGAATCCTGTGGCCTGGGAACATGACATCAGTGGATTCTTGAAACCTGTGGCCTAGGAACATGAGAACGGTTGGATTCTGGAAACCTGTGGCCTGGGAACATGTCTGAGGTTTGATGGTGGAAACCTGTGGCTTGGCAACATGACTGAGGTTTGTTACTGGAACCCTGTTGCCTGGGAACATGACTGAGGTTTGATTCTGGACACCTTTGTCCTGGGAACATGACTATGGTTTGATTGTGGAACCATGGGTCCTGCAAACATGACTGAGGTTTTATTCTGGAACCATGTGTCCTGGGAATATGACTGAGGTTTGATTCTGGAAATCTGTGGCCTGGGAACTTGACTGAGGTTTGATGGCAGAAACCTGTGGACTGGCAACATGACTGAGGTTTGATTGTAGAACCCTGTGCTCTGGAAACATGACTCTTGCCTGGTACTGGAAACCCATGGCCTGGGAATTTGACATTGGTTTGATTCTGGAACCCTGTGGCCTGGGAACATGATTGAGGCGTGATTCTGGAAACCTGTGGCCTGGGAACATGACATCAGTTTAGATTGTGGCATACTGTGCCCTGGGAACCGGATTGAAGGCTTGGTTCTGGAATCCTGTGGACTGGGAACAAGACTGAGGTTTGATTCTGGAACCATGTGGCCTGGGAATATGACTGATGTTAGATCGTGGAATCCTGTGGCCTGGGAACATGACATCGGTTTGGATTCTGGTACCCTGTTGCCTGGGAACATGAAATCGGTTTGATTGTGGAAACCTGTGGTCTGGGAATATGACTGAGGTTTGATGGTGGTACCCTCTGGCCTGGCAACATGACTGAGGTTTGATTCTGGATCCCTGTGGCCTGGGAACATGACTGAGGCGTGATTCTGGAATCCTGTGGCCTGGGAACATGACGTCTGTTTAGATTGTGGAATACTGTGCCCTGGGAATCTGACTGAGGCTTGGTTCTGGAACCCTGTGGACTGGGAACATGACTGAGGTTTGAATCTGGAATCCTGTAGCCTGCGAACATAACTGAGGATTGTTTCTGGAACCCTGTGGCCTGGGAACATGACATCAGTGGATTCTGGAACCCTGTGGCCTGGGAACATGAGAACGGTTTAATTCTGGAACCCTGTGACCTGGGAACATGTCTGAGGTTTGATGGTGGAAACCTGTGGCTTGGCAACATGACTGAGGTTTGTTTCTGTAACCCTGTTCTCTGCGAACATGACTGAGGTTTGATTCTGGACACCTTTGTCCTGGGAACATGACTGTGGTTTGATTGTGGAACCATGGGTCCTGCAAACATGACTGAGGTTTTATTCTGGAACCAGGTGTCCTGGGAATATGACTGAGGTTTGATTCTGGAAATCTGTGGCCTGGGAAATTGACTGAGGTTTGATGGCTGAAACCTGTGGACTGGCAACATGACAGAGGTTTGATTGTAGAAACCTGTTCCCTGGAAACATGACTGTGGCCTGGTACTGGAAACCCATGGCCTAGGAATTTGACATTGGCTTGATTCTGGAACCCTGTGGCCTGGGAACATGATTGAGGCGTGATTCTGGAAACCTGTGGCCTGGGAACATGACATCTGTTTAGATTGTGGCATACTGTGCCCTGGGAACCGGACTGAAGGCTTGGTTCTGGAATCCTGTGGACTGGGAACAAGACTGAGGTTTGATTCTGGAACCATGTGGCCTGGGAATATGACTGATGTTAGATCGTGGAATCCTGTGGCCTGGGAACATGACATCGGTTTGGATTCTGGTACCCTGTTGCCTGGGAACATGAAATCGGTTTGATTGTGGAAACCTGTGGTCTGGGAATATGACTGAGGTTTGATGGTGGTACCGTCTGGCCTGGCAACATGACTGAGGTTTGATTCTGGATCCCTGTGGCCTGGGAACATGACTGAGGCGTGATTCTGGAATCCTGTGGCCTGGGAACATGACGTCTGTTTAGATTGTGGAATACTGTGCCCTGGGAATCTGACTGAGGCTTGGTTCTGGAACCCTGTGGACTGGGAACATGACTGAGATTTTATTCTGGAATCCTGTGGCCTGGAAACATGACATCAGTGGATTCTGGAACCCTGTGGCCTGGGAACATGAGAACAGTTGGATTCTGGAACCCTGTGGCCTGGGAACATGTCTGAGGTTTGATGGTGGAAACCTGTGGCTTGGCAACATGAATGAAGTTTGTTACTGGAACCCTGTTCCCTGGGAATATGACTGAGGTTTGATTCTGGACACCTTTGTCCTGGGAACATGACTGTGGTTTGATTGTGGAACCATGGGTCCTGCAAACATGACTGAGGTTTGATTCTGGAAATCTGTGGCCTGGGAACTTGACTGAGGTTTGATGGCAGAAACCTGTGGACTGGCAACATGACTGAGGTTTGATTGTAGAACCCTGTGCCCTGGAAACATGACTGTGGCCTGGTACTGGAAACCCATGGCCTAAGAATTTGACATTGGTTTGATTCTGGAACCCTGTGGCCTTGGAACATGACTGAGGCGTGATTCTGGAAAACTGTGGCCTGGGAATATGACTGAGGTTTCTTTCTGGAAATCTGTGGCCTGGGAACTTGACTGAGGTTTGATGGCAGAAACCTGTGGACTGGCAACATGACTGAGGTTTGATTGTAGAACCCTGTGCCCTGGAAACATGACTGTGGCCTGTTACTGGAAACCCATGGCCTAGGAATTTGACATTGGTTTGATTCTGGAACCCTGTGGCCTGGGAACATGACTGAGGCGTGATTCTGGAAAACTGTGGCCTGGGAATATGACTGAGGTTTGATTCTGGAAATCTGTGGCCTGGGAACTTGACTGAGGTTTGATGGCAGAAACCTGTGGACTGGCAACATGACTGAGGTTTGATTGTAGAACCCTGTGCCCTGGAATCATGACTGCGACCTGATACTTGAAACCCATGGCCTGGGAACTTGACATTGGTTTGATTCCGGAACCCTGTGGCCAGGAACAAGACTGAGGCGTGATTCTGGAATCCTGTGGCCTGGGAACATGACATCTGTTTAGATTGTGGCATACTGGGCCCTGGGAACCTGACTGAGGATTGGTTCTGGAATCCTGTGGACTGGGAACAAGACTGAGGTTTGATTCTGGAACCATGTGGCCTGGGAATATGACTGAGGTTTGATTCTGGAAATCTGTGGCCTGGGAACTTGACTGAGGTTTGATGGCCGAAACCTGTGGACTGGCAACATGACTGAGGTTTGATTGTAGAACCCTGTGCCCTGGAAACATGACTGTGGCCTGGTACTGGAAACCCATGGCCTAGGAATTTGACATTGGATTGATTCTGGAACCCTGTGTCCTGGGAACATGACTGAGGTTTGATTCTGGTAAACTGTGGCCGGGGACTTGACTGAGGTTTGATGGCAGAAATCTGTGGACTGGAAACATTACTGAAGTTTGATTGTAGAACCCTGTGCCCTGGAAACATGACTGCGACCTGATACTTGAAACCCATGGCCTGGGAACTTGACATTGGTTTGATTCTGGAAGCCTTTGGTCTGGAAGAAGAGTGAGGCGTGATTCTGGAATCCTGTGGCCTGGGAATATGACATCTGTTTAGATTGTGGAATACTGTGCCCTGGGAACCTGACTGAGGCTTGGTTCTGAAACCCTGTGGACTGGGAACATGACTGAGGTTTTATTCTGGAATCCTGTGGCCTGGGAACATGACATCAGTGGATTCTTGAAACCTGTGGCCTAGGAACATGAGAACGGTTGGATTCTGGAAACCTGTGGCCTGGGAACATGTCTGAGGTTTGATGGTGGAAACCTGTGGCTTGGCAACATGACTGAGGTTTGTTACTGGAACCCTGTTGCCTGGGAACATGACTGAGGTTTGATTCTGGACACCTTTGTCCTGGGAACATGACTGTGGTTTGATTGTGGAACCATGGGTCCTGCAAACATGACTGAGGTTTTATTCTGGAACCATGTGTCCTGGGAATATGACTGAGGTTTGATTCTGGAAATCTGTGGCCTGGGAACTTGACTGAGGTTTGATGGCAGAAACCTGTGGACTGGCAACATGACTGAGGTTTGATTGTAGAACCCTGTGCTCTGGAAACATGACTCTTGCCTGGTACTGGAAACCCATGGCCTGGGAATTTGACATTGGTTTGATTCTGGAACCCTGTGGCCTGGGAACATGATTGAGGCGTGATTCTGGAAACCTGTGGCCTGGGAACATGACATCAGTTTAGATTGTGGCATACTGTGCCCTGGGAACCGGATTGAAGGCTTGGTTCTGGAATCCTGTGGACTGGGAACAAGACTGAGGTTTGATTCTGGAACCATGTGGCCTGGGAATATGACTGATGTTAGATCGTGGAATCCTGTGGCCTGGGAACATGACATCGGTTTGGATTCTGGTACCCTGTTGCCTGGGAACATGAAATCGGTTTGATTGTGGAAACCTGTGGTCTGGGAATATGACTGAGGTTTGATGGTGGTACCCTCTGGCCTGGCAACATGACTGAGGTTTGATTCTGGATCCCTGTGGCCTGGGAACATGACTGAGGCGTGATTCTGGAATCCTGTGGCCTGGGAACATGACGTCTGTTTAGATTGTGGAATACTGTGCCCTGGGAATCTGACTGAGGCTTGGTTCTGGAACCCTGTGGACTGGGAACATGACTGAGGTTTGAATCTGGAATCCTGTAGCCTGCGAACATAACTGAGGATTGTTTCTGGAACCCTGTGGCCTGGGAACATGACATCAGTGGATTCTGGAACCCTGTGGCCTGGGAACATGAGAACGGTTTAATTCTGGAACCCTGTGACCTGGGAACATGTCTGAGGTTTGATGGTGGAAACCTGTGGCTTGGCAACATGACTGAGGTTTGTTTCTGTAACCCTGTTCTCTGCGAACATGACTGAGGTTTGATTCTGGACACCTTTGTGCTGGGAACATGACTGTGTTTTGATTGTGGAATCATGGGTCCTGCAAACATGACTGAGGTTTGATTCTGGAACCATGTGTCCTGGGAATATGACTGAGGTTTGATTCTGGAAATCTGTGGCCTGGGAACTTGACTGAGGTTTGATGGCAGAAACCTGTGGACTGGCAACATGACTGAGGTTTGATTGTAGAACCCTGTGCCCTGGAAACATGACTGTGGGCTGGTCCTGGAAACCCATGGCCTAGGAATTTGACATTGGTTTGATTCTGGAACCCTGTGACCTGGGAACATGACTGAGGTATGATTCTGGAAAACTGTGGCCGGGGACTTGACTGAGGTTTGATGGCAGAAATCTGTGGACTGGAAACATTACTGAGGTTTGATTGTAGAACCCTGTGCCCTGGAAACATGAGTGCGACGTGATACTTGAAACCCATGGCCTGGGAACTTGACATTGGTTTGATTCTGGAACCCTGTGGCCAGGAACAAGACTGAGGCGTGATTCTGGAATCCTGTGGCCTGGGAACATGACATCTGTTTAGATTGTGGAATACTGTGCCCTGGGAACCTGACTGAGGCTTGGTTCTGGAACCCTGTGGACTGGGAACATGACTGAGGTTTTATTCTGGAATCCTGTGGCCTGGGAACATGACATCAGTGGATTCTGGAACCCTGTGGCCTGGGAACATGAGAACGGTTGGATTCTGGAAACCTGTGGCCTGGGAACATGTCTGAGGTTTGATGGTGGAAACCTGTGGCTTGGCAACATGACTGAGGTTTGTTACTGGAACCCTGTTCCCTGGGAACATGACTGAGGTTTGATTCTGGACACCTTTGTCCTGGGAACATGACTGTGGTTTGATTGTGGAACCATGGGTCCTGCAAACATGACTGAGGTTTGATTCTGGAACCATGTGTCCTGGGAATATGACTGAGGTTTGATTCTGGAAATCTGTGGCCTGGGAACATGACTGAGGTTTGATTCTGGAACCCTGTAGCCTGCGAACATAACTGAGGATTGTTTCTGGAGTCCTGTGGCCTGGGAACATGACATCAGTGGATTCTGGAACCCTGTGGCCTGGGAACATGAGAACGGTTTAATTCTGGAACCCTCTGACCTGGGAACATGTCTGAGGTTTGATGGTGGAAACCTGTGGCTTGGCAACATGACTGAGGTTTGTTTCTGGACACCTTTGTGCTGGGAACATGACTGTGTTTTGAATGTGGAATCATGGGTCCTGCAAACATGACAGAGGTTTGATTCTGGAACCAGGTGTCCTGGGAATATGACTGAGGTTTGATTCTGGAAATCTGTGGCCTGGGAACTTGACTGAGGTTTGATGGCAGAAACCTGTGGACTGGCAACATGACTGAGGTTTGATTGTAGAACCCTGTGCCCGGGAAACATGACTGTGGGCTGGTACTGGAAACCCATGGCCTAGGAATTTGACATTGGTTTGATTCTGGAACCCTGTGGCCTGGGAACATGACTGAGGCGTGATTCTGGAAAACTGTGGCCTGGGAATATGACTGAGGTTTGATTCTGGAAATCTGTGGCCTGGGAACTTGACTGAGGTTTGATGGTAGAAATCTGTGGACTGGCAACATGACTGAGGTTTGATTGTAGAACCCTGTGCCCTGGAAACATGAATGCGACCTGATACTTGAAACCCATGGCCTGGGAACTTGACATTGGTTTGATTCCGGAACCCTGTGGCCAGGAACAAGACTGAGGCGTGATTCTGGAATCCTGTGGCCTGGGAACATGACATCTGTTTAGATTGTGGAATACTGGGCCCTGGGAACCTGACTGAGGCTTGGTTCTGGAACCCTGTGGACTGGGAACATGACTGAGGTTTTATTCTGGAATCCTGTGGCCTGGGAACATGACATCAGTGGATTCTGGAACCCTGTGGCCTGGGAACATGAGAACGGTTGGATTCTGGAACCCTGTGGCCTGGGAACATGTCTGAGGTTTGATGGTGGAAACCTATGGCTTGGCAACATGAATGAGGTTTGTTACTGGAACCCTCTTCCCTGGGAACATGACTGAGGTTTGATTCTGGACACCTTTGTCCTGGGAACATGACTGTGGTTTGATTGTGGAACCATGGGTCCTGCAAACATGACTGAGGTTTTATTCTGGAACCAGGTGTCCTGGGAATATGACTGACGTTTGATTCTGGAAATCTGTGGACTGGGAAATTGACTGAGGTTTGATGGCAGAAACCTGTGGACTGGCAACATGACAGAGGTTTGATTGTAGAAACCTGTGCCCTGGAAACATGACTGTGGCCTGGTACTGGAAACCCATGGCCTAGGAATTTGACATTGGCTTGATTCTGGAACCCTGTGGCCTGGGAACAGGATTGAGGCGTGATTCTGGAAACCTGTGGCCTGGGAACATGACATCTGTTTAGATTGTGGCATACTGTGCCCTGGGAACCGGACTGAAGGCTTGGTTCTGGAATCCTGTGGACTGGGAACAAGACTGAGGTTTGATTCTGGAACCATGTGGCCTGGGAATATGACTGATGTTAGATCGTGGAATCCTGTGGCCTGGGAACATGACATCGGTTTGGATTCTGGTACCCTGTTGCCTGGGAACATGAAATCGGTTTGATTGTGGAAACCTGTGGTCTGGGAATATGACTGAGGTTTGATGGTGGTACCCTCTGGCCTGGCAACATGACTGAGGTTTGATTCTGGATCCCTGTGGCCTGGGAACATGACTGAGGCGTGATTCTGGAATCCTGTGGCCTGGGAACATGACGTCTGTTTAGATTGTGGAATACTGTGCCCTGGGAATCTGACTGAGGCTTGGTTCTGGAACCCTGTGGACTGGGAACATGACTGAGGTTTGAATCTGGAATCCTGTAGCCTGCGAACATAACTGAGGATTGTTTCTGGAACCCTGTGGCCTGGGAACATGACATCAGTGGATTCTGGAACCCTGTGGCCTGGGAACATGAGAACGGTATAATTCTGGAACCCTGTGACCTGGGAACATGTCTGAGGTTTGATGGTGGAAACCTGTGGCTTGGCAACATGACTGAGGTTTGTTTCTGTAACCCTGTTCTCTGCGAACATGACTGAGGTTTGATTCTGGACACCTTTGTGCTGGGAACATGACTGTGTTTTGATTGTGGAATCATGGGTCCTGCAAACATGACTGAGGTTTGATTCTGGAACCATGTGTCCTGGGAATATGACTGAGGTTTGATTCTGGAAATCTGTGGCCTGGGAACTTGACTGAGGTTTGATGGCAGAAACCTGTGGACTGGCAACATGACTGAGGTTTGATTGTAGAACCCTGTGCCCTGGAAACATGACTGTGGGCTGGTACTGGAAACCCATGGCCTAGGAATTTGACATTGGTTTGATTCTGGAACCCTGTGACCTGGGAACATGACTGAGGTATGATTCTGGAAAACTGTGGCCGGGGACTTGACTGAGGTTTGATGGCAGAAATCTGTGGACTGGAAACATTACTGAGGTTTGATTGTAGAACCCTGTGCCCTGGAAACATGAGTGCGACGTGATACTTGAAACCCATGGCCTGGGAACTTGACATTGGTTTGATTCTGGAACCCTGTGCCCAGGAACAAGACTGAGGCGTGATTCTGGAATCCTGTGGCCTGGGAACATGACATCTGTTTAGATTGTGGAATACTGTGCCCTGGGAACCTGACTGAGGCTTGGTTCTGGAACCCTGTGGACTGGGAACATGACTGAGGTTTTATTCTGGAATCCTGTGGCCTGGGAACATGACATCAGTGGATTCTGGAACCCTGTGGCCTGGGAACATGAGAACGGTTGGATTCTGGAAACCTGTGGCCTGGGAACATGTCTGAGGTTTGATGGTGGAAACCTGTGGCTTGGCAACATGACTGAGGTTTGTTACTGGAACCCTGTTCCCTGGGAACATGACTGAGGTTTGATTCTGGACACCTTTGTCCTGGGAACATGACTGTGGTTTGATTGTGGAACCATGGGTCCTGCAAACATGACTGAGGTTTGATTCTGGAACCATGTGTCCTGGGAATATGACTGAGGTTTGATTCTGGAAATCTGTGGCCTGGGAACATGACTGAGGTTTGATTCTGGAACCCTGTAGCCTGCGAACATAACTGAGGATTGTTTCTGGAGTCCTGTGGCCTGGGAACATGACATCAGTGGATTCTGGAACCCTGTGGCCTGGGAACATGAGAACGGTTTAATTCTGGAACCCTCTGACCTGGGAACATGTCTGAGGTTTGATGGTGGAAACCTGTGGCTTGGCAACATGACTGAGGTTTGTTTCTGGACACCTTTGTGCTGGGAACATGACTGTGTTTTGAATGTGGAATCATGGGTCATGCAAACATGACAGAGGTTTGATTCTGGAACCAGGTGTCCTGGGAATATGACTGAGGTTTGATTCTGGAAATCTGTGGCCTGGGAACTTGACTGAGGTTTGATGGCAGAAACCTGTGGACTGGCAACATGACTGAGGTTTGATTGTAGAACCCTGTGCCCGGGAAACATGACTGTGGGCTGGTACTGGAAACCCATGGCCTAGGAATTTGACATTGGTTTGATTCTGGAACCCTGTGGCCTGGGAACATGACTGAGGCGTGATTCTGGAAAACTGTGGCCTGGGAATATGACTGAGGTTTGATTCTGGAAATCTGTGGCCTGGGAACTTGACTGAGGTTTGATGGTAGAAATCTGTGGACTGGCAACATGACTGAGGTTTGATTGTAGAACCCTGTGCCCTGGAAACATGAATGCGACCTGATACTTGAAACCCATGGCCTGGGAACTTGACATTGGTTTGATTCCGGAACCCTGTGGCCAGGAACAAGACTGAGGCGTGATTCTGGAATCCTGTGGCCTGGGAACATGACATCTGTTTAGATTGTGGAATACTGGGCCCTGGGAACCTGACTGAGGCTTGGTTCTGGAACCCTGTGGACTGGGAACATGACTGAGGTTTTATTCTGGAATCCTGTGGCCTGGGAACATGACATCAGTGGATTCTGGAACCCTGTGGCCTGGGAACATGAGAACGGTTGGATTCTGGAACCCTGTGGCCTGGGAACATGTCTGAGGTTTGATGGTGGAAACCTATGGCTTGGCAACATGAATGAGGTTTGTTACTGGAACCCTCTTCCCTGGGAACATGACTGAGGTTTGATTCTGGACACCTTTGTCCTGGGAACATGACTGTGGTTTGATTGTGGAACCATGGGTCCTGCAAACATGACTGAGGTTTTATTCTGGAACCAGGTGTCCTGGGAATATGACTGACGTTTGATTCTGGAAATCTGTGGACTGGGAAATTGACTGAGGTTTGATGGCAGAAACCTGTGGACTGGCAACATGACAGAGGTTTGATTGTAGAAACCTGTGCCCTGGAAACATGACTGTGGCCTGGTACTGGAAACCCATGGCCTAGGAATTTGACATTGGCTTGATTCTGGAACCCTGTGGCCTGGGAACAGGATTGAGGCGTGATTCTGGAAACCTGTGGCCTGGGAACATGACATCTGTTTAGATTGTGGCATACTGTGCCCTGGGAACCGGACTGAAGGCTTGGTTCTGGAATCCTGTGGACTGGGAACAAGACTGAGGTTTGATTCTGGAACCATGTGGCCTGGGAATATGACTGATGTTAGATCGTGGAATCCTGTGGCCTGGGAACATGACATCGGTTTGGATTCTGGTACCCTGTTGCCTGGGAACATGAAATCGGTTTGATTGTGGAAACCTGTGGTCTGGGAATATGACTGAGGTTTGATGGTGGTACCCTCTGGCCTGGCAACATGACTGAGGTTTGATTCTGGATCCCTGTGGCCTGGGAACATGACTGAGGCGTGATTCTGGAATCCTGTGGCCTGGGAACATGACGTCTGTTTAGATTGTGGAATACTGTGCCCTGGGAATCTGACTGAGGCTTGGTTCTGGAACCCTGTGGACTGGGAACATGACTGAGGTTTGAATCTGGAATCCTGTAGCCTGCGAACATAACTGAGGATTGTTTCTGGAACCCTGTGGCCTGGGAACATGACATCAGTGGATTCTGGAACCCTGTGGCCTGGGAACATGAGAACGGTATAATTCTGGAACCCTGTGACCTGGGAACATGTCTGAGGTTTGATGGTGGAAACCTGTGGCTTGGCAACATGACTGAGGTTTGTTTCTGTAACCCTGTTCTCTGCGAACATGACTGAGGTTTGATTCTGGACACCTTTGTGCTGGGAACATGACTGTGTTTTGATTGTGGAATCATGGGTCCTGCAAACATGACTGAGGTTTGATTCTGGAACCATGTGTCCTGGGAATATGACTGAGGTTTGATTCTGGAAATCTGTGGCCTGGGAACTTGACTGAGGTTTGATGGCAGAAACCTGTGGACTGGCAACATGACTGAGGTTTGATTGTAGAACCCTGTGCCCTGGAAACATGACTGTGGGCTGGTACTGGAAACCCATGGCCTAGGAATTTGACATTGGTTTGATTCTGGAACCCTGTGACCTGGGAACATGACTGAGGTATGATTCTGGAAAACTGTGGCCGGGGACTTGACTGAGGTTTGATGGCAGAAATCTGTGGACTGGAAACATTACTGAGGTTTGATTGTAGAACCCTGTGCCCTGGAAACATGAGTGCGACGTGATACTTGAAACCCATGGCCTGGGAACTTGACATTGGTTTGATTCTGGAACCCTGTGGCCAGGAACAAGACTGAGGCGTGATTCTGGAATCCTGTGGCCTGGGAACATGACATCTGTTTAGATTGTGGAATACTGTGCCCTGGGAACCTGACTGAGGCTTGGTTCTGGAACCCTGTGGACTGGGAACATGACTGAGGTTTTATTCTGGAATCCTGTGGCCTGGGAACATGACATCAGTGGATTCTGGAACCCTGTGGCCTGGGAACATGAGAACGGTTGGATTCTGGAAACCTGTGGCCTGGGAACATGTCTGAGGTTTGATGGTGGAAACCTGTGGCTTGGCAACATGACTGAGGTTTGTTTCTGGACACCTTTGTGCTGGGAACATGACTGTGTTTTGATTGTGGAATCATGGGTCCTGCAAACATGACAGAGGTTTGATTCTGGAACCAGGTGTCCTGGGAATATGACTGAGGTTTGATTCTGGAAATCTGTGGCCTGGGAACTTGACTGAGGTTTGATGGCAGAAACCTGTGGACTGGCAACATGACTGAGGTTTGATTGTAGAACCCTGTGCCCGGGAAACATGACTGTGGGCTGGTCCTGGAAACCCATGGCCTAGGAATTTGACATTGGTTTGATTCTGGAACCCTGTGGCCTGGGAACATGACTGAGGCGTGATTCTGGAAAACTGTGGCCTGGGAATATGACTGAGGTTTGATTCTGGAAAACTGTGGCCTGGGAACTTGACTGAGGTTTGATGGTAGAAATCTGTGGACTGGCAACATGACTGAGGTTTGATTGTAGAACCCTGTGCCCTGGAAACATGAATGCGACCTGATACTTGAAACCCATGGCCTGGGAACTTGACATTGGTTTGATTCCGGAACCCTGTGGCCAGGAACAAGACTGAGGCGTGATTCTGGAATCCTGTGGCCTGGGAACATGACATCTGTTTAGATTGTGGAATACTGGGCCCTGGGAACCTGACTGAGGCTTGGTTCTGGAACCCTGTGGACTGGGAACATGACTGAGGTTTTATTCTGGAATCCTGTGGCCTGGGAACATGACATCAGTGGATTCTGGAACCCTGTGGCCTGGGAACATGAGAACGGTTGGATTCTGGAACCCTGTGGCCTGGGAACATGTCTGAGGTTTGATGGTGGAAACCTGTGGCTTGGCAACATGACTGAGGTTTGTTACTGGAACCCTGTTCCCTGGGAACATGACTGAGGTTTGATTCTGGACACCTTTGTCCTGGGAACATGATTGTGGTTTGATTGTGGAACCATGGGTCCTGCAAACATGACTGAGGTTTGATTCTGGAACCATGTGTCCTGGGAATATGACTGAGGTTTGATTCTGGAAATCTGTGGCCTGGGAACATGACTGAGGTTTGATTCTGGAACCCTGTAGCCTTCGAACATAACTGAGGATTGTTTCTGGAATCCTGTGGCCTGGGAACATGACATCAGTGGATTCTGGAACCCTATGGCCTGGGAACATGAGAACGGTTTAATTCTGGAACCCTCTGACCTGGGAACATGTCTGAGGTTTGATGGTGGAAACCTGTGGCTTGGCAACATGACTGAGGTTTGTTTCTGGAAACCTTTGTGCTGGGAACATGACTGTGTTTTGATTGTGGAATCATGGGTCCTGCAAACATGACAGAGGTTTGATTCTGGAACCAGGTGTCCTGGGAATATGACTGAGGTTTGATTCTGGAAATCTGTGGCCTGGGAACTTGACTGAGGTTTGATGGCAGAAACCTGTGGACTGGCAACATGACTGAGGTTTGAGTGTAGAACCCTGTGCCCTGGAAACATGACTGTGGGCTGGTACTGGAAACCCATGGCCTAGGAATTTGACATTGGTTTGATTCTGGAACCCTGTGGCCTGGGAACATGACTGAGGCGTGATTCTGGAAAACTGTGGCCTGGGAATATGACTGAGGTTTGATTCTGGAAAACTGTGGCCTGGGAACTTGACTGAGGTTTGATGGTAGAAATCTGTGGACTGGCAACATGACTGAGGTTTGATTGTAGAACCCTGTGCCCTGGAAACATGAATGCGACCTGATACTTGAAACCCATGGCCTGGGAACTTGACATTGGTTTGATTCCGGAACCCTGTGGCCAGGAACAAGACTGAGGCGTGATTCTGGAATCCTGTGGCCTGGGAACATGACATCTGTTTAGATTGTGGAATACTGGGCCCTGGGGACCTGACTGAGGCTTGGTTCTGGAACCCTGTGGACTGGGAACATGACTGAGGTTTTATTCTGGAATCCTGTGGCCTGGGAACATGACATCAGTGGATTCTGGAACCCTGTGGCCTGGGAATATGACTGATATTAGATCGTGGAATCCTGTGGCCTGGGAACATGACATCGGTTTGGATTCTGGTACCCTGTTGCCTGGGAACATGAAATCGGTTTGATTGTGGAAACCTGTGGTCTGGGAATATGACTGAGGTTTGATGGTGGTACCCTCTGGCCTGGCAACATGACTGAGGTTTGATTCTGGATCCCTGTGGCCTGGGAACATGACTGAGGCGTGATTCTGGAATCCTGTGGCCTGGGAACATGACGTCTGTTTAGATTGTGGAATACTGTGCCCTGGGAATCTGACTGAGGCTTGGTTCTGGAACCCTGTGGACTGGGAACATGACTGAGGTTTTATTCTGGAATCCTGTGGCCTGGGAACATGACATCAGTGGATTCTGGGACCCTGTAGCCTGGGAACATGAGAACGGTTGGATTCTGGAACCCTGTGGCCTGGGAACATGTCTGAGGTTTGATGGTGGAACCCTGTTCCCTGGGAACATGACTGAGGTTTGATTCTGGACACCTTTGTCCTGGGAACATGACTGTGGTTTGATTGTGGAACCATGGGTCCTGCAAACATGACTGAGGTTTGATTCTGGAACCATGTGTCCTGGGAATATGGCTGAGGTTTGATTCTGGAAATCTGTGGCCTGGGAACATGACTGAGGTTTGATTCTGGAACCCTGTAGCCTGCGAACATAACTGAGGATTGTTTCTGGAATCCTGTGGCCTGGGAACATGACATCAGTGGATTCTGGAACCCTGTGGCCTGGGAACATGAGAACGGTTTAATTCTGGAACCCTCTGACCTGGGAACATGTCTGAGGTTTGATGGTGGAAACCTGTGGCTTGGCAACATGACTGAGGTTTGTTTCTGGACACCTTTGTGCTGGGAACATGACTGTGTTTTGATTGTGGAATCATGGGTCCTGCAAACATGACAGAGGTTTGATTCTGGAACCAGGTGTCCTGGGAATATGACTGAGGTTTGATTCTGGAAATCTGTGGCCTGGGAACTTGACTGAGGTTTGATGGCAGAAACCTGTGGACTGGCAACATGACTGAGGTTTGATTGTAGAACCCTGTGCCCTGGAAACATGACTGTGGGCTGGTACTGGAAACCCATGGCCTAGGAATTTGACATTGGTTTGATTCTGGAACCCTGTGGCCTGGGAACATGACTGAGGCGTGATTCTGGAAAACTGTGGCCAGGGAATATGACTGAGGTTTGATTCTGGAAATCTGTGGCCTGGGAAGTTGACTGAGGTTTGATGGTAGAAATCTGTGTACTGGCAACATGACTGAGGTTTGATTGTAGAACCCTGTGCCCTGGAAACATGAATGCGACCTGATACTTGAAACCCATGGCCTGGGAACTTGACATTGGTTTGATTCCGGAACCCTGTGGCCAGGAACAAGACTGAGGCGTGATTCTGGAATCCTGTGGCCTGGGAACATGACATCTGTTTAGATTGTGGAATACTGGGCCCTGGGAACCTGACTGAGGCTTGGTTCTGGAACCCTGTGGACTGGGAACATGACTGAGGTTTTATTCTGGAATCCTGTGGCCTGGGAACATGACATCAGTGGATTCTGGAACCCTGTGGCCTGGGAACATGAGAACGGTTGGATTCTGGAACCCTGTGGCCTGGGAACATGTCTGAGGTTTGATGGTGGAAACCTGTGGCTTGGCAACATGACTGAGGTTTGTTACTGGAACCCTGTTCCCTGGGAACATGACTGAGGTTTGATTCTGGACACCTTTGTCCTGGGAACATGACTGTGGTTTGATTGTGGAACCATGGGTCCTGCAAACATGACTGAGGTTTGATTCTGGAACCATGTGTCCTGGGAATATGGCTGAGGTTTGATTCTGGAAATCTGTGGCCTGGGAACATGACTGAGGTTTGATTCTGGAACCCTGTAGCCTGCGAACATAACTGAGGATTGTTTCTGGAATCCTGTGGCCTGGGAACATGACATCAGTGGATTCTGGAACCCTGTGGCCTGGGAACATGAGAACGGTTTAATTCTGGAACCCTCTGACCTGGGAACATGTCTGAGGTTTGATGGTGGAAACCTGTGGCTTGGCAACATGACTGAGGTTTGTTTCTGGACACCTTTGTGCTGGGAACATGACTGTGTTTTGATTGTGGAATCATGGGTCCTGCAAACATGACAGAGGTTTGATTCTGGAACCAGGTGTCCTGGGAATATGACTGAGGTTTGATTCTGGAAATCTGTGGCCTGGGAACTTGACTGAGGTTTGATGGCAGAAACCTGTGGACTGGCAACATGACTGAGGTTTGATTGTAGAACCCTGTGCCCTGGAAACATGACTGTGGGCTGGTACTGGAAACCCATGGCCTAGGAATTTGACATTGGTTTGATTCTGGAACCCTGTGGCCTGGGAACATGACTGAGGCGTGATTCTGGAAAACTGTGGCCTGGGAATATGACTGAGGTTTGATTCTGGAAATCTGTGGCCTGGGAACTTGACTGAGGTTTGATGGTAGAAATCTGTGGACTGGCAACATGACTGAGGTTTGATTGTAGAACCCTGTGCCCTGGAAACATGAATGCGACCTGATACTTGAAACCCATGGCCTGGGAACTTGACATTGGTTTGATTCCGGAACCCTGTGGCCAGGAACAAGACTGAGGCGTGATTCTGGAATCCTGTGGCCTGGGAACATGACATCTGTTTAGATTGTGGAATACTGGGCCCTGGGAACCTGACTGAGGCTTGGTTCTGGAACCCTGTGGACTGGGAACATGACTGAGGTTTTATTCTGGAATCCTGTGGCCTGGGAACATGACATCAGTGGATTCTGGAACCCTGTGGCCTGGGAACATGAGAACGGTTGGATTCTGGAAACCTGTGGCCTGGGAACATGTCTGAGGTTTGATGGTGGAAACCTGTGGCTTGGCAACATGACTGAGGTTTGTTACTGGAACCCTGTTCCCTGGGAACATGACTGAGGTTTGATTCTGGACACCTTTGTCCTGGGAACATGATTGTGGTTTGATTGTGGAACCATGGGTCCTGCAAACATGACTGAGGTTTGATTCTGGAACCATGTGTCCTGGGAATATGACTGAGGTTTGATTCTGGAAATCTGTGGCCTGGGAACATGACTGAGGTTTGATTCTGGAACCCTGTAGCCTGCGAACATAACTGAGGATTGTTTCTGGAATCCTGTGGCCTGGGAACATGACATCAGTGGATTCTGGAACCCTATGGCCTGGGAACATGAGAACGGTTTAATTCTGGAACCCTCTGACCTGGGAACATGTCTGAGGTTTGATGGTGGAAACCTGTGGCTTGGCAACATGACTGAGGTTTGTTTCTGGAAACCTTTGTGCTGGGAACATGACTGTGTTTTGATTGTGGAATCATGGGTCCTGCAAACATGACAGAGGTTTGATTCTGGAACCAGGTGTCCTGGGAATATGACTGAGGTTTGATTCTGGAAATCTGTGGCCTGGGAACTTGACTGAGGTTTGATGGCAGAAACCTGTGGACTGGCAACATGACTGAGGTTTGAGTGTAGAACCCTGTGCCCTGGAAACATGACTGTGGGCTGGTACTGGAAACCCATGGCCTAGGAATTTGACATTGGTTTGATTCTGGAACCCTGTGGCCTGGGAACATGACTGAGGCGTGATTCTGGAAAACTGTGGCCTGGGAATATGACTGAGGTTTGATTCTGGAAAACTGTGGCCTGGGAACTTGACTGAGGTTTGATGGTAGAAATCTGTGTACTGGCAACATGACTGAGGTTTGATTGTAGAACCCTGTGCCCTGGAAACATGAATGCGACCTGATACTTGAAACCCATGGCCTGGGAACTTGACATTGGTTTGATTCCGGAACCCTGTGGCCAGGAACAAGACTGAGGCGTGATTCTGGAATCCTGTGGCCTGGGAACATGACATCTGTTTAGATTGTGGAATACTGGGCCCTGGGAACCTGACTGAGGCTTGGTTCTGGAACCCTGTGGACTGGGAACATGACTGAGGTTTTATTCTGGAATCCTGTGGCCTGGGAACATGACATCAGTGGATTCTGGAACCCTGTGGCCTGGGAACATGAGAACGGTTGGATTCTGGAACCCTGTGGCCTGGGAACATGTCTGAGGTTTGATGGTGGAAACCTGTGGCTTGGCAACATGAATGAGGTTTGTTACTGGAACCCTCTTCCCTGGGAACATTACTGAGGTTTGATTCTGGACACCTTTGTCCTGGGAACATGACTGTGGTTTGATTGTGGAACCATGGGTCCTGCAAACATGACTGAGGTTTGATTCTGGAACCAGGTGTCCTGGGAATATGACTGAGGTTTGATTCTGGAAATCTGTGGCCTGGGAAATTGACTGAGGTTTGATGGCAGAAACCTGTGGACTGGCAACATGACAGAGGTTTGATTGTAGAAACCTGTGCCCTGGAAACATGACTGTGGCCTGGTACTGGAAACCCATGGCCTAGGAATTTGACATTGGCTTGATTCTGGAACCCTGTGGCCTGGGAACAGGATTGAGGCGTGATTCTGGAAACCTGTGGCCTGGGAACATGACATCTGTTTAGATTGTGGCATACTGTGCCCTGGGAACCGGACTGAAGGCTTGGTTCTGGAAACCTGTGGACTGGGAACAAGACTGAGGTTTGATTCTGTAACCATGTGGCCTGGGAATATGACTGATGTTAGATCGTGGAATCCTGTGGCCTGGGAACATGACATCGGTTTGGATTCTGGTACCCTGTTGCCTGGGAACATGAAATCGGTTTGATTGTGGAAACCTGTGGTCTGGGAATATGACTGAGGTTTGATGGTGGTACCCTCTGGCCTGGCAACATGACTGAGGTTTGATTCTGGATCCCTGTGGCCTGGGAACATGACTGAGGCGTGATTCTGGAATCCTGTGGCCTGGGAACATGACGTCTGTTTAGATTGTGGAATACTGTGCCCTGGGAATCTGACTGAGGCTTGGTTCTGGAACCCTGTGGACTGGGAACATGACTGAGGTTTTATTCTGGAATCCTGTGGCCTGGGAACATGACATCAGTGGATTCTGGAACCCTGTAGCCTGGGAACATGAGAACGGTTGGATTCTGGAACCCTGTGGCCTGGGAACATGTCTGAGGTTTGATGGTGGAACCCTGTTCCCTGGGAACATGACTGAGGTTTGATTCTGGACACCTTTGTCCTGGGAACATGACTGTGGTTTGATTGTGGAACCATAGGTCCTGCAAACATGACTGAGGTTTGATTCTGGAACCATGTGTCCTGGGAATATGACTGAGGTTTGAATCTGGAAATCTGTGGCCTGGGAACATGACTGAGGTTTGATTCTGGAACCCTGTAGCCTGCGAACATAACTGAGGATTGTTTCTGGAATCCTGTGGCCTGGGAACATGACATCAGTGGATTCTGGAACCCTGAGGCCTGGGAACATGAGAACGGTTTAATTCTGGAACCCTCTGACCTGGGAACATGTCTGAGGTTTGATGGTGGAAACCTGTGGCTTGGCAACATGACTGAGGTTTGTTTCTGGACACCTTTGTGCTGGGAACATGACTGTGTTTTGATTGTGGAATCATGGGTCCTGCAAACATGACTGAGGTTTGATTCTGGAACCATGTGTCCTGGGAATATGACTGAGGTTTGATTCTGGAAATCTGTGGCCTGGGAACTTGACTGAGGTTTGATGGCAGAAACCTGTGGACTGGCAACATGACTGAGGTTTGATTGTAGAACCCTGTGCCCTGGAAACATGACTGTGGGCTGGTACTGGAAACCCATGGCCTAGGAATTTGACATTGGTTTGATTCTGGAACCCTGTGACCTGGGAACATGACTGAGGTATGATTCTGGAAAACTGTGGCCGGGGACTTGACTGAGGTTTGATGGCAGAAATCTGTGGACTGGAAACATTACTGAGGTTTGATTGTAGAACCTTGTGCCCTGGAAACATGAGTGCGACGTGATACTTGAAACCCATGGCCTGGGAACTTGACATTGGTTTGATTCTGGAACCCTGCGGCCAGGAACAAGACTGAGGCGTGATTCTGGAATCCTGTGGCCTGGGAACATGACATCTGTTTAGATTGTGGAATACTGTGCCCTGGGAACCTGACTGAGGCTTGGTTCTGGAACCCTGTGGACTGGGAACATGACTGAGGTTTTATTCTGGAATCCTGTGGCCTGGGAACATGACATCAGTGGATTCTGGAACCCTGTGGCCTGGGAACATGAGAACGGTTGGATTCTGGAAACCTGTGGCCTGGGAACATGTCTGAGGTTTGATGGTGGAAACCTGTGGCTTGGCAACATGACTGAGGTTTGTTACTGGAACCCTGTTCCCTGGGAACATGACTGAGGTTTGATTCTGGACACCTTTGTCCTGGGAACATGACTGTGGTTTGATTGTGGAACCATGGGTCCTACAAATATGACTGAGGTTTGATTCTGGAACCATGTGTCCTGGGAATATGACTGAGGTTTGATTCTGGAAATCTGTGGCCTGGGAACTTGACTGAGGTTTGATGGCAGAAACCTGTGGACTGGCAACCTGACTGAGGTTTGATTGTAGAACCCTGTGCCCTGGAAACATGACTGTGGCCTGGTACTGGAAACCCATGGCCTAGGAATTTGACATTGGTTTGATTCTGGAACCCTGTGGCCTGGGAACATGACTGAGGCCTGATTCTGGAAAACTGTGGCCTGGGAATATGACTGAGGTTTGATTCTGGAAATCTGTGGCCTGGGAACTTGACTGAGGTTTGATGGTAGAAATCTGTGGACTGGCAACGTGACTGAGGTTTGATTGTAGAACCCTGTGCCCTGGAAACATGAATGCGACCTGATACTTGAAACCCATGGCCTGGGAACTTGACATTGGTTTGATTCCGGAACCCTGTGGCCAGGAACAAGACTGAGGCGTGATTCTGGAATCCTGTGGCCTGGGAACATGACATCTGTTTAGATTGTGGAATACTGGGCCCTGGGAACCTGACTGAGGCTTGGTTCTGGAACCCTGTGGACTGGGAACATGACTGAGGTTTTATTCTGGAATCCTGTGGCCTGGGAACATGACATCAGTGGATTCTGGAACCCTGTGGCCTGGGAACATGAGAACGGTTGGATTCTGGAAACCTGTGGCCTGGGAACATGTCTGAGGTTTGATGGTGGAAACCTGTGGCTTGGCAACATGACTGAAGTTTGTTTCTGGACACCTTTGTGCTGGGAACATGACTGTGTTTTGATTGTGGAATCATGGGTCCTGCAAACATGACAGAGGTTTGATTCTGGAACCAGGTGTCCTGGGAATATGACTGAGGTTTGATTCTGGAAGTCTGTGGCCTGGGAACTTGACTGAGGTTTGATGGCAGAAACCTGTGGACTGGCAACATGACTGAGGTTTGATTGTAGAACCCTGTGCCCTGGAAACATGAATGCGACCTGATACTTGAAACCCATGGCCTGGGAACTTGACATTGGTTTGATTCCGGAACCCTGTGGCCAGGAACAAGACTGAGGCGTGATTCTGGAATCCTGTGGCCTGGGAACATGTCTGAGGTTTGATGGTGGAAACCTGTGGCTTGGCAACATGAATGAGGTTTGTTACTGGAACCCTGTTCCCTGGGAATATGACTGAGGTTTGATTCTGGACACCTTTGTCCTGGGAACATGACTGTGGTTTGATTGTGGAACCATGGGTCCTGCAAACATGACTGAGGTTTGATTCTGGAACCATGTGTCCTGGGAATATGACTGAGGTTTGATTCTGGAACCCTGTAGCCTGCGAACATAACTGAGGATTGTTTCTGGAATCCTGTGGCCTGGGAACATGACATCAGTGGATTCTGGAACCCTGTGGCCTGGGAACATGAGAACGGTTTAATTCTGGAACCCTCTGACCTGGGAACATGTCTGAGGTTTGATGGTGGAAACCTGTGGCTTGGCAACATGACTGAGGTTTGTTTCTGGACACCTTTGTGCTGGGAACATGACTGTGTTTTGATTGTGGAATCATGGGTCCTGCAAACATGACAGAGGTTTGATTCTGGAACCATGTGTCCTGGGAATATGACTGAGGTTTGATTCTGGAAATCTGTGGCCTGGGAACTTGACTGAGGTTTGATGGCAGAAACCTGTGGACTGGCAACATGACTGAGGTTTGATTGTAGAACCCTGTGCCCTGGAAACATGACTGTGGGCTGGTACTGGAAACCCATGGCCTAGGAATTTGACATTGGTTTGATTCTGGAACCCTGTGGCCTGGGAACATGACTGAGGCGTGATTCTGGAAAACTGTGGCCTGGGAATATGACTGAGGTTTGATTCTGGAAATCTGTGGCCTGGGAACTTGACTGAGGTTTGATGGTAGAAATCTGTGGACTGGCAACATGACTGAGGTTTGATTGTAGAACCCTGTGCCCTGGAAACATGAATGCGACCTGATACTTGAAACCCATGGCCTGGGAACTTGACATTGGTTTGATTCCGGAACCCTGTGGCCAGGAACAAGACTGAGGCGTGATTCTGGAATCCTGTGGCCTGGGAACATGACATCTGTTTAGATTGTGGAATACTGGGCCCTGGGAACCTGACTGAGGCTTGGTTCTGGAACCCTGTGGACTGGGAACATGACTGAGGTTTTATTCTGGAATCCTGTGGCCTGGGAACATGACATCAGTGGATTCTGGAACCTTGTGGCCTGGGAACATGAGAACGGTTGGATTCTGGAAACCTGTGGCCTGGGAACATGTCTGAGGTTTGATGGTGGAAACCTGTGGCTTGGCAACATGACTGAGGTTTGTTACTGGAACCCTGTTCCCTGGGAACATGACTGAGGTTTGATTCTGGACACCTTTGTCCTGGGAACATGATTGTGGTTTGATTGTGGAACCATGGGTCCTGCAAACATGACTGAGGTTTGATTCTGGAACCATGTGTCCTGGGAATATGACTGAGGTTTGATTCTGGAAATCTGTGGCCTGGGAACATGACTGAGGTTTGATTCTGGAACCCTGTAGCCTGCGAACATAACTGAGGATTGTTTCTGGAATCCTGTGGCCTGGGAACATGACATCAGTGGATTCTGGAACCCTATGGCCTGGGAACATGAGAACGGTTTAATTCTGGAACCCTCTGACCTGGGAACATGTCTGAGGTTTGATGGTGGAAACCTGTGGCTTGGCAACATGACTGAGGTTTGTTTCTGGACACCTTTGTGCTGGGAACATGACTGTGTTTTGATTGTGGAATCATGGGTCCTGCAAACATGACAGAGGTTTGATTCTGGAACCAGGTGTCCTGGGAATATGACTGAGGTTTGATTCTGGAAATCTGTGGCCTGGGAACTTGACTGAGGTTTGATGGCAGAAACCTGTGGACTGGCAACATGACTGAGGTTTGAGTGTAGAACCCTGTGCCCTGGAAACATGACTGTGGGCTGGTACTGGAAACCCATGGCCTAGGAATTTGACATTGGTTTGATTCTGGAACCCTGTGGCCTGGGAACATGACTGAGGCGTGATTCTGGAAAACTGTGGCCTGGGAATATGACTGAGGTTTGATTCTGGAAAACTGTGGCCTGGGAACTTGACTGAGGTTTGATGGTAGAAATCTGTGTACTGGCAACATGACTGAGGTTTGATTGTAGAACCCTGTGCCCTGGAAACATGAATGCGACCTGATACTTGAAACCCATGGCCTGGGAACTTGACATTGGTTTGATTCCGGAACCCTGTGGCCAGGAACAAGACTGAGGCGTGATTCTGGAATCCTGTGGCCTGGGAACATGACATCTGTTTAGATTGTGGAATACTGGGCCCTGGGAACCTGACTGAGGCTTGGTTCTGGAACCCTGTGGACTGGGAACATGACTGAGGTTTTATTCTGGAATCCTGTGGCCTGGGAACATGACATCAGTGGATTCTGGAACCCTGTGGCCTGGGAACATGAGAACGGTTGGATTCTGGAACCCTGTGGCCTGGGAACATGTCTGAGGTTTGATGGTGGAAACCTGTGGCTTGGCAACATGAATGAGGTTTGTTACTGGAACCCTCTTCCCTGGGAACATGACTGAGGTTTGATTCTGGACACCTTTGTCCTGGGAACATGACTGTGGTTTGATTGTGGAACCATGGGTCCTGCAAACATGACTGAGGTTTTATTCTGGAACCAGGTGTCCTGGGAATATGACTGAGGTTTGATTCTGGAAATCTGTGGCCTGGGAAATTGACTGAGGTTTGATGGCAGAAACCTGTGGACTGGCAACATGACAGAGGTTTGATTGTAGAAACCTGTGCCCTGGAAACATGACTGTGGCCTGGTACTGGAAACCCATGGCCTAGGAATTTGACATTGGCTTGATTCTGGAACCCTGTGGCCTGGGAACAGGATTGAGGCGTGATTCTGGAAACCTGTGGCCTGGGAACATGACATCTGTTTAGATTGTGGCATACTGTGCCCTGGGAACCGGACTGAAGGCTTGGTTCTGGAATCCTGTGGACTGGGAACAAGACTGAGGTTTGATTCTGTAACCATGTGGCCTGGGAATGTGACTGATATTAGATCGTGGAATTCTGTGGCCTGGGAACATGACATCGGTTTGGATTCTGGTACCCTGTTGCCTGGGAACATGAAATCGGTTTGATTGTGGAAACCTGTGGTCTGGGAATATGACTGAGGTTTGATGGTGGTACCCTCTGGCCTGGCAACATGACTGAGGTTTGATTCTGGATCCCTGTGGCCTGGGAACATGACTGAGGCGTGATTCTGGAATCCTGTGGCCTGGGAACATGACGTCTGTTTAGATTGTGGAATACTGTGCCCTGGGAATCTGACTGAGGCTTGGTTCTGGAACCCTGTGGACTGGGAACATGACTGAGGTTTGAATCTGGAATCCTGTAGCCTGCGAACATAACTGAGGATTGTTTCTGGAACCCTGTGGCCTGGGAACATGACATCAGTGGATTCTGGAACCCTGTGGCCTGGGAACATGAGAACGGTATAATTCTGGAACCCTGTGACCTGGGAACATGTCTGAGGTTTGATGGTGGAAACCTGTGGCTTGGCAACATGACTGAGGTTTGTTTCTGTAACCCTGTTCTCTGCGAACATGACTGAGGTTTGATTCTGGACACCTTTGTGCTGGGAACATGACTGTGTTTTGATTGTGGAATCATGGGTCCTTCAAACATGACTGAGGTTTGATCCTGGAACCATGTGTCCTGGGAATATGACTGAGGTTTGATTCTGGAAATCTGTGGCCTGGGAACTTGACTGAGGTTTGATGGCAGAAACCTGTGGACTGGCAACATGACTGAGGTTTGATTGTAGAACCCTGTGCCCTGGAAACATGACTGTGGGCTGGTACTGGAAACCCATGGCCTAGGAATTTGACATTGGTTTGATTCTGGAACCCTGTGAACTGGGAACATGACTGAGGTATGATTCTGGAAAACTGTGGCCGGGGACTTGACTGAGGTTTGATGGCAGAAATCTGTGGACTGGAAACATTACTGAGGTTTGATTGTAGAACCCTGTGCCCTGGAAACATGAGTGCGACGTGATACTTGAAACCCATGGCCTGGGAACTTGACATTGGTTTGATTCTGGAACCCTGTGGCCAGGAACAAGACTGAGGCGTGATTCTGGAATCCTGTGGCCTGGGAACATGACATCTGTTTAGATTGTGGAATACTGTGCCCTGGGAACCTGACTGAGGCTTGGTTCTGGAACCCTGTGGACTGGGAACATGACTGAGGTTTTATTCTGGAATCCTGTGGCCTGGGAACATGACATCAGTGGATTCTGGAAACCTGTGGCCTGGGAACATGAGAACGGTTGGATTCTGGAAACCTGTGGCCTGGGAACATGTCTGAGGTTTGATGGTGGAAACCTGTGGCTTGGCAACATGACTGAGGTTTGTTACTGGAACCCTGTTCCCTGGGAACATGACTGAGGTTTGATTCTGGACACCTTTGTCCTGGGAACATGACTGTGGTTTGATTGTGGAACCATGGGTCCTGCAAACATGACTGAGGTTTGATTCTGGAACCATGTGTCCTGGGAATATGACTGAGGTTTGATTCTGGAAATCTGTGGCCTGGGAACATGACTGAGGTTTGATTCTGGAACCCTGTAGCCTGCGAACATAACTGAGGATTGTTTCTGGAATCCTGTGGCCTGGGAACATGACATCAGTGGATTCTGGAACCCTGTGGCCTGGGAACATGAGAACGGTTTAATTCTGGAACCCTCTGACCTGGGAACATGTCTGAGGTTTGATGGTGGAAACCTGTGGCTTGGCAACATGACTGAGGTTTGTTTCTGGACACCTTTGTGCTGGGAACATGACTGTGGTTTGATTGTGGAACCATGGGTCCTGCAAATATGACTGAGGTTTGATTCTGGAACCATGAGTCCTGGGAATATGACTGAGGTTTGATTCTGGAAATCTGTGGCCTGGGAACTTGACTGAGGTTTGATGGCAGAAACCTGTGGACTGGCAACATGACTGAGGTTTGATTGTAGAACCCTGTGCCCTGGAAACATGACTGTGGGCTGGTACTGGAAACCCATGGCCCAGGAATTTGACATTGGTTTGATTCTGGAACCCTGTGGCCTGGGAACATGACTGAGGCGTGATTCTGGAAAACTGTGGCCTGGGAATATGACTGAGGTTTGATTCTGGAAATCTGTGGCCTGGGAACTTGACTGAGGTTTGATGGTAGAAATCTGTGGACTGGCAACATGACTGAGGTTTGATTGTAGAACCCTGTGCCCTGGAAACATGAATGCGACCTGATACTTGAAACCCATGGCCTGGGAACTTGACATTGGTTTGATTCCGGAACCCTGTGGCCAGGAACAAGACTGAGGCGTGATTCTGGAATCCTGTGGCCTGGGAACATGACATCTGTTTAGACTGTGGAATACTGGGCCCTGGGAACCTGACTGAGGCTTGGTTCTGGAACCCTGTGGACTGGGAACATGACTGAGGTTTTATTCTGGAATCCTGTGGCCTGGGAACATGACAGCAGTGGATTCTGGAACCCTGTGGCCTGGGAACATGAGAACGGTTGGATTCTGGAAACCTGTGGCCTGGGAACATGTCTGAGGTTTGATGGTGGAAACCTGTGGCTTGGCAACATGACTGAGGTTTGTTACTGGAATCCTGTTCCCTGGGAACATGACTGAGGTTTGATTCTGGACACCTTTGTCCTGGGAACATGACTGTGGTTTGATTGTGGAACCATGGGTCCTGCAAACATGACTGAGGTTTGATTCTGGAACCATGTGTCCTGGGAATATGACTGAGCTTTGATTCTGGAAATCTGAGGCCTGGGAACATGACTGAGGTTTGATTCTGGAACCCTGTAGCCTGCGAACATAACTGAGGATTGTTTCTGGAATCCTGTGGCCTGGGAACATGACATCAGTGGATTCTGGAACCCTGTGGCCTGGGAACATGAGAACGGTTTAATTCTGGAACCCTCTGACCTGGGAACATGTCTGAGGTTTGATGGTGGAAACCTGTGGCTTGGCAACATGACTGAGGTTTGTTTCTGGACACCTTTGTGCTGGGAACATGACTGTGTTTTGATTGTGGAATCATGGGTCCTGCAAACATGACAGAGGTTTGATTCTGGAACCAGGTGTCCTGGGAATATGACTGAGGTTTGATTCTGGAAATCTGTGGCCTGGGAACTTGACTGAGGTTTGATGGCAGAAACCTGTGGACTGGCAACATGACTGAGGTTTGATTGTAGAACCCTGTGCCCTGGAAACATGACTGTGGGCTGGTACTGGAAACCCATGGCCTAGGAATTTGACATTGGTTTGATTCTGGAACCCTGTGGCCTGGGAACATGACTGAGGCGTGATTCTGGAAAACTGTGGCCAGGGAATATGACTGAGGTTTGATTCTGGAAATCTGTGGCCTGGGAAGTTGACTGAGGTTTGATGGTAGAAATCTGTGTACTGGCAACATGACTGAGGTTTGATTGTAGAACCCTGTGCCCTGGAAACATGAATGCGACCTGATACTTGAAACCCATGGCCTGGGAACTTGACATTGGTTTGATTCCGGAACCCTGTGGCCAGGAACAAGACTGAGGCGTGATTCTGGAATCCTGTGGCCTGGGAACATGACATCTGTTTAGATTGTGGAATACTGGGCCCTGGGAACCTGACTGAGGCTTGGTTCTGGAACCCTGTGGACTGGGAACATGACTGAGGTTTTATTCTGGAATCCTGTGGCCTGGGAACATGACATCAGTGGATTCTGGAACCCTGTGGCCTGGGAACATGAGAACGGTTGGATTCTGGAACCCTGTGGCCTGGGAACATGTCTGAGGTTTGATGGTGGAAACCTGTGGCTTGGCAACATGACTGAGGTTTGTTACTGGAACCCTGTTCCCTGGGAACATGACTGAGGTTTGATTCTGGACACCTTTGTCCTGGGAACATGACTGTGGTTTGATTGTGGAACCATGGGTCCTGCAAACATGACTGAGGTTTGATTCTGGAACCATGTGTCCTGGGAATATGGCTGAGGTTTGATTCTGGAAATCTGTGGCCTGGGAACATGACTGAGGTTTGATTCTGGAACCCTGTAGCCTGCGAACATAACTGAGGATTGTTTCTGGAATCCTGTGGCCTGGGAACATGACATCAGTGGATTCTGGAACCCTGTGGCCTGGGAACATGAGAACGGTTTAATTCTGGAACCCTCTGACCTGGGAACATGTCTGAGGTTTGATGGTGGAAACCTGTGGCTTGGCAACATGACTGAGGTTTGTTTCTGGACACCTTTGTGCTGGGAACATGACTGTGTTTTGATTGTGGAATCATGGGTCCTGCAAACATGACAGAGGTTTGATTCTGGAACCAGGTGTCCTGGGAATATGACTGAGGTTTGATTCTGGAAATCTGTGGCCTGGGAACTTGACTGAGGTTTGATGGCAGAAACCTGTGGACTGGCAACATGACTGAGGTTTGATTGTAGAACCCTGTGCCCTGGAAACATGACTGTGGGCTGGTACTGGAAACCCATGGCCTAGGAATTTGACATTGGTTTGATTCTGGAACCCTGTGGCCTGGGAACATGACTGAGGCGTGATTCTGGAAAACTGTGGCCTGGGAATATGACTGAGGTTTGATTCTGGAAATCTGTGGCCTGGGAACTTGACTGAGGTTTGATGGTAGAAATCTGTGGACTGGCAACATGACTGAGGTTTGATTGTAGAACCCTGTGCCCTGGAAACATGAATGCGACCTGATACTTGAAACCCATGGCCTGGGAACTTGACATTGGTTTGATTCCGGAACCCTGTGGCCAGGAACAAGACTGAGGCGTGATTCTGGAATCCTGTGGCCTGGGAACATGACATCTGTTTAGATTGTGGAATACTGGGCCCTGGGAACCTGACTGAGGCTTGGTTCTGGAACCCTGTGGACTGGGAACATGACTGAGGTTTTATTCTGGAATCCTGTGGCCTGGGAACATGACATCAGTGGATTCTGGAACCCTGTGGCCTGGGAACATGAGAACGGTTGGATTCTGGAAACCTGTGGCCTGGGAACATGTCTGAGGTTTGATGGTGGAAACCTGTGGCTTGGCAACATGACTGAGGTTTGTTACTGGAACCCTGTTCCCTGGGAACATGACTGAGGTTTGATTCTGGACACCTTTGTCCTGGGAACATGATTGTGGTTTGATTGTGGAACCATGGGTCCTGCAAACATGACTGAGGTTTGATTCTGGAACCATGTGTCCTGGGAATATGACTGAGGTTTGATTCTGGAAATCTGTGGCCTGGGAACATGACTGAGGTTTGATTCTGGAACCCTGTAGCCTGCGAACATAACTGAGGATTGTTTCTGGAATCCTGTGGCCTGGGAACATGACATCAGTGGATTCTGGAACCCTATGGCCTGGGAACATGAGAACGGTTTAATTCTGGAACCCTCTGACCTGGGAACATGTCTGAGGTTTGATGGTGGAAACCTGTGGCTTGGCAACATGACTGAGGTTTGTTTCTGGAAACCTTTGTGCTGGGAACATGACTGTGTTTTGATTGTGGAATCATGGGTCCTGCAAACATGACAGAGGTTTGATTCTGGAACCAGGTGTCCTGGGAATATGACTGAGGTTTGATTCTGGAAATCTGTGGCCTGGGAACTTGACTGAGGTTTGATGGCAGAAACCTGTGGACTGGCAACATGACTGAGGTTTGAGTGTAGAACCCTGTGCCCTGGAAACATGACTGTGGGCTGGTACTGGAAACCCATGGCCTAGGAATTTGACATTGGTTTGATTCTGGAACCCTGTGGCCTGGGAACATGACTGAGGCGTGATTCTGGAAAACTGTGGCCTGGGAATATGACTGAGGTTTGATTCTGGAAAACTGTGGCCTGGGAACTTGACTGAGGTTTGATGGTAGAAATCTGTGTACTGGCAACATGACTGAGGTTTGATTGTAGAACCCTGTGCCCTGGAAACATGAATGCGACCTGATACTTGAAACCCATGGCCTGGGAACTTGACATTGGTTTGATTCCGGAACCCTGTGGCCAGGAACAAGACTGAGGCGTGATTCTGGAATCCTGTGGCCTGGGAACATGACATCTGTTTAGATTGTGGAATACTGGGCCCTGGGAACCTGACTGAGGCTTGGTTCTGGAACCCTGTGGACTGGGAACATGACTGAGGTTTTATTCTGGAATCCTGTGGCCTGGGAACATGACATCAGTGGATTCTGGAACCCTGTGGCCTGGGAACATGAGAACGGTTGGATTCTGGAACCCTGTGGCCTGGGAACATGTCTGAGGTTTGATGGTGGAAACCTGTGGCTTGGCAACATGAATGAGGTTTGTTACTGGAACCCTCTTCCCTGGGAACATGACTGAGGTTTGATTCTGGACACCTTTGTCCTGGGAACATGACTGTGGTTTGATTGTGGAACCATGGGTCCTGCAAACATGACTGAGGTTTTATTCTGGAACCAGGTGTCCTGGGAATATGACTGAGGTTTGATTCTGGAAATCTGTGGCCTGGGAAATTGACTGAGGTTTGATGGCAGAAACCTGTGGACTGGCAACATGACAGAGGTTTGATTGTAGAAACCTGTGCCCTGGAAACATGACTGTGGCCTGGTACTGGAAACCCATGGCCTAGGAATTTGACATTGGCTTGATTCTGGAACCCTGTGGCCTGGGAACAGGATTGAGGCGTGATTCTGGAAACCTGTGGCCTGGGAACATGACATCTGTTTAGATTGTGGCATACTGTGCCCTGGGAACCGGACTGAAGGCTTGGTTCTGGAATCCTGTGGACTGGGAACAAGACTGAGGTTTGATTCTGTAACCATGTGGCCTGGGAATATGACTGATGTTAGATCGTGGAATCCTGTGGCCTGGGAACATGACATCGGTTTGGATTCTGGTACCCTGTTGCCTGGGAACATGAAATCGGTTTGATTGTGGAAACCTGTGGTCTGGGAATATGACTGAGGTTTGATGGTGGTACCCTCTGGCCTGGCAACATGACTGAGGTTTGATTCTGGATCCCTGTGGCCTGGGAACATGACTGAGGCGTGATTCTGGAATCCTGTGGCCTGGGAACATGACGTCTGTTTAGATTGTGGAATACTGTGCCCTGGGAATCTGACTGAGGCTTGGTTCTGGAACCCTGTGGACTGGGAACATGACTGAGGTTTTATTCTGGAATCCTGTGGCCTGGGAACATGACATCAGTGGATTCTGGAACCCTGTAGCCTGGGAACATGAGAACGGTTGGATTCTGGAACCCTGTGGCCTGGGAACATGTCTGAGGTTTGATGGTGGAACCCTGTTCCCTGGGAACATGACTGAGGTTTGATTCTGGACACCTTTGTCCTGGGAACATGACTGTGGTTTGATTGTGGAACCATGGGTCCTGCAAACATGACTGAGGTTTGATTCTGGAACCATGTGTCCTGGGAATATGACTGAGGTTTGAATCTGGAAATCTGTGGCCTGGGAACATGACTGAGGTTTGATTCTGGAACCCTGTAGCCTGCGAACATAACTGAGGATTGTTTCTGGAATCCTGTGGCCTGGGAACATGACATCAGTGGATTCTGGAACCCTGAGGCCTGGGAACATGAGAACGGTTTAATTCTGGAACCCTCTGACCTGGGAACATGTCTGAGGTTTGATGGTGGAAACCTGTGGCTTGGCAACATGACTGAGGTTTGTTTCTGGACACCTTTGTGCTGGGAACATGACTGTGTTTTGATTGTGGAATCATGGGTCCTGCAAACATGACTGAGGTTTGATTCTGGAACCATGTGTCCTGGGAATATGACTGAGGTTTGATTCTGGAAATCTGTGGCCTGGGAACTTGACTGAGGTTTGATGGCAGAAACCTGTGGACTGGCAACATGACTGAGGTTTGATTGTAGAACCCTGTGCCCTGGAAACATGACTGTGGGCTGGTACTGGAAACCCATGGCCTAGGAATTTGACATTGGTTTGATTCTGGAACCCTGTGACCTGGGAACATGACTGAGGTATGATTCTGGAAAACTGTGGCCGGGGACTTGACTGAGGTTTGATGGCAGAAATCTGTGGACTGGAAACATTACTGAGGTTTGATTGTAGAACCTTGTGCCCTGGAAACATGAGTGCGACGTGATACTTGAAACCCATGGCCTGGGAACTTGACATTGGTTTGATTCTGGAACCCTGCGGCCAGGAACAAGACTGAGGCGTGATTCTGGAATCCTGTGGCCTGGGAACATGACATCTGTTTAGATTGTGGAATACTGTGCCCTGGGAACCTGACTGAGGCTTGGTTCTGGAACCCTGTGGACTGGGAACATGACTGAGGTTTTATTCTGGAATCCTGTGGCCTGGGAACATGACATCAGTGGATTCTGGAACCCTGTGGCCTGGGAACATGAGAACGGTTGGATTCTGGAAACCTGTGGCCTGGGAACATGTCTGAGGTTTGATGGTGGAAACCTGTGGCTTGGCAACATGACTGAGGTTTGTTACTGGAACCCTGTTCCCTGGGAACATGACTGAGGTTTGATTCTGGACACCTTTGTCCTGGGAACATGACTGTGGTTTGATTGTGGAACCATGGGTCCTACAAATATGACTGAGGTTTGATTCTGGAACCATGTGTCCTGGGAATATGACTGAGGTTTGATTCTGGAAATCTGTGGCCTGGGAACTTGACTGAGGTTTGATGGCAGAAACCTGTGGACTGGCAACCTGACTGAGGTTTGATTGTAGAACCCTGTGCCCTGGAAACATGACTGTGGCCTGGTACTGGAAACCCATGGCCTAGGAATTTGACATTGGTTTGATTCTGGAACCCTGTGGCCTGGGAACATGACTGAGGCCTGATTCTGGAAAACTGTGGCCTGGGAATATGACTGAGGTTTGATTCTGGAAATCTGTGGCCTGGGAACTTGACTGAGGTTTGATGGTAGAAATCTGTGGACTGGCAACGTGACTGAGGTTTGATTGTAGAACCCTGTGCCCTGGAAACATGAATGCGACCTGATACTTGAAACCCATGGCCTGGGAACTTGACATTGGTTTGATTCCGGAACCCTGTGGCCAGGAACAAGACTGAGGCGTGATTCTGGAATCCTGTGGCCTGGGAACATGACATCTGTTTAGATTGTGGAATACTGGGCCCTGGGAACCTGACTGAGGCTTGGTTCTGGAACCCTGTGGACTGGGAACATGACTGAGGTTTTATTCTGGAATCCTGTGGCCTGGGAACATGACATCAGTGGATTCTGGAACCCTGTGGCCTGGGAACATGAGAACGGTTGGATTCTGGAACCCTGTGGCCTGGGAACATGTCTGAGGTTTGATGGTGGAAACCTGTGGCTTGGCAACATGACTGAAGTTTGTTTCTGGACACCTTTGTGCTGGGAACATGACTGTGTTTTGATTGTGGAATCATGGGTCCTGCAAACATGACAGAGGTTTGATTCTGGAACCAGGTGTCCTGGGAATATGACTGAGGTTTGATTCTGGAAATCTGTGGCCTGGGAACTTGACTGAGGTTTGATGGCAGAAACCTGTGGACTGGCAACATGACTGAGGTTTGATTGTAGAACCCTGTGCCCTGGAAACATGAATGCGACCTGATACTTGAAACCCATGGCCTGGGAACTTGACATTGGTTTGATTCCGGAACCCTGTGGCCAGGAACAAGACTGAGGCGTGATTCTGGAATCCTGTGGCCTGGGAACATGTCTGAGGTTTGATGGTGGAAACCTGTGGCTTGGCAACATGAATGAGGTTTGTTACTGGAACCCTGTTCCCTGGGAATATGACTGAGGTTTGATTCTGGACACCTTTGTCCTGGGAACATGACTGTGGTTTGATTGTGGAACCATGGGTCCTGCAAACATGACTGAGGTTTGATTCTGGAACCATGTGTCCTGGGAATATGACTGAGGTTTGATTCTGGAACCCTGTAGCCTGCGAACATAACTGAGGATTGTTTCTGGAATCCTGTGGCCTGGGAACATGACATCAGTGGATTCTGGAACCCTGTGGCCTGGGAACATGAGAACGGTTTAATTCTGGAACCCTCTGACCTGGGAACATGTCTGAGGTTTGATGGTGGAAACCTGTGGCTTGGCAACATGACTGAGGTTTGTTTCTGGACACCTTTGTGCTGGGAACATGACTGTGTTTTGATTGTGGAATCATGGGTCCTGCAAACATGACAGAGGTTTGATTCTGGAACCATGTGTCCTGGGAATATGACTGAGGTTTGATTCTGGAAATCTGTGGCCTGGGAACTTGACTGAGGTTTGATGGCAGAAACCTGTGGACTGGCAACATGACTGAGGTTTGATTGTAGAACCCTGTGCCCTGGAAACATGACTGTGGGCTGGTACTGGAAACCCATGGCCTAGGAATTTGACATTGGTTTGATTCTGGAACCCTGTGGCCTGGGAACATGACTGAGGCGTGATTCTGGAAAACTGTGGCCTGGGAATATGACTGAGGTTTGATTCTGGAAATCTGTGGCCTGGGAACTTGACTGAGGTTTGATGGTAGAAATCTGTGGACTGGCAACATGACTGAGGTTTGATTGTAGAACCCTGTGCCCTGGAAACATGAATGCGACCTGATACTTGAAACCCATGGCCTGGGAACTTGACATTGGTTTGATTCCGGAACCCTGTGGCCAGGAACAAGACTGAGGCGTGATTCTGGAATCCTGTGGCCTGGGAACATGACATCTGTTTAGATTGTGGAATACTGGGCCCTGGGAACCTGACTGAGGCTTGGTTCTGGAACCCTGTGGACTGGGAACATGACTGAGGTTTTATTCTGGAATCCTGTGGCCTGGGAACATGACATCAGTGGATTCTGGAACCTTGTGGCCTGGGAACATGAGAACGGTTGGATTCTGGAAACCTGTGGCCTGGGAACATGTCTGAGGTTTGATGGTGGAAACCTGTGGCTTGGCAACATGACTGAGGTTTGTTACTGGAACCCTGTTCCCTGGGAACATGACTGAGGTTTGATTCTGGACACCTTTGTCCTGGGAACATGATTGTGGTTTGATTGTGGAACCATGGGTCCTGCAAACATGACTGAGGTTTGATTCTGGAACCATGTGTCCTGGGAATATGACTGAGGTTTGATTCTGGAAATCTGTGGCCTGGGAACATGACTGAGGTTTGATTCTGGAACCCTGTAGCCTGCGAACATAACTGAGGATTGTTTCTGGAATCCTGTGGCCTGGGAACATGACATCAGTGGATTCTGGAACCCTATGGCCTGGGAACATGAGAACGGTTTAATTCTGGAACCCTCTGACCTGGGAACATGTCTGAGGTTTGATGGTGGAAACCTGTGGCTTGGCAACATGACTGAGGTTTGTTTCTGGAAACCTTTGTGCTGGGAACATGACTGTGTTTTGATTGTGGAATCATGGGTCCTGCAAACATGACAGAGGTTTGATTCTGGAACCAGGTGTCCTGGGAATATGACTGACGTTTGATTCTGGAAATCTGTGGCCTGGGAACTTGACTGAGGTTTGATGGCAGAAACCTGTGGACTGGCAACATGACTGAGGTTTGAGTGTAGAACCCTGTGCCCTGGAAACATGACTGTGGGCTGGTACTGGAAACCCATGGCCTAGGAATTTGACATTGGTTTGATTCTGGAACCCTGTGGCCTGGGAACATGACTGAGGCGTGATTCTGGAAAACTGTGGCCTGGGAATATGACTGAGGTTTGATTCTGGAAAACTGTGGCCTGGGAACTTGACTGAGGTTTGATGGTAGAAATCTGTGTACTGGCAACATGACTGAGGTTTGATTGTAGAACCCTGTGCCCTGGAAACATGAATGCGACCTGATACTTGAAACCCATGGCCTGGGAACTTGACATTGGTTTGATTCCGGAACCCTGTGGCCAGGAACAAGACTGAGGCGTGATTCTGGAATCCTGTGGCCTGGGAACATGACATCTGTTTAGATTGTGGAATACTGGGCCCTGGGAACCTGACTGAGGCTTGGTTCTGGAACCCTGTGGACTGGGAACATGACTGAGGTTTTATTCTGGAATCCTGTGGCCTGGGAACATGACATCAGTGGATTCTGGAACCCTGTGGCCTGGGAACATGAGAACGGTTGGATTCTGGAACCCTGTGGCCTGGGAACATGTCTGAGGTTTGATGGTGGAAACCTGTGGCTTGGCAACATGAATGAGGTTTGTTACTGGAACCCTCTTCCCTGGGAACATGACTGAGGTTTGATTCTGGACACCTTTGTCCTGGGAACATGACTGTGGTTTGATTGTGGAACCATGGGTCCTGCAAACATGACTGAGGTTTTATTCTGGAACCAGGTGTCCTGGGAATATGACTGAGGTTTGATTCTGGAAATCTGTGGCCTGGGAAATTGACTGAGGTTTGATGGCAGAAACCTGTGGACTGGCAACATGACAGAGGTTTGATTGTAGAAACCTGTGCCCTGGAAACATGACTGTGGCCTGGTACTGGAAACCCATGGCCTAGGAATTTGACATTGGCTTGATTCTGGAACCCTGTGGCCTGGGAACAGGATTGAGGCGTGATTCTGGAAACCTGTGGCCTGGGAACATGACATCTGTTTAGATTGTGGCATACTGTGCCCTGGGAACCGGACTGAAGGCTTGGTTCTGGAATCCTGTGGACTGGGAACAAGACTGAGGTTTGATTCTGTAACCATGTGGCCTGGGAATGTGACTGATATTAGATCGTGGAATTCTGTGGCCTGGGAACATGACATCGGTTTGGATTCTGGTACCCTGTTGCCTGGGAACATGAAATCGGTTTGATTGTGGAAACCTGTGGTCTGGGAATATGACTGAGGTTTGATGGTGGTACCCTCTGGCCTGGCAACATGACTGAGGTTTGATTCTGGATCCCTGTGGCCTGGGAACATGACTGAGGCGTGATTCTGGAATCCTGTGGCCTGGGAACATGACGTCTGTTTAGATTGTGGAATACTGTGCCCTGGGAATCTGACTGAGGCTTGGTTCTGGAACCCTGTGGACTGGGAACATGACTGAGGTTTGAATCTGGAATCCTGTAGCCTGCGAACATAACTGAGGATTGTTTCTGGAACCCTGTGGCCTGGGAACATGACATCAGTGGATTCTGGAACCCTGTGGCCTGGGAACATGAGAACGGTATAATTCTGGAACCCTGTGACCTGGGAACATGTCTGAGGTTTGATGGTGGAAACCTGTGGCTTGGCAACATGACTGAGGTTTGTTTCTCTAACCCTGTTCTCTGCGAACATGACTGAGGTTTGATTCTGGACACCTTTGTGCTGGGAACATGACTGTGTTTTGATTGTGGAATCATGGGTCCTTCAAACATGACTGAGGTTTGATCCTGGAACCATGTGTCCTGGGAATATGACTGAGGTTTGATTCTGGAAATCTGTGGCCTGGGAACTTGACTGAGGTTTGATGGCAGAAACCTGTGGACTGGCAACATGACTGAGGTTTGATTGTAGAACCCTGTGCCCTGGAAACATGACTGTGGGCTGGTACTGGAAACCCATGGCCTAGGAATTTGACATTGGTTTGATTCTGGAACCCTGTGAACTGGGAACATGACTGAGGTATGATTCTGGAAAACTGTGGCCGGGGACTTGACTGAGGTTTGATGGCAGAAATCTGTGGACTGGAAACATTACTGAGGTTTGATTGTAGAACCCTGTGCCCTGGAAACATGAGTGCGACGTGATACTTGAAACCCATGGCCTGGGAACTTGACATTGGTTTGATTCTGGAACCCTGTGGCCAGGAACAAGACTGAGGCGTGATTCTGGAATCCTGTGGCCTGGGAACATGACATCTGTTTAGATTGTGGAATACTGTGCCCTGGGAACCTGACTGAGGCTTGGTTCTGGAACCCTGTGGACTGGGAACATGACTGAGGTTTTATTCTGGAATCCTGTGGCCTGGGAACATGACATCAGTGGATTCTGGAAACCTGTGGCCTGGGAACATGAGAACGGTTGGATTCTGGAAACCTGTGGCCTGGGAACATGTCTGAGGTTTGATGGTGGAAACCTGTGGCTTGGCAACATGACTGAGGTTTGTTACTGGAACCCTGTTCCCTGGGAACATGACTGAGGTTTGATTCTGGACACCTTTGTCCTGGGAACATGACTGTGGTTTGATTGTGGAACCATGGGTCCTGCAAACATGACTGAGGTTTGATTCTGGAACCATGTGTCCTGGGAATATGACTGAGGTTTGATTCTGGAAATCTGTGGCCTGGGAACATGACTGAGGTTTGATTCTGGAACCCTGTAGCCTGCGAACATAACTGAGGATTGTTTCTGGAATCCTGTGGCCTGGGAACATGACATCAGTGGATTCTGGAACCCTGTGGCCTGGGAACATGAGAACGGTTTAATTCTGGAACCCTCTGACCTGGGAACATGTCTGAGGTTTGATGGTGGAAACCTGTGGCTTGGCAACATGACTGAGGTTTGTTTCTGGACACCTTTGTGCTGGGAACATGACTGTGGTTTGATTGTGGAACCATGGGTCCTGCAAATATGACTGAGGTTTGATTCTGGAACCATGAGTCCTGGGAATATGACTGAGGTTTGATTCTGGAAATCTGTGGCCTGGGAACTTGACTGAGGTTTGATGGCAGAAACCTGTGGACTGGCAACATGACTGAGGTTTGATTGTAGAACCCTGTGCCCTGGAAACATGACTGTGGGCTGGTACTGGAAACCCATGGCCCAGGAATTTGACATTGGTTTGATTCTGGAACCCTGTGGCCTGGGAACATGACTGAGGCGTGATTCTGGAAAACTGTGGCCTGGGAATATGACTGAGGTTTGATTCTGGAAATCTGTGGCCTGGGAACTTGACTGAGGTTTGATGGTAGAAATCTGTGGACTGGCAACATGACTGAGGTTTGATTGTAGAACCCTGTGCCCTGGAAACATGAATGCGACCTGATACTTGAAACCCATGGCCTGGGAACTTGACATTGGTTTGATTCCGGAACCCTGTGGCCAGGAACAAGACTGAGGCGTGATTCTGGAATCCTGTGGCCTGGGAACATGACATCTGTTTAGACTGTGGAATACTGGGCCCTGGGAACCTGACTGAGGCTTGGTTCTGGAACCCTGTGGACTGGGAACATGACTGAGGTTTTATTCTGGAATCCTGTGGCCTGGGAACATGACAGCAGTGGATTCTGGAACCCTGTGGCCTGGGAACATGAGAACGGTTGGATTCTGGAAACCTGTGGCCTGGGAACATGTCTGAGGTTTGATGGTGGAAACCTGTGGCTTGGCAACATGACTGAGGTTTGTTACTGGAATCCTGTTCCCTGGGAACATGACTGAGGTTTGATTCTGGACACCTTTGTCCTGGGAACATGACTGTGGTTTGATTGTGGAACCATGGGTCCTGCAAACATGACTGAGGTTTGATTCTGGAACCATGTGTCCTGGGAATATGACTGAGCTTTGATTCTGGAAATCTGAGGCCTGGGAACATGACTGAGGTTTGATTCTGGAACCCTGTAGCCTGCGAACATAACTGAGGATTGTTTCTGGAATCCTGTGGCCTGGGAACATGACATCAGTGGATTCTGGAACCCTGTGGCCTGGGAACATGAGAACGGTTTAATTCTGGAACCCTCTGACCTGGGAACATGTCTGAGGTTTGATGGTGGAAACCTGTGGCTTGGCAACATGACTGAGGTTTGTTTCTGGACACCTTTGTCCTGGGAACATGACTGTGTTTTGATTGTGGAATCATGGGTCCTGCAAACATGACAGAGGTTTGATTCTGGAACCAGGTGTTCTGGGAATATGACTGAGGTTTGATTCTGGAAATCTGTGGCCTGGGAACTTGACTGAGGTTTGATGGCAGAAACCTGTGGACTGGCAACATGACTGAGGTTTGATTGTAGAACCCTGTGCCCTGGAAACATGACTGTGGGCTGGTACTGGAAACCCATGACCTAGGAATTTGACATTGGTTTGATTCTGGAACCCTGTGGCCTGGGAACATGACTGAGGCGTGATTCTGGAAAACTGTGGCCAGGGAATATGACTGAGGTTTGATTCTGGAAATCTGTGGCCTGGGAAGTTGACTGAGGTTTGATGGTAGAAATCTGTGGACTGGCAACATGACTGAGGTTTGATTGTAGAACCCTGTGCCCTGGAAACATGAATGCGACCTGATACTTGAAACCCATGGCCTGGGAACTTGACATTGGTTTGATTCCGGAACCCTGTGGCCAGGAACAAGACTGAGGCGTGATTCTGGAATCCTGTGGCCTGGGAACATGACATCTGTTTAGATTGTGGAATACTGGGCCCTGGGAACCTGACTGAGGCTTGGTTCTGGAACCCTGTGGACTGGGAACATGACTGAGGTTTTATTCTGGAATCCTGTGGCCTGGGAACATGACATCAGTGGATTCTGGAACCCTGTGGCCTGGGAACATGAGAACGGTTGGATTCTGGAACCCTGTGGCCTGGGAACATGTCTGAGGTTTGATGGTGGAAACCTGTGGCTTGGCAACATGACTGAGGTTTGTTACTGGAACCCTGTTCCCTGGGAACATGACTGAGGTTTGATTCTGGACACCTTTGTCCTGGGAACATGACTGTGGTTTGATTGTGGAACCATGGGTCCTGCAAACATGACTGAGGTTTGATTCTGGAACCATGTGTCCTGGGAATATGGCTGAGGTTTGATTCTGGAAATCTGTGGCCTGGGAACATGACTGAGGTTTGATTCTGGAACCCTGTAGCCTGCGAACATAACTGAGGATTGTTTCTGGAATCCTGTGGCCTGGGAACATGACATCAGTGGATTCTGGAACCCTGTGGCCTGGGAACATGAGAACGGTTTAATTCTGGAACCCTCTGACCTGGGAACATGTCTGAGGTTTGATGGTGGAAACCTGTGGCTTGGCAACATGACTGAGGTTTGTTTCTGGACACCTTTGTGCTGGGAACATGACTGTGTTTTGATTGTGGAATCATGGGTCCTGCAAACATGACAGAGGTTTGATTCTGGAACCAGGTGTCCTGGGAATATGACTGAGGTTTGATTCTGGAAATCTGTGGCCTGGGAACTTGACTGAGGTTTGATGGCAGAAACCTGTGGACTGGCAACATGACTGAGGTTTGATTGTAGAACCCTGTGCCCTGGAAACATGACTGTGGGCTGGTACTGGAAACCCATGGCCTAGGAATTTGACATTGGTTTGATTCTGGAACCCTGTGGCCTGGGAACATGACTGAGGCGTGATTCTGGAAAACTGTGGCCTGGGAATATGACTGAGGTTTGATTCTGGAAATCTGTGGCCTGGGAACTTGACTGAGGTTTGATGGTAGAAATCTGTGGACTGGCAACATGACTGAGGTTTGATTGTAGAACCCTGTGCCCTGGAAACATGAATGCGACCTGATACTTGAAACCCATGGCCTGGGAACTTGACATTGGTTTGATTCCGGAACCCTGTGGCCAGGAACAAGACTGAGGCGTGATTCTGGAATCCTGTGGCCTGGGAACATGACATCTGTTTAGATTGTGGAATACTGGGCCCTGGGAACCTGACTGAGGCTTGGTTCTGGAACCCTGTGGACTGGGAACATGACTGAGGTTTTATTCTGGAATCCTGTGGCCTGGGAACATGACATCAGTGGATTCTGGAACCCTGTGGCCTGGGAACATGAGAACGGTTGGATTCTGGAAACCTGTGGCCTGGGAACATGTCTGAGGTTTGATGGTGGAAACCTGTGGCTTGGCAACATGACTGAGGTTTGTTACTGGAACCCTGTTCCCTGGGAACATGACTGAGGTTTGATTCTGGACACCTTTGTCCTGGGAACATGATTGTGGTTTGATTGTGGAACCATGGGTCCTGCAAACATGACTGAGGTTTGATTCTGGAACCATGTGTCCTGGGAATATGACTGAGGTTTGATTCTGGAAATCTGTGGCCTGGGAACATGACTGAGGTTTGATTCTGGAACCCTGTAGCCTGCGAACATAACTGAGGATTGTTTCTGGAATCCTGTGGCCTGGGAACATGACATCAGTGGATTCTGGAACCCTGTGGCCTGGGAACATGAGAACGGTTTAATTCTGGAACCCTCTGACCTGGGAACATGTCTGAGGTTTGATGGTGGAAACCTGTGGCTTGGCAACATGACTGAGGTTTGTTTCTGGAAACCTTTGTGCTGGGAACATGACTGTGTTTTGATTGTGGAATCATGGGTCCTGCAAACATGACAGAGGTTTGATTCTGGAACCAGGTGTCCTGGGAATATGACTGAGGTTTGATTCTGGAAATCTGTGGCCTGGGAACTTGACTGAGGTTTGATGGCAGAAACCTGTGGACTGGCAACATGACTGAGGTTTGAGTGTAGAACCCTGTGCCCTGGAAACATGACTGTGGGCTGGTACTGGAAACCCATGGCCTAGGAATTTGACATTGGTTTGATTCTGGAACCCTGTGGCCTGGGAACATGACTGAGGCGTGATTCTGGAAAACTGTGGCCTGGGAATATGACTGAGGTTTGATTCTGGAAAACTGTGGCCTGGGAACTTGACTGAGGTTTGATGGTAGAAATCTGTGTACTGGCAACATGACTGAGGTTTGATTGTAGAACCCTGTGCCCTGGAAACATGAATGCGACCTGATACTTGAAACCCATGGCCTGGGAACTTGACATTGGTTTGATTCCGGAACCCTGTGGCCAGGAACAAGACTGAGGCGTGATTCTGGAATCCTGTGGCCTGGGAACATGACATCTGTTTAGATTGTGGAATACTGGGCCCTGGGAACCTGACTGAGGCTTGGTTCTGGAACCCTGTGGACTGGGAACATGACTGAGGTTTTATTCTGGAATCCTGTGGCCTGGGAACATGACATCAGTGGATTCTGGAACCCTGTGGCCTGGGAACATGAGAACGGTTGGATTCTGGAACCCTGTGGCCTGGGAACATGTCTGAGGTTTGATGGTGGAAACCTGTGGCTTGGCAACATGAATGAGGTTTGTTACTGGAACCCTCTTCCCTGGGAACATGACTGAGGTTTGATTCTGGACACCTTTGTCCTGGGAACATGACTGTGGTTTGATTGTGGAACCATGGGTCCTGCAAACATGACTGAGGTTTTATTCTGGAACCAGGTGTCCTGGGAATATGACTGAGGTTTGATTCTGGAAATCTGTGGCCTGGGAAATTGACTGAGGTTTGATGGCAGAAACCTGTGGACTGGCAACATGACAGAGGTTTGATTGTAGAAACCTGTGCCCTGGAAACATGACTGTGGCCTGGTACTGGAAACCCATGGCCTAGGAATTTGACATTGGCTTGATTCTGGAACCCTGTGGCCTGGGAACAGGATTGAGGCGTGATTCTGGAAACCTGTGGCCTGGGAACCTGAGATCTGTTTAGATTGTGGCATACTGTGCCCTGGGAACCGGACTGAAGGCTTGGTTCTGGAATCCTGTGGACTGGGAACAAGACTGAGGTTTGATTCTGTAACCATGTGGCCTGGGAATATGACTGATATTAGATCGTGGAATCCTGTGGCCTGGGAACATGACATCGGTTTGGATTCTGGTACCCTGTTGCCTGGGAACATGAAATCGGTTTGATTGTGGAAACCTGTGGTCTGGGAATATGACTGAGGTTTGATGGTGGTACCGTCTGGCCTGGCAACATGACTGAGGTTTGATTCTGGATCCCTGTGGCCTGGGAACATGACTGAGGCGTGATTCTGGAATCCTGTGGCCTGGGAACATGACGTCTGTTTAGATTGTGGAATACTGTGCCCTGGGAATCTGACTGAGGCTTGGTTCTGGAACCCTGTGGACTGGGAACATGACTGAGGTTTTATTCTGGAATCCTGTGGCCTGGGAACATGACATCAGTGGATTCTGGAACCCTGTAGCCTGGGAACATGAGAACGGTTGGATTCTGGAACCCTGTGGCCTGGGAACATGTCTGAGGTTTGATGGTGGAACCCTGTTCCCTGGGAACATGACTGAGGTTTGATTCTGGACACCTTTGTCCTGGGAACATGACTGTGGTTTGATTGTGGAACCATGGGTCCTGCAAACATGACTGAGGTTTGATTCTGGAACCATGTGTCCTGGGAATATGACTGAGGTTTGATTCTGGAAATCTGTGGCCTGGGAACATGACTGAGGTTTGATTCTGGAACCCTGTAGCCTGCGAACATAACTGAGGATTGTTTCTGGAATCCTGTGGCCTGGGAACATGACATCAGTGGATTCTGGAACCCTGAGGCCTGGGAACATGAGAACGGTTTAATTCTGGAACCCTCTGACCTGGGAACATGTCTGAGGTTTGATGGTGGAAACCTGTGGCTTGGCAACATGACTGAGGTTTGTTTCTGGACACCTTTGTGCTGGGAACATGACTGTGTTTTGATTGTGGAATCATGGGTCCTGCAAACATGACTGAGGTTTGATTCTGGAACCATGTGTCCTGGGAATATGACTGAGGTTTGATTCTGGAAATCTGTGGCCTGGGAACTTGACTGAGGTTTGATGGCAGAAACCTGTGGACTGGCAACATGACTGAGGTTTGATTGTAGAACCCTGTGCCCTGGAAACATGACTGTGGGCTGGTACTGGAAACCCATGGCCTAGGAATTTGACATTGGTTTGATTCTGGAACCCTGTGACCTGGGAACATGACTGAGGTATGATTCTGGAAAACTGTGGCCGGGGACTTGACTGAGGTTTGATGGCAGAAATCTGTGGACTGGAAACATTACTGAGGTTTGATTGTAGAAACTTGTGCCCTGGGAACATGACTGAGGTATGATTCTGGAAAACTGTGGCCGGGGACTTGACTGAGGTTTGATGGCAGAAATCTGTGGACTGGAAACATTACTGAGGTTTGATTGTAGAACCTTGTGCCCTGGAAACATGAGTGCGACGTGATACTTGAAACCCATGGCCTGGGAACTTGACATTGGTTTGATTCTGGAACCCTGCGGCCAGGAACAAGACTGAGGCGTGATTCTGGAATCCTGTGGCCTGGGAACATGACATCTGTTTAGATTATGGAATACTGTGCCCTGGGAACCTGACTGAGGCTTGGTTCTGGAACCCTGTGGACTGGGAACATGACTGAGGTTTTATTCTGGAATCCTGTGGCCTGGGAACATGACATCAGTGGATTCTGGAACCCTGTGGCCTGGGAACATGAGAACGGTTGGATTCTGGAAACCTGTGTCCTGGGAACATGTCTGAGGTTTGATGGTGGAAACCTGTGGCTTGGCAACATGACTGAGGTTTGTTACTGGAACCCTGTTCCCTGGGAACATGACTGAGGTTTGATTCTGGACACCTTTGTCCTGGGAACATGACTGTGGTTTGATTGTGGAACCATGGGTCCTGCAAATATGACTGAGGTTTGATTCTGGAACCATGTGTCCTGGGAATATGACTGAGGTTTGATTCTGGAAATCTGTGGCCTGGGAACTTGACTGAGGTTTGATGGCAGAAACCTGTGGACTGGCAACCTGACTGAGGTTTGATTGTAGAACCCTGTGCCCTGGAAACATGACTGTGGGCTGGTACTGGAAACCCATGGCCTAGGAATTTGACATTGGTTTGATTCTGGAACCCTGTGGCCTGGGAACATGACTGAGGCGTGATTCTGGAAAACTGTGGCCTGGGAATATGACTGAGGTTTGATTCTGGAAATCTGTGGCCTGGGAACTTGACTGAGGTTTGATGGTAGAAATCTGTGTACTGGCAACATGACTGAGGTTTGATTGTAGAACCCTGTGCCCTGGAAACATGAATGCGACCTGATACTTGAAACCCATGGCCTGGGAACTTGACATTGGTTTGATTCCGGAACCCTGTGGCCAGGAACAAGACTGAGGCGTGATTCTGGAATCCTGTGGCCTGGGAACATGACATCTGTTTAGATTGTGGAATACTGGGCCCTGGGAACCTGACTGAGGCTTGGTTCTGGAACCCTGTGGACTGGGAACATGACTGAGGTTTTATTCTGGAATCCTGTGGCCTGGGAACATGACATCAGTGGATTCTGGAACCCTGTGGCCTGGGAACATGAGAACGGTTGGATTCTGGAACCCTGTGGCCTGGGAACATGTCTGAGGTTTGATGGTGGAAACCTGTGGCTTGGCAACATGACTGAGGTTTGTTACTGGAACCCTGTTCCCTGGGAACATGACTGAGGTTTGATTCTGGACACCTTTGTCCTGGGAACATGACTGTGGTTTGATTGTGGAACCATGGGTCCTGCAAACATGACTGAGGTTTGATTCTGGAACCATGTGTCCTGGGAATATGGCTGAGGTTTGATTCTGGAAATCTGTGGCCTGGGAACATGACTGAGGTTTGATTCTGGAACCCTGTAGCCTGCGAACATAACTGAGGATTGTTTCTGGAATCCTGTGGCCTGGGAACATGACATCAGTGGATTCTGGAACCCTGTGGCCTGGGAACATGAGAACGGTTTAATTCTGGAACCCTCTGACCTGGGAACATGTCTGAGGTTTGATGGTGGAAACCTGTGGCTTGGCAACATGACTGAGTTTTGTTTCTGGACACTTTTGTGATGGGAACATGACTGTGTTTTGATTGTGGAATCATGGGTCCTGCAAACATGACAGAGGTTTGATTCTGGAACCAGGTGTCCTGGGAATATGACTGAGGTTTGATTCTGGAAATCTGTGGCCTGGGAACTTGACTGAGGTTTGATGGCAGAAACCTGTGGACTGGCAACATGACTGAGGTTTGATTGTAGAACCCTGTGCCCTGGAAACATGACTGTGGGCTGGTCCTGGAAACCCATGGCCTAGGAATTTGACATTGGTTTGATTCTGGAACCCTGTGGCCTGGGAACATGACTGAGGCGTGATTCTGGAAAACTGTGGCCTGGGAATATGACTGAGGTTTGATTCTGGAAATCTGTGGCCTGGGAACTTGACTGAGGTTTGATGGTAGAAATCTGTGGACTGGCAACATGACTGAGGTTTGATTGTAGAACCCTGTGCCCTGGAAACATGAATGCGACCTGATACTTGAAACCCATGGCCTGGGAACTTGACATTGGTTTGATTCCGGATCCCTGTGGCCAGGAACAAGACTGAGGCGTGATTCTGGAATCCTGTGGCCTGGGAACATGACATCTGTTTAGATTGTGGAATACTGGGCCCTGGGAACCTGACTGAGGCTTGGTTCTGGAACCCTGTGGACTGGGAACATGACTGAGGTTTTATTCTGGAATCCTGTGGCCTGGGAACATGACATCAGTGGATTCTGGAACCCTGTGGCCTGGGAACATGAGAACGGTTGGATTCTGGAACCCTGTGGCCTGGGAACATGTCTGAGGTTTGATGGTGGAAACCTGTGGCTTGGCAACATGACTGAGGTTTGTTACTGGAACCCTGTTCCCTGGGAACATGACTGAGGTTTCATTCTGGACACCTTTGTCCTGGGAACATGATTGTGGTTTGATTGTGGAACCATGGGTCCTGCAAACATGACTGAGGTTTGATTCTGGAACCATGTGTCCTGGGAATATGACTGAGGTTTGATTCTGGAAATCTGTGGCCTGGGAACATGACTGAGGTTTGATTCTGGAACCCTGTAGCCTGCGAACATAACTGAGGATTGTTTCTGGAATCCTGTGGCCTGGGAACATGACATCAGTGGATTCTGGAACCCTATGGCCTGGGAACATGAGAACGGTTTAATTCTGGAACCCTCTGACCTGGGAACATGTCTGAGGTTTGATGGTGGAAACCTGTGGCTTGGCAACATGACTGAGGTTTGTTTCTGGAAACCTTTGTGCTGGGAACATGACTGTGTTTTGATTGTGGAATCATGGGTCCTGCAAACATGACAGAGGTTTGATTCTGGAACCAGGTGTCCTGGGAATATGACTGAGGTTTGATTCTGGAAATCTGTGGCCTGGGAACTTGACTGAGGTTTGATGGCAGAAACCTGTGGACTGGCAACATGACTGAGGTTTGAGTGTAGAACCCTGTGCCCTGGAAACATGACTGTGGGCTGGTCCTGGAAACCCATGGCCTAGGAATTTGACATTGGTTTGATTCTGGAACCCTGTGGCCTGGGAACATGACTGAGGCGTGATTCTGGAAAACTGTGGCCTGGGAATATGACTGAGGTTTGATTCTGGAAATCTGTGGCCTGGGAACTTGACTGAGGTTTGATGGTAGAAATCTGTGGACTGGCAACATGACTGAGGTTTGATTGTAGAACCCTGTGCCCTGGAAACATGAATGCGACCTGATACTTGAAACCCATGGCCTGGGAACTTGACATTGGTTTGATTCCGGATCCCTGTGGCCAGGAACAAGACTGAGGCGTGATTCTGGAATCCTGTGGCCTGGGAACATGACATCTGTTTAGATTGTGGAATACTGGGCCCTGGGAACCTGACTGAGGCTTGGTTCTGGAACCCTGTGGACTGGGAACATGACTGAGGTTTTATTCTGGAATCCTGTGGCCTGGGAACATGACATCAGTGGATTCTGGAACCCTGTGGCCTGGGAACATGAGAACGGTTGGATTCTGGAACCCTGTGGCCTGGGAACATGTCTGAGGTTTGATGGTGGAAACCTGTGGCTTGGCAACATGACTGAGGTTTGTTACTGGAACCCTGTTCCCTGGGAACATGACTGAGGTTTCATTCTGGACACCTTTGTCCTGGGAACATGATTGTGGTTTGATTGTGGAACCATGGGTCCTGCAAACATGACTGAGGTTTGATTCTGGAACCATGTGTCCTGGGAATATGACTGAGGTTTGATTCTGGAAATCTGTGGCCTGGGAACATGACTGAGGTTTGATTCTGGAACCCTGTAGCCTGCGAACATAACTGAGGATTGTTTCTGGAATCCTGTGGCCTGGGAACATGACATCAGTGGATTCTGGAACCCTATGGCCTGGGAACATGAGAACGGTTTAATTCTGGAACCCTCTGACCTGGGAACATGTCTGAGGTTTGATGGTGGAAACCTGTGGCTTGGCAACATGACTGAGGTTTGTTTCTGGAAACCTTTGTGCTGGGAACATGACTGTGTTTTGATTGTGGAATCATGGGTCCTGCAAACATGACAGAGGTTTGATTCTGGAACCAGGTGTCCTGGGAATATGACTGAGGTTTGATTCTGGAAATCTGTGGCCTGGGAACTTGACTGAGGTTTGATGGCAGAAACCTGTGGACTGGCAACATGACTGAGGTTTGAGTGTAGAACCCTGTGCCCTGGAAACATGACTGTGGGCTGGTACTGGAAACCCATGGCCTAGGAATTTGACATTGGTTTGATTCTGGAACCCTGTGGCCTGGGAACATGACTGAGGCGTGATTCTGGAAAACTGTGGCCTGGGAATATGACTGAGGTTTGATTCTGGAAATCTGTGGCCTGGGAACTTGACTGAGGTTTGATGGTAGAAATCTGTGGACTGGCAACATGACTGAGGTTTGATTGTAGAACCCTGTGCCCTGGAAACATGAATGCGACCTGATACTTGAAACCCATGGCCTGGGAACTTGACATTGGTTTGATTCCGGAACCCTGTGGCCAGGAACAAGACTGAGGCGTGATTCTGGAATCCTGTGGCCTGGGAACATGACATCTGTTTAGATTGTGGAATACTGGGCCCTGGGAACCTGACTGAGGCTTGGTTCTGGAACCCTGTGGACTGGGAACATGACTGAGGTTTTATTCTGGAATCCTGTGGCCTGGGAACATGACATCAGTGGATTCTGGAACCCTGTGGCCTGGGAACATGAGAACGGTTGGATTCTGGAACCCTGTGGCCTGGGAACATGTCTGAGGTTTGATGGTGGAAACCTGTGGCTTGGCAACATGACTGAGGTTTGTTACTGGAACCCTGTTCCCTGGGAACATGACTGAGGTTTGATTCTGGACACCTTTGTCCTGGGAACATGACTGTGGTTTGATTGTGGAATCATGGGTCCTGCAAACATGACTGAGGTTTGATTCTGGAACCATGTGTCCTGGGAATATGGCTGAGGTTTGATTCTGGAAATCTGTGGCCTGGGAACATGACTGAGGTTTGATTCTGGAACCCTGTAGCCTGCGAACATAACTGAGGATTGTTTCTGGAATCCTGTGGCCTGGGAACATGACATCAGTGGATTCTGGAACCCTGTGGCCTGGGAACATGAGAACGGTTTAATTCTGGAACCCTCTGACCTGGGAACATGTCTGAGGTTTGATGGTGGAAACCTGTGGCTTGGCAACATGACTGAGGTTTGTTTCTGGACACCTTTGTGCTGGGAACATGACTGTGTTTTGATTGTGGAATCATGGGTCCTGCAAACATGACAGAGGTTTGATTCTGGAACCAGGTGTCCTGGGAATATGACTGAGGTTTGATTCTGGAAATCTGTGGCCTGGGAACTTGACTGAGGTTTGATGGCAGAAACCTGTGGACTGGCAACATGACTGAGGTTTGATTGTAGAACCCTGTGCCCTGGAAACATGACTGTGGGCTGGTACTGGAAACCCATGGCCTAGGAATTTGACATTGGTTTGATTCTGGAACCCTGTGGCCTGGGAACATGACTGAGGCGTGATTCTGGAAAACTGTGGCCTGGGAATATGACTGAGGTTTGATTCTGGAAATCTGTGGCCTGGGAACTTGACTGAGGTTTGATGGTAGAAATCTGTGGACTGGCAACATGACTGAGGTTTGATTGTAGAACCCTGTGCCCTGGAAACATGAATGCGACCTGATACTTGAAACCCATGGCCTGGGAACTTGACATTGGTTTGATTCCGGATCCTTGTGGCCAGGAACAAGACTGAGGCGTGATTCTGGAATCCTGTGGCCTGGGAACATGACATCTGTTTAGATTGTGGAATACTGGGCCCTGGGAACCTGACTGAGGCTTGGTTCTGGAACCCTGTGGACTGGGAACATGACTGAGGTTTTATTCTGGAATCCTGTGGCCTGGGAACATGACATCAGTGGATTCTGGAACCCTGTGGCCTGGGAACATGAGAACGGTTGGATTCTGGAAACCTGTGGCCTGGGAACATGTCTGAGGTTTGATGGTGGAAACCTGTGGCTTGGCAACATGACTGAGGTTTGTTTCTGGACACCTTTGTCCTGGGAACATGACTGTGTTTTGATTGTGGAATCATGGGTCCTGCAAACATGACAGAGGTTTGATTCTGGAACCAGGTGTTCTGGGAATATGACTGAGGTTTGATTCTGGAAATCTGTGGCCTGGGAACTTGACTGAGGTTTGATGGCAGAAACCTGTGGACTGGCAACATGACTGAGGTTTGATTGTAGAACCCTGTGCCCTGGAAACATGACTGTGGGCTGGTACTGGAAACCCATGACCTAGGAATTTGACATTGGTTTGATTCTGGAACCCTGTGGCCTGGGAACATGACTGAGGCGTGATTCTGGAAAACTGTGGCCAGGGAATATGACTGAGGTTTGATTCTGGAAATCTGTGGCCTGGGAACTTGACTGAGGTTTGATGGTAGAAATCTGTGTACTGGCAACATGACTGAGGTTTGATTGTAGAACCCTGTGCCCTGGAAACATGAATGCGACCTGATACTTGAAACCCATGGCCTGGGAACTTGACATTGGTTTGATTCCGGAACCCTGTGGCCAGGAACAAGACTGAGGCGTGATTCTGGAATCCTGTGGCCTGGGAACATGACATCTGTTTAGATTGTGGAATACTGGGCCCTGGGAACCTGACTGAGGCTTGGTTCTGGAACCCTGTGGACTGGGAACATGACTGAGGTTTTATTCTGGAATCCTGTGGCCTGGGAACATGACATCAGTGGATTCTGGAACCCTGTGGCCTGGGAACATGAGAACGGTTGGATTCTGGAACCCTGTGGCCTGGGAACATGTCTGAGGTTTGATGGTGGAAACCTGTGGCTTGGCAACATGACTGAGGTTTGTTACTGGAACCCTGTTCCCTGGGAACATGACTGAGGTTTGATTCTGGACACCTTTGTCCTGGGAACATGACTGTGGTTTGATTGTGGAACCATGGGTCCTGCAAACATGACTGAGGTTTGATTCTGGAACCATGTGTCCTGGGAATATGGCTGAGGTTTGATTCTGGAAATCTGTGGCCTGGGAACATGACTGAGGTTTGATTCTGGAACCCTGTAGCCTGCGAACATAACTGAGGATTGTTTCTGGAATCCTGTGGCCTGGGAACATGACATCAGTGGATTCTGGAACCCTGTGGCCTGGGAACATGAGAACGGTTTAATTCTGGAACCCTCTGACCTGGGAACATGTCTGAGGTTTGATGGTGGAAACCTGTGGCTTGGCAACATGACTGAGTTTTGTTTCTGGACACTTTTGTGATGGGAACATGACTGTGTTTTGATTGTGGAATCATGGGTCCTGCAAACATGACAGAGGTTTGATTCTGGAACCAGGTGTCCTGGGAATATGACTGAGGTTTGATTCTGGAAATCTGTGGCCTGGGAACTTGACTGAGGTTTGATGGCAGAAACCTGTGGACTGGCAACATGACTGAGGTTTGATTGTAGAACCCTGTGCCCTGGAAACATGACTGTGGGCTGGTCCTGGAAACCCATGGCCTAGGAATTTGACATTGGTTTGATTCTGGAACCCTGTGGCCTGGGAACATGACTGAGGCGTGATTCTGGAAAACTGTGGCCTGGGAATATGACTGAGGTTTGATTCTGGAAATCTGTGGCCTGGGAACTTGACTGAGGTTTGATGGTAGAAATCTGTGGACTGGCAACATGACTGAGGTTTGATTGTAGAACCCTGTGCCCTGGAAACATGAATGCGACCTGATACTTGAAACCCATGGCCTGGGAACTTGACATTGGTTTGATTCCGGATCCCTGTGGCCAGGAACAAGACTGAGGCGTGATTCTGGAATCCTGTGGCCTGGGAACATGACATCTGTTTAGATTGTGGAATACTGGGCCCTGGGAACCTGACTGAGGCTTGGTTCTGGAACCCTGTGGACTGGGAACATGACTGAGGTTTTATTCTGGAATCCTGTGGCCTGGGAACATGACATCAGTGGATTCTGGAACCCTGTGGCCTGGGAACATGAGAACGGTTGGATTCTGGAACCCTGTGGCCTGGGAACATGTCTGAGGTTTGATGGTGGAAACCTGTGGCTTGGCAACATGACTGAGGTTTGTTACTGGAACCCTGTTCCCTGGGAACATGACTGAGGTTTCATTCTGGACACCTTTGTCCTGGGAACATGATTGTGGTTTGATTGTGGAACCATGGGTCCTGCAAACATGACTGAGGTTTGATTCTGGAACCATGTGTCCTGGGAATATGACTGAGGTTTGATTCTGGAAATCTGTGGCCTGGGAACATGACTGAGGTTTGATTCTGGAACCCTGTAGCCTGCGAACATAACTGAGGATTGTTTCTGGAATCCTGTGGCCTGGGAACATGACATCAGTGGATTCTGGAACCCTATGGCCTGGGAACATGAGAACGGTTTAATTCTGGAACCCTCTGACCTGGGAACATGTCTGAGGTTTGATGGTGGAAACCTGTGGCTTGGCAACATGACTGAGGTTTGTTTCTGGAAACCTTTGTGCTGGGAACATGACTGTGTTTTGATTGTGGAATCATGGGTCCTGCAAACATGACAGAGGTTTGATTCTGGAACCAGGTGTCCTGGGAATATGACTGAGGTTTGATTCTGGAAATCTGTGGCCTGGGAACTTGACTGAGGTTTGATGGCAGAAACCTGTGGACTGGCAACATGACTGAGGTTTGAGTGTAGAACCCTGTGCCCTGGAAACATGACTGTGGGCTGGTACTGGAAACCCATGGCCTAGGAATTTGACATTGGTTTGATTCTGGAACCCTGTGGCCTGGGAACATGACTGAGGCGTGATTCTGGAAAACTGTGGCCTGGGAATATGACTGAGGTTTGATTCTGGAAATCTGTGGCCTGGGAACTTGACTGAGGTTTGATGGTAGAAATCTGTGGACTGGCAACATGACTGAGGTTTGATTGTAGAACCCTGTGCCCTGGAAACATGAATGCGACCTGATACTTGAAACCCATGGCCTGGGAACTTGACATTGGTTTGATTCCGGAACCCTGTGGCCAGGAACAAGACTGAGGCGTGATTCTGGAATCCTGTGGCCTGGGAACATGACATCTGTTTAGATTGTGGAATACTGGGCCCTGGGAACCTGACTGAGGCTTGGTTCTGGAACCCTGTGGACTGGGAACATGACTGAGGTTTTATTCTGGAATCCTGTGGCCTGGGAACATGACATCAGTGGATTCTGGAACCCTGTGGCCTGGGAACATGAGAACGGTTGGATTCTGGAACCCTGTGGCCTGGGAACATGTCTGAGGTTTGATGGTGGAAACCTGTGGCTTGGCAACATGACTGAGGTTTGTTACTGGAACCCTGTTCCCTGGGAACATGACTGAGGTTTGATTCTGGACACCTTTGTCCTGGGAACATGACTGTGGTTTGATTGTGGAATCATGGGTCCTGCAAACATGACTGAGGTTTGATTCTGGAACCATGTGTCCTGGGAATATGGCTGAGGTTTGATTCTGGAAATCTGTGGCCTGGGAACATGACTGAGGTTTGATTCTGGAACCCTGTAGCCTGCGAACATAACTGAGGATTGTTTCTGGAATCCTGTGGCCTGGGAACATGACATCAGTGGATTCTGGAACCCTGTGGCCTGGGAACATGAGAACGGTTTAATTCTGGAACCCTCTGACCTGGGAACATGTCTGAGGTTTGATGGTGGAAACCTGTGGCTTGGCAACATGACTGAGGTTTGTTTCTGGACACCTTTGTGCTGGGAACATGACTGTGTTTTGATTGTGGAATCATGGGTCCTGCAAACATGACAGAGGTTTGATTCTGGAACCAGGTGTCCTGGGAATATGACTGAGGTTTGATTCTGGAAATCTGTGGCCTGGGAACTTGACTGAGGTTTGATGGCAGAAACCTGTGGACTGGCAACATGACTGAGGTTTGATTGTAGAACCCTGTGCCCTGGAAACATGACTGTGGGCTGGTACTGGAAACCCATGGCCTAGGAATTTGACATTGGTTTGATTCTGGAACCCTGTGGCCTGGGAACATGACTGAGGCGTGATTCTGGAAAACTGTGGCCTGGGAATATGACTGAGGTTTGATTCTGGAAATCTGTGGCCTGGGAACTTGACTGAGGTTTGATGGTAGAAATCTGTGGACTGGCAACATGACTGAGGTTTGATTGTAGAACCCTGTGCCCTGGAAACATGAATGCGACCTGATACTTGAAACCCATGGCCTGGGAACTTGACATTGGTTTGATTCCGGATCCTTGTGGCCAGGAACAAGACTGAGGCGTGATTCTGGAATCCTGTGGCCTGGGAACATGACATCTGTTTAGATTGTGGAATACTGGGCCCTGGGAACCTGACTGAGGCTTGGTTCTGGAACCCTGTGGACTGGGAACATGACTGAGGTTTTATTCTGGAATCCTGTGGCCTGGGAACATGACATCAGTGGATTCTGGAACCCTGTGGCCTGGGAACATGAGAACGGTTGGATTCTGGAAACCTGTGGCCTGGGAACATGTCTGAGGTTTGATGGTGGAAACCTGTGGCTTGGCAACATGACTGAGGTTTGTTTCTGGACACCTTTGTCCTGGGAACATGACTGTGTTTTGATTGTGGAATCATGGGTCCTGCAAACATGACAGAGGTTTGATTCTGGAACCAGGTGTTCTGGGAATATGACTGAGGTTTGATTCTGGAAATCTGTGGCCTGGGAACTTGACTGAGGTTTGATGGCAGAAACCTGTGGACTGGCAACATGACTGAGGTTTGATTGTAGAACCCTGTGCCCTGGAAACATGACTGTGGGCTGGTACTGGAAACCCATGACCTAGGAATTTGACATTGGTTTGATTCTGGAACCCTGTGGCCTGGGAACATGACTGAGGCGTGATTCTGGAAAACTGTGGCCAGGGAATATGACTGAGGTTTGATTCTGGAAATCTGTGGCCTGGGAAGTTGACTGAGGTTTGATGGTAGAAATCTGTGGACTGGCAACATGACTGAGGTTTGATTGTAGAACCCTGTGCCCTGGAAACATGAATGCGACCTGATACTTGAAACCCATGGCCTGGGAACTTGACATTGGTTTGATTCCGGAACCCTGTGGCCAGGAACAAGACTGAGGCGTGATTCTGGAATCCTGTGGCCTGGGAACATGACATCTGTTTAGATTGTGGAATACTGGGCCCTGGGAACCTGACTGAGGCTTGGTTCTGGAACCCTGTGGACTGGGAACATGACTGAGGTTTTATTCTGGAATCCTGTGGCCTGGGAACATGACATCAGTGGATTCTGGAACCCTGTGGCCTGGGAACATGAGAACGGTTGGATTCTGGAACCCTGTGGCCTGGGAACATGTCTGAGGTTTGATGGTGGAAACCTGTGGCTTGGCAACATGACTGAGGTTTGTTACTGGAACCCTGTTCCCTGGGAACATGACTGAGGTTTGATTCTGGACACCTTTGTCCTGGGAACATGACTGTGGTTTGATTGTGGAACCATGGGTCCTGCAAACATGACTGAGGTTTGATTCTGGAACCATGTGTCCTGGGAATATGGCTGAGGTTTGATTCTGGAAATCTGTGGCCTGGGAACATGACTGAGGTTTGATTCTGGAACCCTGTAGCCTGCGAACATAACTGAGGATTGTTTCTGGAATCCTGTGGCCTGGGAACATGACATCAGTGGATTCTGGAACCCTGTGGCCTGGGAACATGAGAACGGTTTAATTCTGGAACCCTCTGACCTGGGAACATGTCTGAGGTTTGATGGTGGAAACCTGTGGCTTGGCAACATGACTGAGGTTTGTTTCTGGACACCTTTGTGCTGGGAACATGACTGTGTTTTGATTGTGGAATCATGGGTCCTGCAAACATGACAGAGGTTTGATTCTGGAACCAGGTGTCCTGGGAATATGACTGAGGTTTGATTCTGGAAATCTGTGGCCTGGGAACTTGACTGAGGTTTGATGGCAGAAACCTGTGGACTGGCAACATGACTGAGGTTTGATTGTAGAACCCTGTGCCCTGGAAACATGACTGTGGGCTGGTACTGGAAACCCATGGCCTAGGAATTTGACATTGGTTTGATTCTGGAACCCTGTGGCCTGGGAACATGACTGAGGCGTGATTCTGGAAAACTGTGGCCTGGGAATATGACTGAGGTTTGATTCTGGAAATCTGTGGCCTGGGAACTTGACTGAGGTTTGATGGCAGAAACCTGTGGACTGGCAACATGACTGAGGTTTGATTGTAGAACCCTGTGCCCTGGAAACATGAATGCGACCTGATACTTGAAACCCATGGCCTGGGAACTTGACATTGGTTTGATTCCGGAACCCTGTGGCCAGGAACAAGACTGAGGCGTGATTCTGGAATCCTGTGGCCTGGGAACATGACATCTGTTTAGATTGTGGAATACTGGGCCCTGGGAACCTGACTGAGGCTTGGTTCTGGAACCCTGTGGACTGGGAACATGACTGAGGTTTTATTCTGGAATCCTGTGGCCTGGGAACATGACATCAGTGGATTCTGGAACCCTGTGGCCTGGGAACATGAGAACGGTTGGATTCTGGAAACCTGTGGCCTGGGAACATGTCTGAGGTTTGATGGTGGAAACCTGTGGCTTGGCAACATGACTGAGGTTTGTTACTGGAACCCTGTTCCCTGGGAACATGACTGAGGTTTGATTCTGGACACCTTTGTCCTGGGAACATGATTGTGGTTTGATTGTGGAACCATGGGTCCTGCAAACATGACTGAGGTTTGATTCTGGAACCATGTGTCCTGGGAATATGACTGAGGTTTGATTCTGGAAATCTGTGGCCTGGGAACATGACTGAGGTTTGATTCTGGAACCCTGTAGCCTGCGAACATAACTGAGGATTGTTTCTGGAATCCTGTGGCCTGGGAACATGACATCAGTGGATTCTGGAACCCTGTGGCCTGGGAACATGAGAACGGTTTAATTCTGGAACCCTCTGACCTGGGAACATGTCTGAGGTTTGATGGTGGAAACCTGTGGCTTGGCAACATGACTGAGGTTTGTTTCTGGAAACCTTTGTGCTGGGAACATGACTGTGTTTTGATTGTGGAATCATGGGTCCTGCAAACATGACAGAGGTTTGATTCTGGAACCAGGTGTCCTGGGAATATGACTGAGGTTTGATTCTGGAAATCTGTGGCCTGGGAACTTGACTGAGGTTTGATGGCAGAAACCTGTGGACTGGCAACATGACTGAGGTTTGAGTGTAGAACCCTGTGCCCTGGAAACATGACTGTGGGCTGGTACTGGAAACCCATGGCCTAGGAATTTGACATTGGTTTGATTCTGGAACCCTGTGGCCTGGGAACATGACTGAGGCGTGATTCTGGAAAACTGTGGCCTGGGAATATGACTGAGGTTTGATTCTGGAAAACTGTGGCCTGGGAACTTGACTGAGGTTTGATGGTAGAAATCTGTGTACTGGCAACATGACTGAGGTTTGATTGTAGAACCCTGTGCCCTGGAAACATGAATGCGACCTGATACTTGAAACCCATGGCCTGGGAACTTGACATTGGTTTGATTCCGGAACCCTGTGGCCAGGAACAAGACTGAGGCGTGATTCTGGAATCCTGTGGCCTGGGAACATGACATCTGTTTAGATTGTGGAATACTGGGCCCTGGGAACCTGACTGAGGCTTGGTTCTGGAACCCTGTGGACTGGGAACATGACTGAGGTTTTATTCTGGAATCCTGTGGCCTGGGAACATGACATCAGTGGATTCTGGAACCCTGTGGCCTGGGAACATGAGAACGGTTGGATTCTGGAACCCTGTGGCCTGGGAACATGTCTGAGGTTTGATGGTGGAAACCTGTGGCTTGGCAACATGAATGAGGTTTGTTACTGGAACCCTCTTCCCTGGGAACATGACTGAGGTTTGATTCTGGACACCTTTGTCCTGGGAACATGACTGTGGTTTGATTGTGGAACCATGGGTCCTGCAAACATGACTGAGGTTTTATTCTGGAACCAGGTGTCCTGGGAATATGACTGAGGTTTGATTCTGGAAATCTGTGGCCTGGGAAATTGACTGAGGTTTGATGGCAGAAACCTGTGGACTGGCAACATGACAGAGGTTTGATTGTAGAAACCTGTGCCCTGGAAACATGACTGTGGCCTGGTACTGGAAACCCATGGCCTAGGAATTTGACATTGGCTTGATTCTGGAACCCTGTGGCCTGGGAACAGGATTGAGGCGTGATTCTGGAAACCTGTGGCCTGGGAACCTGAGATCTGTTTAGATTGTGGCATACTGTGCCCTGGGAACCGGACTGAAGGCTTGGTTCTGGAATCCTGTGGACTGGGAACAAGACTGAGGTTTGATTCTGTAACCATGTGGCCTGGGAATATGACTGATATTAGATCGTGGAATCCTGTGGCCTGGGAACATGACATCGGTTTGGATTCTGGTACCCTGTTGCCTGGGAACATGAAATCGGTTTGATTGTGGAAACCTGTGGTCTGGGAATATGACTGAGGTTTGATGGTGGTACCGTCTGGCCTGGCAACATGACTGAGGTTTGATTCTGGATCCCTGTGGCCTGGGAACATGACTGAGGCGTGATTCTGGAATCCTGTGGCCTGGGAACATGACGTCTGTTTAGATTGTGGAATACTGTGCCCTGGGAATCTGACTGAGGCTTGGTTCTGGAACCCTGTGGACTGGGAACATGACTGAGGTTTTATTCTGGAATCCTGTGGCCTGGGAACATGACATCAGTGGATTCTGGAACCCTGTAGCCTGGGAACATGAGAACGGTTGGATTCTGGAACCCTGTGGCCTGGGAACATGTCTGAGGTTTGATGGTGGAACCCTGTTCCCTGGGAACATGTCTGAGGTTTGATTCTGGACACCTTTGTCCTGGGAACATGACTGTGGTTTGATTGTGGAACCATGGGTCCTGCAAACATGACTGAGGTTTGATTCTGGAACCATGTGTCCTGGGAATATGACTGAGGTTTGATTCTGGAAATCTGTGGCCTGGGAACATGACTGAGGTTTGATTCTGGAACCCTGTAGCCTGCGAACATAACTGAGGATTGTTTCTGGAATCCTGTGGCCTGGGAACATGACATCAGTGGATTCTGGAACCCTGAGGCCTGGGAACATGAGAACGGTTTAATTCTGGAACCCTCTGACCTGGGAACATGTCTGAGGTTTGATGGTGGAAACCTGTGGCTTGGCAACATGACTGAGGTTTGTTTCTGGACACCTTTGTGCTGGGAACATGACTGTGTTTTGATTGTGGAATCATGGGTCCTGCAAACATGACTGAGGTTTGATTCTGGAACCATGTGTCCTGGGAATATGACTGAGGTTTGATTCTGGAAATCTGTGGCCTGGGAACTTGACTGAGGTTTGATGGCAGAAACCTGTGGACTGGCAACATGACTGAGGTTTGATTGTAGAACCCTGTGCCCTGGAAACATGACTGTGGGCTGGTACTGGAAACCCATGGCCTAGGAATTTGACATTGGTTTGATTCTGGAACCCTGTGACCTGGGAACATGACTGAGGTATGATTCTGGAAAACTGTGGCCGGGGACTTGACTGAGGTTTGATGGCAGAAATCTGTGGACTGGAAACATTACTGAGGTTTGATTGTAGAAACTTGTGCCCTGGGAACATGACTGAGGTATGATTCTGGAAAACTGTGGCCGGGGACTTGACTGAGGTTTGATGGCAGAAATCTGTGGACTGGAAACATTACTGAGGTTTGATTGTAGAACCTTGTGCCCTGGAAACATGAGTGCGACGTGATACTTGAAACCCATGGCCTGGGAACTTGACATTGGTTTGATTCTGGAACCCTGCGGCCAGGAACAAGACTGAGGCGTGATTCTGGAATCCTGTGGCCTGGGAACATGACATCTGTTTAGATTATGGAATACTGTGCCCTGGGAACCTGACTGAGGCTTGGTTCTGGAACCCTGTGGACTGGGAACATGACTGAGGTTTTATTCTGGAATCCTGTGGCCTGGGAACATGACATCAGTGGATTCTGGAACCCTGTGGCCTGGGAACATGAGAACGGTTGGATTCTGGAAACCTGTGGCCTGGGAACATGTCTGAGGTTTGATGGTGGAAACCTGTGGCTTGGCAACATGACTGAGGTTTGTTACTGGAACCCTGTTCCCTGGGAACATGACTGAGGTTTGATTCTGGACACCTTTGTCCTGGGAACATGACTGTGGTTTGATTGTGGAACCATGGGTCCTGCAAATATGACTGAGGTTTGATTCTGGAACCATGTGTCCTGGGAATATGACTGAGGTTTGATTCTGGAAATCTGTGGCCTGGGAACTTGACTGAGGTTTGATGGCAGAAACCTGTGGACTGGCAACCTGACTGAGGTTTGATTGTAGAACCCTGTGCCCTGGAAACATGACTGTGGGCTGGTACTGGAAACCCATGGCCTAGGAATTTGACATTGGTTTGATTCTGGAACCCTGTGGCCTGGGAACATGACTGAGGCGTGATTCTGGAAAACTGTGGCCTGGGAATATGACTGAGGTTTGATTCTGGAAATCTGTGGCCTGGGAACTTGACTGAGGTTTGATGGTAGAAATCTGTGTACTGGCAACATGACTGAGGTTTGATTGTAGAACCCTGTGCCCTGGAAACATGAATGAGACCTGATACTTGAAACCCATGGCCTGGGAACTTGACATTGGTTTGATTCCGGAACCCTGTGGCCAGGAACAAGACTGAGGCGTGATTCTGGAATCCTGTGGCCTGGGAACATGACATCTGTTTAGATTGTGGAATACTGGGCCCTGGGAACCTGACTGAGGCTTGGTTCTGGAACCCTGTGGACTGGGAACATGACTGAGGTTTTATTCTGGAATCCTGTGGCCTGGGAACATGACATCAGTGGATTCTGGAACCCTGTGGCCTGGGAACATGAGAACGGTTGGATTCTGGAACCCTGTGGCCTGGGAACATGTCTGAGGTTTGATGGTGGAAACCTGTGGCTTGGCAACATGACTGAGGTTTGTTACTGGAACCCTGTTCCCTGGGAACATGACTGAGGTTTGATTCTGGACACCTTTGTCCTGGGAACATGACTGTGGTTTGATTGTGGAACCATGGGTCCTGCAAACATGACTGAGGTTTGATTCTGGAACCATGTGTCCTGGGAATATGGCTGAGGTTTGATTCTGGAAATCTGTGGCCTGGGAACATGACTGAGGTTTGATTCTGGAACCCTGTAGCCTGCGAACATAACTGAGGATTGTTTCTGGAATCCTGTGGCCTGGGAACATGACATCAGTGGATTCTGGAACCCTGTGGCCTGGGAACATGAGAACGGTTTAATTCTGGAACCCTCTGACCTGGGAACATGTCTGAGGTTTGATGGTGGAAACCTGTGGCTTGGCAACATGACTGAGTTTTGTTTCTGGACACTTTTGTGCTGGGAACATGACTGTGTTTTGATTGTGGAATCATGGGTCCTGCAAACATGACAGAGGTTTGATTCTGGAACCAGGTGTCCTGGGAATATGACTGAGGTTTGATTCTGGAAATCTGTGGCCTGGGAACTTGACTGAGGTTTGATGGCAGAAACCTGTGGACTGGCAACATGACTGAGGTTTGATTGTAGAACCCTGTGCCCTGGAAACATGACTGTGGGCTGGTCCTGGAAACCCATGGCCTAGGAATTTGACATTGGTTTGATTCTGGAACCCTGTGGCCTGGGAACATGTCTGAGGTTTGATGGTGGAAACCTGTGGCTTGGCAACATGACTGAGGTTTGTTTCTGGACACCTTTGTCCTGGGAACATGACTGTGTTTTGATTGTGGAATCATGGGTCCTGCAAACATGACAGAGGTTTGATTCTGGAACCAGGTGTTCTGGGAATATGACTGAGGTTTGATTCTGGAAATCTGTGGCCTGGGAACTTGACTGAGGTTTGATGGCAGAAACCTGTGGACTGGCAACATGACTGAGGTTTGATTGTAGAACCCTGTGCCCTGGAAACATGACTGTGGGCTGGTACTGGAAACCCATGACCTAGGAATTTGACATTGGTTTGATTCTGGAACCCTGTGGCCTGGGAACATGACTGAGGCGTGATTCTGGAAAACTGTGGCCAGGGAATATGACTGAGGTTTGATTCTGGAAATCTGTGGCCTGGGAAGTTGACTGAGGTTTGATGGTAGAAATCTGTGGACTGGCAACATGACTGAGGTTTGATTGTAGAACCCTGTGCCCTGGAAACATGAATGCGACCTGATACTTGAAACCCATGGCCTGGGAACTTGACATTGGTTTGATTCCGGAACCCTGTGGCCAGGAACAAGACTGAGGCGTGATTCTGGAATCCTGTGGCCTGGGAACATGACATCTGTTTAGATTGTGGAATACTGGGCCCTGGGAACCTGACTGAGGCTTGGTTCTGGAACCCTGTGGACTGGGAACATGACTGAGGTTTTATTCTGGAATCCTGTGGCCTGGGAACATGACATCAGTGGATTCTGGAACCCTGTGGCCTGGGAACATGAGAACGGTTGGATTCTGGAACCCTGTGGCCTGGGAACATGTCTGAGGTTTGATGGTGGAAACCTGTGGCTTGGCAACATGACTGAGGTTTGTTACTGGAACCCTGTTCCCTGGGAACATGACTGAGGTTTGATTCTGGACACCTTTGTCCTGGGAACATGACTGTGGTTTGATTGTGGAACCATGGGTCCTGCAAACATGACTGAGGTTTGATTCTGGAACCATGTGTCCTGGGAATATGGCTGAGGTTTGATTCTGGAAATCTGTGGCCTGGGAACATGACTGAGGTTTGATTCTGGAACCCTGTAGCCTGCGAACATAACTGAGGATTGTTTCTGGAATCCTGTGGCCTGGGAACATGACATCAGTGGATTCTGGAACCCTGTGGCCTGGGAACATGAGAACGGTTTAATTCTGGAACCCTCTGACCTGGGAACATGTCTGAGGTTTGATGGTGGAAACCTGTGGCTTGGCAACATGACTGAGGTTTGTTTCTGGACACCTTTGTGCTGGGAACATGACTGTGTTTTGATTGTGGAATCATGGGTCCTGCAAACATGACAGAGGTTTGATTCTGGAACCAGGTGTCCTGGGAATATGACTGAGGTTTGATTCTGGAAATCTGTGGCCTGGGAACTTGACTGAGGTTTGATGGCAGAAACCTGTGGACTGGCAACATGACTGAGGTTTGATTGTAGAACCCTGTGCCCTGGAAACATGACTGTGGGCTGGTACTGGAAACCCATGGCCTAGGAATTTGACATTGGTTTGATTCTGGAACCCTGTGGCCTGGGAACATGACTGAGGCGTGATTCTGGAAAACTGTGGCCTGGGAATATGACTGAGGTTTGATTCTGGAAATCTGTGGCCTGGGAACTTGACTGAGGTTTGATGGCAGAAACCTGTGGACTGGCAACATGACTGAGGTTTGATTGTAGAACCCTGTGCCCTGGAAACATGAATGCGACCTGATACTTGAAACCCATGGCCTGGGAACTTGACATTGGTTTGATTCCGGAACCCTGTGGCCAGGAACAAGACTGAGGCGTGATTCTGGAATCCTGTGGCCTGGGAACATGACATCTGTTTAGATTGTGGAATACTGGGCCCTGGGAACCTGACTGAGGCTTGGTTCTGGAACCCTGTGGACTGGGAACATGACTGAGGTTTTATTCTGGAATCCTGTGGCCTGGGAACATGACATCAGTGGATTCTGGAACCCTGTGGCCTGGGAACATGAGAACGGTTGGATTCTGGAAACCTGTGGCCTGGGAACATGTCTGAGGTTTGATGGTGGAAACCTGTGGCTTGGCAACATGACTGAGGTTTGTTACTGGAACCCTGTTCCCTGGGAACATGACTGAGGTTTGATTCTGGACACCTTTGTCCTGGGAACATGATTGTGGTTTGATTGTGGAACCATGGGTCCTGCAAACATGACTGAGGTTTGATTCTGGAACCATGTGTCCTGGGAATATGACTGAGGTTTGATTCTGGAAATCTGTGGCCTGGGAACATGACTGAGGTTTGATTCTGGAACCCTGTAGCCTGCGAACATAACTGAGGATTGTTTCTGGAATCCTGTGGCCTGGGAACATGACATCAGTGGATTCTGGAACCCTGTGGCCTGGGAACATGAGAACGGTTTAATTCTGGAACCCTCTGACCTGGGAACATGTCTGAGGTTTGATGGTGGAAACCTGTGGCTTGGCAACATGACTGAGGTTTGTTTCTGGAAACCTTTGTGCTGGGAACATGACTGTGTTTTGATTGTGGAATCATGGGTCCTGCAAACATGACAGAGGTTTGATTCTGGAACCAGGTGTCCTGGGAATATGACTGAGGTTTGATTCTGGAAATCTGTGGCCTGGGAACTTGACTGAGGTTTGATGGCAGAAACCTGTGGACTGGCAACATGACTGAGGTTTGAGTGTAGAACCCTGTGCCCTGGAAACATGACTGTGGGCTGGTACTGGAAACCCATGGCCTAGGAATTTGACATTGGTTTGATTCTGGAACCCTGTGGCCTGGGAACATGACTGAGGCGTGATTCTGGAAAACTGTGGCCTGGGAATATGACTGAGGTTTGATTCTGGAAAACTGTGGCCTGGGAACTTGACTGAGGTTTGATGGTAGAAATCTGTGTACTGGCAACATGACTGAGGTTTGATTGTAGAACCCTGTGCCCTGGAAACATGAATGCGACCTGATACTTGAAACCCATGGCCTGGGAACTTGACATTGGTTTGATTCCGGAACCCTGTGGCCAGGAACAAGACTGAGGCGTGATTCTGGAATCCTGTGGCCTGGGAACATGACATCTGTTTAGATTGTGGAATACTGGGCCCTGGGAACCTGACTGAGGCTTGGTTCTGGAACCCTGTGGACTGGGAACATGACTGAGGTTTTATTCTGGAATCCTGTGGCCTGGGAACATGACATCAGTGGATTCTGGAACCCTGTGGCCTGGGAACATGAGAACGGTTGGATTCTGGAACCCTGTGGCCTGGGAACATGTCTGAGGTTTGATGGTGGAAACCTGTGGCTTGGCAACATGAATGAGGTTTGTTACTGGAACCCTCTTCCCTGGGAACATGACTGAGGTTTGATTCTGGACACCTTTGTCCTGGGAACATGACTGTGGTTTGATTGTGGAACCATGGGTCCTGCAAACATGACTGAGGTTTTATTCTGGAACCAGGTGTCCTGGGAATATGACTGAGGTTTGATTCTGGAAATCTGTGGCCTGGGAAATTGACTGAGGTTTGATGGCAGAAACCTGTGGACTGGCAACATGACAGAGGTTTGATTGTAGAAACCTGTGCCCTGGAAACATGACTGTGGCCTGGTACTGGAAACCCATGGCCTAGGAATTTGACATTGGCTTGATTCTGGAACCCTGTGGCCTGGGAACAGGATTGAGGCGTGATTCTGGAAACCTGTGGCCTGGGAACCTGAGATCTGTTTAGATTGTGGCATACTGTGCCCTGGGAACCGGACTGAAGGCTTGGTTCTGGAATCCTGTGGACTGGGAACAAGACTGAGGTTTGATTCTGTAACCATGTGGCCTGGGAATATGACTGATATTAGATCGTGGAATCCTGTGGCCTGGGAACATGACATCGGTTTGGATTCTGGTACCCTGTTGCCTGGGAACATGAAATCGGTTTGATTGTGGAAACCTGTGGTCTGGGAATATGACTGAGGTTTGATGGTGGTACCGTCTGGCCTGGCAACATGACTGAGGTTTGATTCTGGATCCCTGTGGCCTGGGAACATGACTGAGGCGTGATTCTGGAATCCTGTGGCCTGGGAACATGACGTCTGTTTAGATTGTGGAATACTGTGCCCTGGGAATCTGACTGAGGCTTGGTTCTGGAACCCTGTGGACTGGGAACATGACTGAGGTTTTATTCTGGAATCCTGTGGCCTGGGAACATGACATCAGTGGATTCTGGAACCCTGTAGCCTGGGAACATGAGAACGGTTGGATTCTGGAACCCTGTGGCCTGGGAACATGTCTGAGGTTTGATGGTGGAACCCTGTTCCCTGGGAACATGTCTGAGGTTTGATTCTGGACACCTTTGTCCTGGGAACATGACTGTGGTTTGATTGTGGAACCATGGGTCCTGCAAACATGACTGAGGTTTGATTCTGGAACCATGTGTCCTGGGAATATGACTGAGGTTTGATTCTGGAAATCTGTGGCCTGGGAACATGACTGAGGTTTGATTCTGGAACCCTGTAGCCTGCGAACATAACTGAGGATTGTTTCTGGAATCCTGTGGCCTGGGAACATGACATCAGTGGATTCTGGAACCCTGAGGCCTGGGAACATGAGAACGGTTTAATTCTGGAACCCTCTGACCTGGGAACATGTCTGAGGTTTGATGGTGGAAACCTGTGGCTTGGCAACATGACTGAGGTTTGTTTCTGGACACCTTTGTGCTGGGAACATGACTGTGTTTTGATTGTGGAATCATGGGTCCTGCAAACATGACTGAGGTTTGATTCTGGAACCATGTGTCCTGGGAATATGACTGAGGTTTGATTCTGGAAATCTGTGGCCTGGGAACTTGACTGAGGTTTGATGGCAGAAACCTGTGGACTGGCAACATGACTGAGGTTTGATTGTAGAACCCTGTGCCCTGGAAACATGACTGTGGGCTGGTACTGGAAACCCATGGCCTAGGAATTTGACATTGGTTTGATTCTGGAACCCTGTGACCTGGGAACATGACTGAGGTATGATTCTGGAAAACTGTGGCCGGGGACTTGACTGAGGTTTGATGGCAGAAATCTGTGGACTGGAAACATTACTGAGGTTTGATTGTAGAAACTTGTGCCCTGGGAACATGACTGAGGTATGATTCTGGAAAACTGTGGCCGGGGACTTGACTGAGGTTTGATGGCAGAAATCTGTGGACTGGAAACATTACTGAGGTTTGATTGTAGAACCTTGTGCCCTGGAAACATGAGTGCGACGTGATACTTGAAACCCATGGCCTGGGAACTTGACATTGGTTTGATTCTGGAACCCTGCGGCCAGGAACAAGACTGAGGCGTGATTCTGGAATCCTGTGGCCTGGGAACATGACATCTGTTTAGATTATGGAATACTGTGCCCTGGGAACCTGACTGAGGCTTGGTTCTGGAACCCTGTGGACTGGGAACATGACTGAGGTTTTATTCTGGAATCCTGTGGCCTGGGAACATGACATCAGTGGATTCTGGAACCCTGTGGCCTGGGAACATGAGAACGGTTGGATTCTGGAAACCTGTGGCCTGGGAACATGTCTGAGGTTTGATGGTGGAAACCTGTGGCTTGGCAACATGACTGAGGTTTGTTACTGGAACCCTGTTCCCTGGGAACATGACTGAGGTTTGATTCTGGACACCTTTGTCCTGGGAACATGACTGTGGTTTGATTGTGGAACCATGGGTCCTGCAAATATGACTGAGGTTTGATTCTGGAACCATGTGTCCTGGGAATATGACTGAGGTTTGATTCTGGAAATCTGTGGCCTGGGAACTTGACTGAGGTTTGATGGCAGAAACCTGTGGACTGGCAACCTGACTGAGGTTTGATTGTAGAACCCTGTGCCCTGGAAACATGACTGTGGGCTGGTACTGGAAACCCATGGCCTAGGAATTTGACATTGGTTTGATTCTGGAACCCTGTGGCCTGGGAACATGACTGAGGCGTGATTCTGGAAAACTGTGGCCTGGGAATATGACTGAGGTTTGATTCTGGAAATCTGTGGCCTGGGAACTTGACTGAGGTTTGATGGTAGAAATCTGTGTACTGGCAACATGACTGAGGTTTGATTGTAGAACCCTGTGCCCTGGAAACATGAATGCGACCTGATACTTGAAACCCATGGCCTGGGAACTTGACATTGGTTTGATTCCGGAACCCTGTGGCCAGGAACAAGACTGAGGCGTGATTCTGGAATCCTGTGGCCTGGGAACATGACATCTGTTTAGATTGTGGAATACTGGGCCCTGGGAACCTGACTGAGGCTTGGTTCTGGAACCCTGTGGACTGGGAACATGACTGAGGTTTTATTCTGGAATCCTGTGGCCTGGGAACATGACATCAGTGGATTCTGGAACCCTGTGGCCTGGGAACATGAGAACGGTTGGATTCTGGAACCCTGTGGCCTGGGAACATGTCTGAGGTTTGATGGTGGAAACCTGTGGCTTGGCAACATGACTGAGGTTTGTTACTGGAACCCTGTTCCCTGGGAACATGACTGAGGTTTGATTCTGGACACCTTTGTCCTGGGAACATGACTGTGGTTTGATTGTGGAACCATGGGTCCTGCAAACATGACTGAGGTTTGATTCTGGAACCATGTGTCCTGGGAATATGGCTGAGGTTTGATTCTGGAAATCTGTGGCCTGGGAACATGACTGAGGTTTGATTCTGGAACCCTGTAGCCTGCGAACATAACTGAGGATTGTTTCTGGAATCCTGTGGCCTGGGAACATGACATCAGTGGATTCTGGAACCCTGTGGCCTGGGAACATGAGAACGGTTTAATTCTGGAACCCTCTGACCTGGGAACATGTCTGAGGTTTGATGGTGGAAACCTGTGGCTTGGCAACATGACTGAGTTTTGTTTCTGGACACTTTTGTGCTGGGAACATGACTGTGTTTTGATTGTGGAATCATGGGTCCTGCAAACATGACAGAGGTTTGATTCTGGAACCAGGTGTCCTGGGAATATGACTGAGGTTTGATTCTGGAAATCTGTGGCCTGGGAACTTGACTGAGGTTTGATGGCAGAAACCTGTGGACTGGCAACATGACTGAGGTTTGATTGTAGAACCCTGTGCCCTGGAAACATGACTGTGGGCTGGTCCTGGAAACCCATGGCCTAGGAATTTGACATTGGTTTGATTCTGGAACCCTGTGGCCTGGGAACATGACTGAGGCGTGATTCTGGAAAACTGTGGCCTGGGAATATGACTGAGGTTTGATTCTGGAAATCTGTGGCCTGGGAACTTGACTGAGGTTTGATGGTAGAAATCTGTGGACTGGCAACATGACTGAGGTTTGATTGTAGAACCCTGTGCCCTGGAAACATGAATGCGACCTGATACTTGAAACCCATGGCCTGGGAACTTGACATTGGTTTGATTCCGGATCCCTGTGGCCAGGAACAAGACTGAGGCGTGATTCTGGAATCCTGTGGCCTGGGAACATGACATCTGTTTAGATTGTGGAATACTGGGCCCTGGGAACCTGACTGAGGCTTGGTTCTGGAACCCTGTGGACTGGGAACATGACTGAGGTTTTATTCTGGAATCCTGTGGCCTGGGAACATGACATCAGTGGATTCTGGAACCCTGTGGCCTGGGAACATGAGAACGGTTGGATTCTGGAACCCTGTGGCCTGGGAACATGTCTGAGGTTTGATGGTGGAAACCTGTGGCTTGGCAACATGACTGAGGTTTGTTACTGGAACCCTGTTCCCTGGGAACATGACTGAGGTTTCATTCTGGACACCTTTGTCCTGGGAACATGATTGTGGTTTGATTGTGGAACCATGGGTCCTGCAAACATGACTGAGGTTTGATTCTGGAACCATGTGTCCTGGGAATATGACTGAGGTTTGATTCTGGAAATCTGTGGCCTGGGAACATGACTGAGGTTTGATTCTGGAACCCTGTAGCCTGCGAACATAACTGAGGATTGTTTCTGGAATCCTGTGGCCTGGGAACATGACATCAGTGGATTCTGGAACCCTATGGCCTGGGAACATGAGAACGGTTTAATTCTGGAACCCTCTGACCTGGGAACATGTCTGAGGTTTGATGGTGGAAACCTGTGGCTTGGCAACATGACTGAGGTTTGTTTCTGGAAACCTTTGTGCTGGGAACATGACTGTGTTTTGATTGTGGAATCATGGGTCCTGCAAACATGACAGAGGTTTGATTCTGGAACCAGGTGTCCTGGGAATATGACTGAGGTTTGATTCTGGAAATCTGTGGCCTGGGAACTTGACTGAGGTTTGATGGCAGAAACCTGTGGACTGGCAACATGACTGAGGTTTGAGTGTAGAACCCTGTGCCCTGGAAACATGACTGTGGGCTGGTACTGGAAACCCATGGCCTAGGAATTTGACATTGGTTTGATTCTGGAACCCTGTGGCCTGGGAACATGACTGAGGCGTGATTCTGGAAACCTGTGGCCTGGGAATATGACTGAGGTTTGATTCTGGAAATCTGTGGCCTGGGAACTTGACTGAGGTTTGATGGTAGAAATCTGTGGACTGGCAACATGACTGAGGTTTGATTGTAGAACCCTGTGCCCTGGAAACATGAATGCGACCTGATACTTGAAACCCATGGCCTGGGAACTTGACATTGGTTTGATTCCGGAACCCTGTGGCCAGGAACAAGACTGAGGCGTGATTCTGGAATCCTGTGGCCTGGGAACATGACATCTGTTTAGATTGTGGAATACTGGGCCCTGGGAACCTGACTGAGGCTTGGTTCTGGAACCCTGTGGACTGGGAACATGACTGAGGTTTTATTCTGGAATCCTGTGGCCTGGGAACATGACATCAGTGGATTCTGGAACCCTGTGGCCTGGGAACATGAGAACGGTTGGATTCTGGAACCCTGTGGCCTGGGAACATGTCTGAGGTTTGATGGTGGAAACCTGTGGCTTGGCAACATGACTGAGGTTTGTTACTGGAACCCTGTTCCCTGGGAACATGACTGAGGTTTGATTCTGGACACCTTTGTCCTGGGAACATGACTGTGGTTTGATTGTGGAATCATGGGTCCTGCAAACATGACTGAGGTTTGATTCTGGAACCATGTGTCCTGGGAATATGGCTGAGGTTTGATTCTGGAAATCTGTGGCCTGGGAACATGACTGAGGTTTGATTCTGGAACCCTGTAGCCTGCGAACATAACTGAGGATTGTTTCTGGAATCCTGTGGCCTGGGAACATGACATCAGTGGATTCTGGAACCCTGTGGCCTGGGAACATGAGAACGGTTTAATTCTGGAACCCTCTGACCTGGGAACATGTCTGAGGTTTGATGGTGGAAACCTGTGGCTTGGCAACATGACTGAGGTTTGTTTCTGGACACCTTTGTGCTGGGAACATGACTGTGTTTTGATTGTGGAATCATGGGTCCTGCAAACATGACAGAGGTTTGATTCTGGAACCAGGTGTCCTGGGAATATGACTGAGGTTTGATTCTGGAAATCTGTGGCCTGGGAACTTGACTGAGGTTTGATGGCAGAAACCTGTGGACTGGCAACATGACTGAGGTTTGATTGTAGAACCCTGTGCCCTGGAAACATGACTGTGGGCTGGTACTGGAAACCCATGGCCTAGGAATTTGACATTGGTTTGATTCTGGAACCCTGTGGCCTGGGAACATGACTGAGGCGTGATTCTGGAAAACTGTGGCCTGGGAATATGACTGAGGTTTGATTCTGGAAATCTGTGGCCTGGGAACTTGACTGAGGTTTGATGGTAGAAATCTGTGGACTGGCAACATGACTGAGGTTTGATTGTAGAACCCTGTGCCCTGGAAACATGAATGCGACCTGATACTTGAAACCCATGGCCTGGGAACTTGACATTGGTTTGATTCCGGATCCCTGTGGCCAGGAACAAGACTGAGGCGTGATTCTGGAATCCTGTGGCCTGGGAACATGACATCTGTTTAGATTGTGGAATACTGGGCCCTGGGAACCTGACTGAGGCTTGGTTCTGGAACCCTGTGGACTGGGAACATGACTGAGGTTTTATTCTGGAATCCTGTGGCCTGGGAACATGACATCAGTGGATTCTGGAACCCTGTGGCCTGGGAACATGAGAACGGTTGGATTCTGGAACCCTGTGGCCTGGGAACATGTCTGAGGTTTGATGGTGGAAACCTGTGGCTTGGCAACATGACTGAGGTTTGTTACTGGAACCCTGTTCCCTGGGAACATGACTGAGGTTTGATTCTGGACACCTTTGTCCTGGGAACATGATTGTGGTTTGATTGTGGAACCATGGGTCCTGCAAACATGACTGAGGTTTGATTCTGGAACCATGTGTCCTGGGAATATGACTGAGGTTTGATTCTGGAAATCTGTGGCCTGGGAACATGACTGAGGTTTGATTCTGGAACCCTGTAGCCTGCGAACATAACTGAGGATTGTTTCTGGAATCCTGTGGCCTGGGAACATGACATCAGTGGATTCTGGAACCCTATGGCCTGGGAACATGAGAACGGTTTAATTCTGGAACCCTCTGACCTGGGAACATGTCTGAGGTTTGATGGTGGAAACCTGTGGCTTGGCAACATGACTGAGGTTTGTTTCTGGAAACCTTTGTGCTGGGAACATGACTGTGTTTTGATTGTGGAATCATGGGTCCTGCAAACATGACAGAGGTTTGATTCTGGAACCAGGTGTCCTGGGAATATGACTGAGGTTTGATTCTGGAAATCTGTGGCCTGGGAACTTGACTGAGGTTTGATGGCAGAAACCTGTGGACTGGCAACATGACTGAGGTTTGAGTGTAGAACCCTGTGCCCTGGAAACATGACTGTGGGCTGGTACTGGAAACCCATGGCCTAGGAATTTGACATTGGTTTGATTCTGGAACCCTGTGGCCTGGGAACATGACTGAGGCGTGATTCTGGAAAACTGTGGCCTGGGAATATGACTGAGGTTTGATTCTGGAAAACTGTGGCCTGGGAACTTGACTGAGGTTTGATGGTAGAAATCTGTGGACTGGCAACATGACTGAGGTTTGATTGTAGAACCCTGTGCCCTGGAAACATGAATGCGACCTGATACTTGAAACCCATGGCCTGGGAACTTGACATTGGTTTGATTCCGGAACCCTGTGGCCAGGAACAAGACTGAGGCGTGATTCTGGAATCCTGTGGCCTGGGAACATGACATCTGTTTAGATTGTGGAATACTGGGCCCTGGGAACCTGACTGAGGCTTGGTTCTGGAACCCTGTGGACTGGGAACATGACTGAGGTTTTATTCTGGAATCCTGTGGCCTGGGAACATGACATCAGTGGATTCTGGAACCCTGTGGCCTGGGAACATGAGAACGGTTGGATTCTGGAACCCTGTGGCCTGGGAACATGTCTGAGGTTTGATGGTGGAAACCTGTGGCTTGGCAACATGAATGAGGTTTGTTACTGGAACCCTCTTCCCTGGGAACATGACTGAGGTTTGATTCTGGACACCTTTGTCCTGGGAACATGACTGTGGTTTGATTGTGGAACCATGGGTCCTGCAAACATGACTGAGGTTTTATTCTGGAACCAGGTGTCCTGGGAATATGACTGAGGTTTGATTCTGGAAATCTGTGGCCTGGGAAATTGACTGAGGTTTGATGGCAGAAACCTGTGGACTGGCAACATGACAGAGGTTTGATTGTAGAAACCTGTGCCCTGGAAACATGACTGTGGCCTGGTACTGGAAACCCATGGCCTAGGAATTTGACATTGGCTTGATTCTGGAACCCTGTGGCCTGGGAACAGGATTGAGGCGTGATTCTGGAAACCTGTGGCCTGGGAACATGACATCTGTTTAGATTGTGGCATACTGTGCCCTGGGAACCGGACTGAAGGCTTGGTTCTGGAATCCTGTGGACTGGGAACAAGACTGAGGTTTGATTCTGGAACCATGTGGCCTGGGAATATGACTGATATTAGATCGTGGAATCCTGTGGCCTGGGAACATGACATCGGTTTGGATTCTGGTACCCTGTTGCCTGGGAACATGAAATCGGTTTGATTGTGGAAACCTGTGGTCTGGGAATATGACTGAGGTTTGATGGTGGTACCCTCTGGCCTGGCAACATGACTGAGGTTTGATTCTGGATCCCTGTGGCCTGGGAACATGACTGAGGCGTGATTCTGGAATCCTGTGGCCTGGGAACATGACGTCTGTTTAGATTGTGGAATACTGTGCCCTGGGAATCTGACTGAGGCTTGGTTCTGGAACCCTGTGGACTGGGAACATGACTGAGGTTTTATTCTGGAATCCTGTGGCCTGGGAACATGACATCAGTGGATTCTGGAACCCTGTAGCCTGGGAACATGAGAACGGTTGGATTCTGGAACCCTGTGGCCTGGGAACATGTCTGAGGTTTGATGGTGGAACCCTGTTCCCTGGGAACATGACTGAGGTTTGATTCTGGACACCTTTGTCATGGGAACATGACTGTGGTTTGATTGTGGAACCATGGGTCCTGCAAACATGACTGAGGTTTGATTCTGGAACCATGTGTCCTGGGAATATGACTGAGGTTTGATTCTGGAAATCTGTGGCCTGGGAACATGACTGAGGTTTGATTCTGGAACCCTGTAGCCTGCGAACATAACTGAGGATTGTTTCTGGAATCCTGTGGCCTGAGAACATGACATCAGTGGATTCTGGAACCCTGAGGCCTGGGAACATGAGAACGGTTTAATTCTGGAACCCTCTGACCTGGGAACATGTCTGAGGTTTGATGGTGGAAACCTGTGGCTTGGCAACATGACTGAGGTTTGTTTCTGGACACCTTTGTGCTGGGAACATGACTGTGTTTTGATTGTGGAATCATGGGTCCTGCAAACATGACTGAGGTTTGATTCTGGAACCATGTGTCCTGGGAATATGACTGAGGTTTGATTCTGGAAATCTGTGGCCTGGGAACTTGACTGAGGTTTGATGGCAGAAACCTGTGGACTGGCAACATGACTGAGGTTTGATTGTAGAACCCTGTGCCCTGGAAACATGACTGTGGGCTGGTCCTGGAAACCCATGGCCTAGGAATTTGACATTGGTTTGATTCTGGAACCCTGTGACCTGGGAACATGACTGAGGTATGATTCTGGAAAACTGTGGCCGGGGACTTGACTGAGGTTTGATGGCAGAAATCTGTGGACTGGAAACATTACTGAGGTTTGATTGTAGAACCTTGTGCCCTGGAAACATGAGTGCGACGTGATACTTGAAACCCATGGCCTGGGAACTTGACATTGGTTTGATTCTGGAACCCTGCGGCCAGGAACAAGACTGAGGCGTGATTCTGGAATCCTGTGGCCTGGGAACATGACATCTGTTTAGATTATGGAATACTGTGCCCTGGGAATCTGACTGAGGCTTGGTTCTGGAACCCTGTGGACTGGGAACATGACTGAGGTTTTATTCTGGAATCCTGTGGCCTGGGAACATGACATCAGTGGATTCTGGAACCCTGTGGCCTGGGAACATGAGAACGGTTGGATTCTGGAAACCTGTGGCCTGGGAACATGTCTGAGGTTTGATGGTGGAAACCTGTGGCTTGGCAACATGACTGAGGTTTGTTACTGGAACCCTGTTCCCTGGGAACATGACTGAGGTTTGATTCTGGACACCTTTGTCCTGGGAACATGACTGTGGTTTGATTGTGGAACCATGGGTCCTGCAAATATGACTGAGGTTTGATTCTGGAACCATGTGTCCTGGGAATATGACTGAGGTTTGATTCTGGAAATCTGTGGCCTGGGAACTTGACTGAGGTTTGATGGCAGAAACCTGTGGACTGGCAACCTGACTGAGGTTTGATTGTAGAACCCTGTGCCCTGGAAACATGACTGTGGGCTGGTACTGGAAACCCATGGCCTAGGAATTTGACATTGGTTTGATTCTGGAACCCTGTGGCCTGGGAACATGACTGAGGCGTGATTCTGGAAAACTGTGGCCTGGGAATATGACTGAGGTTTGATTCTGGAAATCTGTGGCCTGGGAACTTGACTGAGGTTTGATGGTAGAAATCTGTGGACTGGCAACATGACTGAGGTTTGATTGTAGAACCCTGTGCCCTGGAAACATGAATGCGACCTGATACTTGAAACCCATGGCCTGGGAACTTGACATTGGTTTGATTCCGGAACCCTGTGGCCAGGAACAAGACTGAGGCGTGATTCTGGAATCCTGTGGCCTGGGAACATGACATCTGTTTAGATTGTGGAATACTGGGCCCTGGGAACCTGACTGAGGCTTGGTTCTGGAACCCTGTGGACTGGGAACATGACTGAGGTTTTATTCTGGAATCCTGTGGCCTGGGAACATGACATCAGTGGATTCTGGAACCCTGTGGCCTGGGAACATGAGAACGGTTGGATTCTGGAACCCTGTGGCCTGGGAACATGTCTGAGGTTTGATGGTGGAAACCTGTGGCTTGGCAACATGACTGAGGTTTGTTACTGGAACCCTGTTCCCTGGGAACATGACTGAGGTTTGATTCTGGACACCTTTGTCCTGGGAACATGACTGTGGTTTGATTGTGGAACCATGGGTCCTGCAAACATGACTGAGGTTTGATTCTGGAACCATGTGTCCTGGGAATATGGCTGAGGTTTGATTCTGGAAATCTGTGGCCTGGGAACATGACTGAGGTTTGATTCTGGAACCCTGTAGCCTGCGAACATAACTGAGGATTGTTTCTGGAATCCTGTGGCCTGGGAACATGACATCAGTGGATTCTGGAACCCTGTGGCCTGGGAACATGAGAACGGTTTAATTCTGGAACCCTCTGACCTGGGAACATGTCTGAGGTTTGATGGTGGAAACCTGTGGCTTGGCAACATGACTGAGGTTTGTTTCTGGACACCTTTGTGCTGGGAACATGACTGTGTTTTGATTGTGGAATCATGGGTCCTGCAAACATGACAGAGGTTTGATTCTGGAACCAGGTGTCCTGGGAATATGACTGAGGTTTGATTCTGGAAATCTGTGGCCTGGGAACTTGACTGAGGTTTGATGGCAGAAACCTGTGGACTGGCAACATGACTGAGGTTTGATTGTAGAACCCTGTGCCCTGGAAACATGACTGTGGGCTGGTCCTGGAAACCCATGGCCTAGGAATTTGACATTGGTTTGATTCTGGAACCCTGTGGCCTGGGAACATGACTGAGGCGTGATTCTGGAAAACTGTGGCCTGGGAATATGACTGAGGTTTGATTCTGGAAATCTGTGGCCTGGGAACTTGACTGAGGTTTGATGGTAGAAATCTGTGGACTGGCAACATGACTGAGGTTTGATTGTAGAACCCTGTGCCCTGGAAACATGAATGCGACCTGATACTTGAAACCCATGGCCTGGGAACTTGACATTGGTTTGATTCCGGATCCCTGTGGCCAGGAACAAGACTGAGGCGTGATTCTGGAATCCTGTGGCCTGGGAACATGACATCTGTTTAGATTGTGGAATACTGGGCCCTGGGAACCTGACTGAGGCTTGGTTCTGGAACCCTGTGGACTGGGAACATGACTGAGGTTTTATTCTGGAATCCTGTGGCCTGGGAACATGACATCAGTGGATTCTGGAACCCTGTGGCCTGGGAACATGAGAACGGTTGGATTCTGGAACCCTGTGGCCTGGGAACATGTCTGAGGTTTGATGGTGGAAACCTGTGGCTTGGCAACATGACTGAGGTTTGTTACTGGAACCCTGTTCCCTGGGAACATGACTGAGGTTTGATTCTGGACACCTTTGTCCTGGGAACATGATTGTGGTTTGATTGTGGAACCATGGGTCCTGCAAACATGACTGAGGTTTGATTCTGGAACCATGTGTCCTGGGAATATGACTGAGGTTTGATTCTGGAAATCTGTGGCCTGGGAACATGACTGAGGTTTGATTCTGGAACCCTGTAGCCTGCGAACATAACTGAGGATTGTTTCTGGAATCCTGTGGCCTGGGAACATGACATCAGTGGATTCTGGAACCCTATGGCCTGGGAACATGAGAACGGTTTAATTCTGGAACCCTCTGACCTGGGAACATGTCTGAGGTTTGATGGTGGAAACCTGTGGCTTGGCAACATGACTGAGGTTTGTTTCTGGAAACCTTTGTGCTGGGAACATGACTGTGTTTTGATTGTGGAATCATGGGTCCTGCAAACATGACAGAGGTTTGATTCTGGAACCAGGTGTCCTGGGAATATGACTGAGGTTTGATTCTGGAAATCTGTGGCCTGGGAACTTGACTGAGGTTTGATGGCAGAAACCTGTGGACTGGCAACATGACTGAGGTTTGATTGTAGAACCCTGTGCCCTGGAAACATGACTGTGGGCTGGTACTGGAAACCCATGGCCTAGGAATTTGACATTGGTTTGATTCTGGAACCCTGTGGCCTGGGAACATGACTGAGGCGTGATTCTGGAAAACTGTGGCCTGGGAATATGACTGAGGTTTGATTCTGGAAAACTGTGGCCTGGGAACTTGACTGAGGTTTGATGGTAGAAATCTGTGGACTGGCAACATGACTGAGGTTTGATTGTAGAACCCTGTGCCCTGGAAACATGAATGCGACCTGATACTTGAAACCCATGGCCTGGGAACTTGACATTGGTTTGATTCCGGAACCCTGTGGCCAGGAACAAGACTGAGGCGTGATTCTGGAATCCTGTGGCCTGGGAACATGACATCTGTTTAGATTGTGGAATACTGGGCCCTGGGAACCTGACTGAGGCTTGGTTCTGGAACCCTGTGGACTGGGAACATGACTGAGGTTTTATTCTGGAATCCTGTGGCCTGGGAACATGACATCAGTGGATTCTGGAACCCTGTGGCCTGGGAACATGAGAACGGTTGGATTCTGGAACCCTGTGGCCTGGGAACATGTCTGAGGTTTGATGGTGGAAACCTGTGGCTTGGCAACATGACTGAGGTTTGTTACTGGAACCCTGTTCCCTGGGAACATGACTGAGGTTTGATTCTGGACACCTTTGTCCTGGGAACATGACTGTGGTTTGATTGTGGAATCATGGGTCCTGCAAACATGACTGAGGTTTGATTCTGGAACCATGTGTCCTGGGAATATGGCTGAGGTTTGATTCTGGAAATCTGTGGCCTGGGAACATGACTGAGGTTTGATTCTGGAACCCTGTAGCCTGCGAATATAACTGAGGATTGTTTCTGGAATCCTGTGGCCTGGGAACATGACATCAGTGGATTCTGGAACCCTGTGGCCTGGGAACATGAGAACGGTTTAATTCTGGAACCCTCTGACCTGGGAACATGTCTGAGGTTTGATGGTGGAAACCTGTGGCTTGGCAACATGACTGAGGTTTGTTTCTGGACACCTTTGTGCTGGGAACATGACTGTGTTTTGATTGTGGAATCATGGGTCCTGCAAACATGACAGAGGTTTGATTCTGGAACCAGGTGTCCTGGGAATATGACTGAGGTTTGATTCTGGAAATCTGTGGCCTGGGAACTTGACTGAGGTTTGATGGCAGAAACCTGTGGACTGGCAACATGACTGAGGTTTGATTGTAGAACCCTGTGCCCTGGAAACATGACTGTGGGCTGGTACTGGAAACCCATGGCCTAGGAATTTGACATTGGTTTGATTCTGGAACCCTGTGGCCTGGGAACATGACTGAGGCGTGATTCTGGAAAACTGTGGCCTGGGAATATGACTGAGGTTTGATTCTGGAAATCTGTGGCCTGGGAACTTGACTGAGGTTTGATGGTAGAAATCTGTGGACTGGCAACATGACTGAGGTTTGATTGTAGAACCCTGTGCCCTGGAAACATGAATGCGACCTGATACTTGAAACCCATGGCCTGGGAACTTGACATTGGTTTGATTCCGGATCCCTGTGGCCAGGAACAAGACTGAGGCGTGATTCTGGAATCCTGTGGCCTGGGAACATGACATCTGTTTAGATTGTGGAATACTGGGCCCTGGGAACCTGACTGAGGCTTGGTTCTGGAACCCTGTGGACTGGGAACATGACTGAGGTTTTATTCTGGAATCCTGTGGCCTGGGAACATGACATCAGTGGATTCTGGAACCCTGTGGCCTGGGAACATGAGAACGGTTGGATTCTGGAACCCTGTGGCCTGGGAACATGTCTGAGGTTTGATGGTGGAAACCTGTGGCTTGGCAACATGACTGAGGTTTGTTACTGGAACCCTGTTCCCTGGGAACATGACTGAGGTTTGATTCTGGACACCTTTGTCCTGGGAACATGATTGTGGTTTGATTGTTGAACCATGGGTCCTGCAAACATGACTGAGGTTTGATTCTGGAACCATGTGTCCTGGGAATATGACTGAGGTTTGATTCTGGAAATCTGTGGCCTGGGAACATGACTGAGGTTTGATTCTGGAACCCTGTAGCCTGCGAACATAACTGAGGATTGTTTCTGGAATCCTGTGGCCTGGGAACATGACATCAGTGGATTCTGGAACCCTATGGCCTGGGAACATGAGAACGGTTTAATTCTGGAACCCTCTGACCTGGGAACATGTCTGAGGTTTGATGGTGGAAACCTGTGGCTTGGCAACATGACTGAGGTTTGTTTCTGGAAACCTTTGTGCTGGGAACATGACTGTGTTTTGATTGTGGAATCATGGGTCCTGCAAACATGACAGAGGTTTGATTCTGGAACCAGGTGTGCTGGGAATATGACTGAGGTTTGATTCTGGAAATCTGTGGCCTGGGAACTTGACTGAGGTTTGATGGCAGAAACCTGTGGACTGGCAACATGACTGAGGTTTGAGTGTAGAACCCTGTGCCCTGGAAACATGACTGTGGGCTGGTACTGGAAACCCATGGCCTAGGAATTTGACATTGGTTTGATTCTGGAACCCTGTGGCCTGGGAACATGACTGAGGCGTGATTCTGGAAAACTGTGGCCTGGGAATATGACTGAGGTTTGATTCTGGAAATCTGTGGCCTGGGAACTTGACTGAGGTTTGATGGTAGAAATCTGTGGACTGGCAACATGACTGAGGTTTGATTGTAGAACCCTGTGCCCTGGAAACATGAATGCGACCTGATACTTGAAACCCATGGCCTGGGAACTTGACATTGGTTTGATTCCGGAACCCTGTGGCCAGGAACAAGACTGAGGCGTGATTCTGGAATCCTGTGGCCTGGGAACATGACATCTGTTTAGATTGTGGAATACTGGGCCCTGGGAACCTGACTGAGGCTTGGTTCTGGAACCCTGTGGACTGGGAACATGACTGAGGTTTTATTCTGGAATCCTGTGGCCTGGGAACATGACATCAGTGGATTCTGGAACCCTGTGGCCTGGGAACATGAGAACGGTTGGATTCTGGAACCCTGTGGCCTGGGAACATGTCTGAGGTTTGATGGTGGAAACCTGTGGCTTGGCAACATGACTGAGGTTTGTTACTGGAACCCTGTTCCCTGGGAACATGACTGAGGTTTGATTCTGGACACCTTTGTCCTGGGAACATGACTGTGGTTTGATTGTGGAACCATGGGTCCTGCAAACATGACTGAGGTTTGATTCTGGAACCATGTGTCCTGGGAATATGGCTGAGGTTTGATTCTGGAAATCTGTGGCCTGGGAACATGACTGAGGTTTGATTCTGGAACCCTGTAGCCTGCGAACATAACTGAGGATTGTTTCTGGAATCCTGTGGCCTGGGAACATGACATCAGTGGATTCTGGAACCCTGTGGCCTGGGAACATGAGAACGGTTTAATTCTGGAACCCTCTGACCTGGGAACATGTCTGAGGTTTGATGGTGGAAACCTGTGGCTTGGCAACATGACTGAGGTTTGTTTCTGGACACCTTTGTGCTGGGAACATGACTGTGTTTTGATTGTGGAATCATGGGTCCTGCAAACATGACAGAGGTTTGATTCTGGAACCAGGTGTCCTGGGAATATGACTGAGGTTTGATTCTGGAAATCTGTGGCCTGGGAACTTGACTGAGGTTTGATGGCAGAAACCTGTGGACTGGCAACATGACTGAGGTTTGATTGTAGAACCCTGTGCCCTGGAAACATGACTGTGGGCTGGTCCTGGAAACCCATGGCCTAGGAATTTGACATTGGTTTGATTCTGGAACCCTGTGGCCTGGGAACATGACTGAGGCGTGATTCTGGAAAACTGTGGCCTGGGAATATGACTGAGGTTTGATTCTGGAAATCTGTGGCCTGGGAACTTGACTGAGGTTTGATGGTAGAAATCTGTGGACTGGCAACATGACTGAGGTTTGATTGTAGAACCCTGTGCCCTGGAAACATGAATGCGACCTGATACTTGAAACCCATGGCCTGGGAACTTGACATTGGTTTGATTCCGGATCCCTGTGGCCAGGAACAAGACTGAGGCGTGATTCTGGAATCCTGTGGCCTGGGAACATGACATCTGTTTAGATTGTGGAATACTGGGCCCTGGGAACCTGACTGAGGCTTGGTTCTGGAACCCTGTGGACTGGGAACATGACTGAGGTTTTATTCTGGAATCCTGTGGCCTGGGAACATGACATCAGTGGATTCTGGAACCCTGTGGCCTGGGAACATGAGAACGGTTGGATTCTGGAACCCTGTGGCCTGGGAACATGTCTGAGGTTTGATGGTGGAAACCTGTGGCTTGGCAACATGACTGAGGTTTGTTACTGGAACCCTGTTCCCTGGGAACATGACTGAGGTTTGATTCTGGACACCTTTGTCCTGGGAACATGATTGTGGTTTGATTGTGGAACCATGGGTCCTGCAAACATGACTGAGGTTTGATTCTGGAACCATGTGTCCTGGGAATATGACTGAGGTTTGATTCTGGAAATCTGTGGCCTGGGAACATGACTGAGGTTTGATTCTGGAACCCTGTAGCCTGCGAACATAACTGAGGATTGTTTCTGGAATCCTGTGGCCTGGGAACATGACATCAGTGGATTCTGGAACCCTATGGCCTGGGAACATGAGAACGGTTTAATTCTGGAACCCTCTGACCTGGGAACATGTCTGAGGTTTGATGGTGGAAACCTGTGGCTTGGCAACATGACTGAGGTTTGTTTCTGGAAACCTTTGTGCTGGGAACATGACTGTGTTTTGATTGTGGAATCATGGGTCCTGCAAACATGACAGAGGTTTGATTCTGGAACCAGGTGTCCTGGGAATATGACTGAGGTTTGATTCTGGAAATCTGTGGCCTGGGAACTTGACTGAGGTTTGATGGCAGAAACCTGTGGACTGGCAACATGACTGAGGTTTGATTGTAGAACCCTGTGCCCTGGAAACATGACTGTGGGCTGGTACTGGAAACCCATGGCCTAGGAATTTGACATTGGTTTGATTCTGGAACCCTGTGGCCTGGGAACATGACTGAGGCGTGATTCTGGAAAACTGTGGCCTGGGAATATGACTGAGGTTTGATTCTGGAAATCTGTGGCCTGGGAACTTGACTGAGGTTTGATGGTAGAAATCTGTGGACTGGCAACATGACTGAGGTTTGATTGTAGAACCCTGTGCCCTGGAAACATGAATGCGACCTGATACTTGAAACCCATGGCCTGGGAACTTGACATTGGTTTGATTCCGGAACCCTGTGGCCAGGAACAAGACTGAGGCGTGATTCTGGAATCCTGTGGCCTGGGAACATGACATCTGTTTAGATTGTGGAATACTGGGCCCTGGGAACCTGACTGAGGCTTGGTTCTGGAACCCTGTGGACTGGGAACATGACTGAGGTTTTATTCTGGAATCCTGTGGCCTGGGAACATGACATCAGTGGATTCTGGAACCCTGTGGCCTGGGAACATGAGAACGGTTGGATTCTGGAACCCTGTGGCCTGGGAACATGTCTGAGGTTTGATGGTGGAAACCTGTGGCTTGGCAACATGACTGAGGTTTGTTACTGGAACCCTGTTCCCTGGGAACATGACTGAGGTTTGATTCTGGACACCTTTGTCCTGGGAACATGACTGTGGTTTGATTGTGGAATCATGGGTCCTGCAAACATGACTGAGGTTTGATTCTGGAACCATGTGTCCTGGGAATATGGCTGAGGTTTGATTCTGGAAATCTGTGGCCTGGGAACATGACTGAGGTTTGATTCTGGAACCCTGTAGCCTGCGAATATAACTGAGGATTGTTTCTGGAATCCTGTGGCCTGGGAACATGACATCAGTGGATTCTGGAACCCTGTGGCCTGGGAACATGAGAACGGTTTAATTCTGGAACCCTCTGACCTGGGAACATGTCTGAGGTTTGATGGTGGAAACCTGTGGCTTGGCAACATGACTGAGGTTTGTTTCTGGACACCTTTGTGCTGGGAACATGACTGTGTTTTGATTGTGGAATCATGGGTCCTGCAAACATGACAGAGGTTTGATTCTGGAACCAGGTGTCCTGGGAATATGACTGAGGTTTGATTCTGGAAATCTGTGGCCTGGGAACTTGACTGAGGTTTGATGGCAGAAACCTGTGGACTGGCAACATGACTGAGGTTTGATTGTAGAACCCTGTGCCCTGGAAACATGACTGTGGGCTGGTACTGGAAACCCATGGCCTAGGAATTTGACATTGGTTTGATTCTGGAACCCTGTGGCCTGGGAACATGACTGAGGCGTGATTCTGGAAAACTGTGGCCTGGGAATATGACTGAGGTTTGATTCTGGAAATCTGTGGCCTGGGAACTTGACTGAGGTTTGATGGTAGAAATCTGTGGACTGGCAACATGACTGAGGTTTGATTGTAGAACCCTGTGCCCTGGAAACATGAATGCGACCTGATACTTGAAACCCATGGCCTGGGAACTTGACATTGGTTTGATTCCGGATCCCTGTGGCCAGGAACAAGACTGAGGCGTGATTCTGGAATCCTGTGGCCTGGGAACATGACATCTGTTTAGATTGTGGAATACTGGGCCCTGGGAACCTGACTGAGGCTTGGTTCTGGAACCCTGTGGACTGGGAACATGACTGAGGTTTTATTCTGGAATCCTGTGGCCTGGGAACATGACATCAGTGGATTCTGGAACCCTGTGGCCTGGGAACATGAGAACGGTTGGATTCTGGAACCCTGTGGCCTGGGAACATGTCTGAGGTTTGATGGTGGAAACCTGTGGCTTGGCAACATGACTGAGGTTTGTTACTGGAACCCTGTTCCCTGGGAACATGACTGAGGTTTGATTCTGGACACCTTTGTCCTGGGAACATGATTGTGGTTTGATTGTTGAACCATGGGTCCTGCAAACATGACTGAGGTTTGATTCTGGAACCATGTGTCCTGGGAATATGACTGAGGTTTGATTCTGGAAATCTGTGGCCTGGGAACATGACTGAGGTTTGATTCTGGAACCCTGTAGCCTGCGAACATAACTGAGGATTGTTTCTGGAATCCTGTGGCCTGGGAACATGACATCAGTGGATTCTGGAACCCTATGGCCTGGGAACATGAGAACGGTTTAATTCTGGAACCCTCTGACCTGGGAACATGTCTGAGGTTTGATGGTGGAAACCTGTGGCTTGGCAACATGACTGAGGTTTGTTTCTGGAAACCTTTGTGCTGGGAACATGACTGTGTTTTGATTGTGGAATCATGGGTCCTGCAAACATGACAGAGGTTTGATTCTGGAACCAGGTGTGCTGGGAATATGACTGAGGTTTGATTCTGGAAATCTGTGGCCTGGGAACTTGACTGAGGTTTGATGGCAGAAACCTGTGGACTGGCAACATGACTGAGGTTTGAGTGTAGAACCCTGTGCCCTGGAAACATGACTGTGGGCTGGTACTGGAAACCCATGGCCTAGGAATTTGACATTGGTTTGATTCTGGAACCCTGTGGCCTGGGAACATGACTGAGGCGTGATTCTGGAAAACTGTGGCCTGGGAATATGACTGAGGTTTGATTCTGGAAATCTGTGGCCTGGGAACTTGACTGAGGTTTGATGGTAGAAATCTGTGGACTGGCAACATGACTGAGGTTTGATTGTAGAACCCTGTGCCCTGGAAACATGAATGCGACCTGATACTTGAAACCCATGGCCTGGGAACTTGACATTGGTTTGATTCCGGAACCCTGTGGCCAGGAACAAGACTGAGGCGTGATTCTGGAATCCTGTGGCCTGGGAACATGACATCTGTTTAGATTGTGGAATACTGGGCCCTGGGAACCTGACTGAGGCTTGGTTCTGGAACCCTGTGGACTGGGAACATGACTGAGGTTTTATTCTGGAATCCTGTGGCCTGGGAACATGACATCAGTGGATTCTGGAACCCTGTGGCCTGGGAACATGAGAACGGTTGGATTCTGGAACCCTGTGGCCTGGGAACATGTCTGAGGTTTGATGGTGGAAACCTGTGGCTTGGCAACATGACTGAGGTTTGTTACTGGAACCCTGTTCCCTGGGAACATGACTGAGGTTTGATTCTGGACACCTTTGTCCTGGGAACATGACTGTGGTTTGATTGTGGAATCATGGGTCCTGCAAACATGACTGAGGTTTGATTCTGGAACCATGTGTCCTGGGAATATGGCTGAGGTTTGATTCTGGAAATCTGTGGCCTGGGAACATGACTGAGGTTTGATTCTGGAACCCTGTAGCCTGCGAATATAACTGAGGATTGTTTCTGGAATCCTGTGGCCTGGGAACATGACATCAGTGGATTCTGGAACCCTGTGGCCTGGGAACATGAGAACGGTTTAATTCTGGAACCCTCTGACCTGGGAACATGTCTGAGGTTTGATGGTGGAAACCTGTGGCTTGGCAACATGACTGAGGTTTGTTTCTGGACACCTTTGTGCTGGGAACATGACTGTGTTTTGATTGTGGAATCATGGGTCCTGCAAACATGACAGAGGTTTGATTCTGGAACCAGGTGTCCTGGGAATATGACTGAGGTTTGATTCTGGAAATCTGTGGCCTGGGAACTTGACTGAGGTTTGATGGCAGAAACCTGTGGACTGGCAACATGACTGAGGTTTGATTGTAGAACCCTGTGCCCTGGAAACATGACTGTGGGCTGGTACTGGAAACCCATGGCCTAGGAATTTGACATTGGTTTGATTCTGGAACCCTGTGGCCTGGGAACATGACTGAGGCGTGATTCTGGAAAACTGTGGCCTGGGAATATGACTGAGGTTTGATTCTGGAAATCTGTGGCCTGGGAACTTGACTGAGGTTTGATGGTAGAAATCTGTGGACTGGCAACATGACTGAGGTTTGATTGTAGAACCCTGTGCCCTGGAAACATGAATGCGACCTGATACTTGAAACCCATGGCCTGGGAACTTCACATTGGTTTGATTCCGGATCCCTGTGGCCAGGAACAAGACTGAGGCGTGATTCTGGAATCCTGTGGCCTGGGAACATGACATCTGTTTAGATTGTGGAATACTGGGCCCTGGGAACCTGACTGAGGCTTGGTTCTGGAACCCTGTGGACTGGGAACATGACTGAGGTTTTATTCTGGAATCCTGTGGCCTGGGAACATGACATCAGTGGATTCTGGAACCCTGTGGCCTGGGAACATGAGAACGGTTGGATTCTGGAACCCTGTGGCCTGGGAACATGTCTGAGGTTTGATGGTGGAAACCTGTGGCTTGGCAACATGACTGAGGTTTGTTACTGGAACCCTGTTCCCTGGGAACATGACTGAGGTTTGATTCTGGACACCTTTGTCCTGGGAACATGACTGTGGTTTGATTGTGGAATCATGGGTCCTGCAAACATGACTGAGGTTTGATTCTGGAACCATGTGTCCTGGGAATATGGCTGAGGTTTGATTCTGGAAATCTGTGGCCTGGGAACATGACTGAGGTTTGATTCTGGAACCCTGTAGCCTGCGAATATAACTGAGGATTGTTTCTGGAATCCTGTGGCCTGGGAACATGACATCAGTGGATTCTGGAACCCTGTGGCCTGGGAACATGAGAACGGTTTAATTCTGGAACCCTCTGACCTGGGAACATGTCTGAGGTTTGATGGTGGAAACCTGTGGCTTGGCAACATGACTGAGGTTTGTTTCTGGACACCTTTGTGCTGGGAACATGACTGTGTTTTGATTGTGGAATCATGGGTCCTGCAAACATGACAGAGGTTTGATTCTGGAACCAGGTGTCCTGGGAATATGACTGAGGTTTGATTCTGGAAATCTGTGGCCTGGGAACTTGACTGAGGTTTGATGGCAGAAACCTGTGGACTGGCAACATGACTGAGGTTTGATTGTAGAACCCTGTGCCCTGGAAACATGACTGTGGGCTGGTACTGGAAACCCATGGCCTAGGAATTTGACATTGGTTTGATTCTGGAACCCTGTGGCCTGGGAACATGACTGAGGCGTGATTCTGGAAAACTGTGGCCTGGGAATATGACTGAGGTTTGATTCTGGAAATCTGTGGCCTGGGAACTTGACTGAGGTTTGATGGTAGAAATCTGTGGACTGGCAACATGACTGAGGTTTGATTGTAGAACCCTGTGCCCTGGAAACATGAATGCGACCTGATACTTGAAACCCATGGCCTGGGAACTTCACATTGGTTTGATTCCGGATCCCTGTGGCCAGGAACAAGACTGAGGCGTGATTCTGGAATCCTGTGGCCTGGGAACATGACATCTGTTTAGATTGTGGAATACTGGGCCCTGGGAACCTGACTGAGGCTTGGTTCTGGAACCCTGTGGACTGGGAACATGACTGAGGTTTTATTCTGGAATCCTGTGGCCTGGGAACATGACATCAGTGGATTCTGGAACCCTGTGGCCTGGGAACATGAGAACGGTTGGATTCTGGAACCCTGTGGCCTGGGAACATGTCTGAGGTTTGATGGTGGAAACCTGTGGCTTGGCAACATGACTGAGGTTTGTTACTGGAACCCTGTTCCCTGGGAACATGACTGAGGTTTGATTCTGGACACCTTTGTCCTGGGAACATGATTGTGGTTTGATTGTTGAACCATGGGTCCTGCAAACATGACTGAGGTTTGATTCTGGAACCATGTGTCCTGGGAATATGACTGAGGTTTGATTCTGGAAATCTGTGGCCTGGGAACATGACTGAGGTTTGATTCTGGAACCCTGTAGCCTGCGAACATAACTGAGGATTGTTTCTGGAATCCTGTGGCCTGGGAACATGACATCAGTGGATTCTGGAACCCTATGGCCTGGGAACATGAGAACGGTTTAATTCTGGAACCCTCTGACCTGGGAACATGTCTGAGGTTTGATGGTGGAAACCTGTGGCTTGGCAACATGACTGAGGTTTGTTTCTGGAAACCTTTGTGCTGGGAACATGACTGTGTTTTGATTGTGGAATCATGGGTCCTGCAAACATGACAGAGGTTTGATTCTGGAACCAGGTGTCCTGGGAATATGACTGAGGTTTGATTCTGGAAATCTGTGGCCTGGGAACTTGACTGAGGTTTGATGGCAGAAACCTGTGGACTGGCAACATGACTGAGGTTTGAGTGTAGAACCCTGTGCCCTGGAAACATGACTGTGGGCTGGTACTGGAAACCCATGGCCTAGGAATTTGACATTGGTTTGATTCTGGAACCCTGTGGCCTGGGAACATGACTGAGGCGTGATTCTGGAAAACTGTGGCCTGGGAATATGACTGAGGTTTGATTCTGGAAAACTGTGGCCTGGGAACTTGACTGAGGTTTGATGGTAGAAATCTGTGGACTGGCAACATGACTGAGGTTTGATTGTAGAACCCTGTGCCCTGGAAACATGAATGCGACCTGATACTTGAAACCCATGGCCTGGGAACTTGACATTGGTTTGATTCCGGAACCCTGTGGCCAGGAACAAGACTGAGGCGTGATTCTGGAATCCTGTGGCCTGGGAACATGACATCTGTTTAGATTGTGGAATACTGGGCCCTGGGAACCTGACTGAGGCTTGGTTCTGGAACCCTGTGGACTGGGAACATGACTGAGGTTTTATTCTGGAATCCTGTGGCCTGGGAACATGACATCAGTGGATTCTGGAACCCTGTGGCCTGGGAACATGAGAACGGTTGGATTCTGGAACCCTGTGGCCTGGGAACATGTCTGAGGTTTGATGGTGGAAACCTGTGGCTTGGCAACATGAATGAGGTTTGTTACTGGAACCCTCTTCCCTGGGAACATGACTGAGGTTTGATTCTGGACACCTTTGTCCTGGGAACATGACTGTGGTTTGATTGTGGAACCATGGGTCCTGCAAACATGACTGAGGTTTTATTCTGGAACCAGGTGTCCTGGGAATATGACTGAGGTTTGATTCTGGAAATCTGTGGCCTGGGAAATTGACTGAGGTTTGATGGCAGAAACCTGTGGACTGGCAACATGACAGAGGTTTGATTGTAGAAACCTGTGCCCTGGAAACATGACTGTGGCCTGGTACTGGAAACCCATGGCCTAGGAATTTGACATTGGCTTGATTCTGGAACCCTGTGGCCTGGGAACAGGATTGAGGCGTGATTCTGGAAACCTGTGGCCTGGGAACATGACATCTGTTTAGATTGTGGCATACTGTGCCCTGGGAACCGGACTGAAGGCTTGGTTCTGGAATCCTGTGGACTGGGAACAAGACTGAGGTTTGATTCTGTAACCATGTGGCCTGGGAATATGACTGATATTAGATCGTGGAATCCTGTGGCCTGGGAACATGACATCGGTTTGGATTCTGGTACCCTGTTGCCTGGGAACATGAAATCGGTTTGATTGTGGAAACCTGTGGTCTGGGAATATGACTGAGGTTTGATGGTGGTACCCTCTGGCCTGGCAACATGACTGAGGTTTGATTCTGGATCCCTGTGGCCTGGGAACATGACTGAGGCGTGATTCTGGAATCCTGTGGCCTGGGAACATGACGTCTGTTTAGATTGTGGAATACTGTGCCCTGGGAATCTGACTGAGGCTTGGTTCTGGAACCCTGTGGACTGGGAACATGACTGAGGTTTTATTCTGGAATCCTGTGGCCTGGGAACATGACATCAGTGGATTCTGGAACCCTGTAGCCTGGGAACATGAGAACGGTTGGATTCTGGAACCCTGTGGCCTGGGAACATGTCTGAGGTTTGATGGTGGAACCCTGTTCCCTGGGAACATGACTGAGGTTTGATTCTGGACACCTTTGTCCTGGGAACATGACTGTGGTTTGATTGTGGAACCATGGGTCCTGCAAACATGACTGAGGTTTGATTCTGGAACCATGTGTCCTGGGAATATGACTGAGGTTTGATTCTGGAAATCTGTGGCCTGGGAACATGACTGAGGTTTGATTCTGGAACCCTGTAGCCTGCGAACATAACTGAGGATTGTTTCTGGAATCCTGTGGCCTGGGAACATGACATCAGTGGATTCTGGAACCCTGAGGCCTGGGAACATGAGAACGGTTTAATTCTGGAACCCTCTGACCTGGGAACATGTCTGAGGTTTGATGGTGGAAACCTGTGGCTTGGCAACATGACTGAGGTTTGTTTCTGGACACCTTTGTGCTGGGAACATGACTGTGTTTTGATTGTGGAATCATGGGTCCTGCAAACATGACTGAGGTTTGATTCAGGAACCATGTGTCCTGGGAATATGACTGAGGTTTGATTCTGGAAATCTGTGGCCTGGGAACTTGACTGAGGTTTGATGGCAGAAACCTGTGGACTGGCAACATGACTGAGGTTTGATTGTAGAACCCTGTGCCCTGGAAACATGACTGTGGGCTGGTACTGGAAACCCATGGCCTAGGAATTTGACATTGGTTTGATTCTGGAACCCTGTGACCTGGGAACATGACTGAGGTATGATTCTGGAAAACTGTGGCCGGGGACTTGACTGAGGTTTGATGGCAGAAATCTGTGGACTGGAAACATTACTGAGGTTTGATTGTAGAACCTTGTGCCCTGGAAACATGAGTGCGACGTGATACTTGAAACCCATGGCCTGGGAACTTGACATTGGTTTGATTCTGGAACCCTGCGGCCAGGAACAAGACTGAGGCGTGATTCTGGAATCCTGTGGCCTGGGAACATGACATCTGTTTAGATTGTGGAATACTGTGCCCTGGGAACCTGACTGAGGCTTGGTTCTGGAACCCTGTGGACTGGGAACATGACTGAGGTTTTATTCTGGAATCCTGTGGCCTGGGAACATGACATCAGTGGATTCTGGAACCCTGTGGCCTGGGAACATGAGAACGGTTGGATTCTGGAAACCTGTGGCCTGGGAACATGTCTGAGGTTTGATGGTGGAAACCTGTGGCTTGGCAACATGACTGAGGTTTGTTACTGGAACCCTGTTCCCTGGGAACATGACTGAGGTTTGATTCTGGACACCTTTGTCCTGGGAACATGACTGTGGTTTGATTGTGGAACAATGGGTCCTACAAATATGACTGAGGTTTGATTCTGGAACCATGTGTCCTGGGAATATGACTGAGGTTTGATTCTGGAAATCTGTGGCCTGGGAACTTGACTGAGGTTTGATGGCAGAAACCTGTGGACTGGCAACCTGACTGAGGTTTGATTGTAGAACCCTGTGCCCTGGAAACATGACTGTGGGCTGGTACTGGAAACCCATGGCCTAGGAATTTGACATTGGTTTGATTCTGGAACCCTGTGGCCTGGGAACATGACTGAGGCGTGATTCTGGAAAACTGTGGCCTGGGAATATGACTGAGGTTTGATTCTGGAAATCTGTGGCCTGGGAACTTGACTGAGGTTTGATGGTAGAAATCTGTGGACTGGCAACATGACTGAGGTTTGATTGTAGAACCCTGTGCCCTGGAAACATGAATGCGACCTGATACTTGAAACCCATGGCCTGGGAACTTGACATTGGTTTGATTCCGGAACCCTGTGGCCAGGAACAAGACTGAGGCGTGATTCTGGAATCCTGTGGCCTGGGAACATGACATCTGTTTAGATTGTGGAATACTGGGCCCTGGGAACCTGACTGAGGCTTGGTGCTGGAACCCTGTGGACTGGGAACATGACTGAGGTTTTATTCTGGAATCCTGTGGCCTGGGAACATGACATCAGTGGATTCTGGAACCCTGTGGCCTGGGAACATGAGAACGGTTGGATTCTGGAACCCTGTGGCCTGGGAACATGTCTGAGGTTTGATGGTGGAAACCTGTGGCTTGGCAACATGACTGAGGTTTGTTTCTGGACACCTTTGTGCTGGGAACATGACTGTGTTTTGATTGTGGAATCATGGGTCCTGCAAACATGACAGAGGTTTGATTCTGGAACCAGGTGTCCTGGGAATATGACTGAGGTTTGATTCTGGAAATCTGTGGCCTGGGAACTTGACTGAGGTTTGATGGCAGAAACCTGTGGACTGGCAACATGACTGAGGTTTGATTGTAGAACCCTGTGCCCTGGAAACATGACTGTGGGCTGGTACTGGAAACCCATGGCCTAGGAATTTGACATTGGTTTGATTCTGGAACCCTGTGGCCTGGGAACATGACTGAGGCGTGATTCTGGAAAACTTTGGCCTGGGAATATGACTGAGGTTTGATTCTGGAAATCTGTGGCCTGGGAACTTGACTGAGGTTTGATGGTAGAAATCTGTGGACTGGCAACATGACTGAGGTTTGATTGTAGAACCCTGTGCCCTGGAAACATGAATGCGACCTGATACTTGAAACCCATGGCCTGGGAACTTGACATTGGTTTGATTCCGGAACCCTGTGGCCAGGAACAAGACTGAGGCGTGATTCTGGAATCCTGTGGCCTGGGAACATGACATCTGTTTAGATTGTGGAATACTGGGCCCTGGGAACCTGACTGAGGCTTGGTTCTGGAACCCTGTGGACTGGGAACATGACTGAGGTTTTATTCTGGAATCCTGTGGCCTGGGAACATGACATCAGTGGATTCTGGAACCCTGTGGCCTGGGAACATGAGAACGGTTGGATTCTGGAAACCTGTGGCCTGGGAACATGTCTGAGGTTTGATGGTGGAAACCTGTGGCTTGGCAACATGACTGAGGTTTGTTACTGGAACCCTGTTCCCTGGGAACATGACTGAGGTTTGATTCTGGACACCTTTGTCCTGGGAACATGATTGTGGTTTGATTGTGGAACCATGGGTCCTGCAAACATGACTGAGGTTTGATTCTGGAACCATGTGTCCTGGGAATATGACTGAGGTTTGATTCTGGAAATCTGTGGCCTGGGAACATGACTGAGGTTTGATTCTGGAACCCTGTAGCCTGCGAACATAACTGAGGATTGTTTCTGGAATCCTGTGGCCTGGGAACATGACATCAGTGGATTCTGGAACCCTATGGCCTGGGAACATGAGAACGGTTTAATTCTGGAACCCTCTGACCTGGGAACATGTCTGAGGTGTGATGGTGGAAACCTGTGGCTTGGCAACATGACTGAGGTTTGTTTCTGGAAACCTTTGTGCTGGGAACATGACTGTGTTTTGATTGTGGAATCATGGGTCCTGCAAACATGACAGAGGTTTGATTCTGGAACCAGGTGTCCTGGGAATATGACTGAGGTTTGATTCTGGAAATCTGTGGCCTGGGAACTTGACTGAGGTTTGATGGCAGAAACCTGTGGACTGGCAACATGACTGAGGTTTGAGTGTAGAACCCTGTGCCCTGGAAACATGACTGTGGGCTGGTACTGGAAACCCATGGCCTAGGAATTTGACATTGGTTTGATTCTGGAACCCTGTGGCCTGGGAACATGACTGAGGCGTGATTCTGGAAAACTGTGGCCTGGGAATATGACTGAGGTTTGATTCTGGAAAACTGTGGCCTGGGAACTTGACTGAGGTTTGATGGTAGAAATCTGTGGACTGGCAACATGACTGAGGTTTGATTGTAGAACCCTGTGCCCTGGAAACATGAATGTGACCTGATACTTGAAACCCATGGCCTGGGAACTTGACATTGGTTTGATTCCGGAACCCTGTGGCCAGGAACAAGACTGAGGCGTGATTCTGGAATCCTGTGGCCTGGGAACATGACATCTGTTTAGATTGTGGAATACTGGGCCCTGGGAACCTGACTGAGGCTTGGTTCTGGAACCCTGTGGACTGGGAACATGACTGAGGTTTTATTCTGGAATCCTGTGGCCTGGGAAAATGACATCAGTGGATTCTGGAACCCTGTGGCCTGGGAACATGAGAATGGTTGGATTCTGGAACCCTGTGGCCTGGGAACATGTCTGAGGTTTGATGGTGGAAACCTGTGGCTTGGCAACATGAATGAGGTTTGTTACTGGAACCCTCTTCCCTGGGAACATGACTGAGGTTTGATTCTGGACACCTTTGTCCTGGGAACATGACTGTGGTTTGATTGTGGAACCATGGGTCCTGCAAACATGACTGAGGTTTTATTCTGGAACCAGGTGTCCTGGGAATATGACTGAGGTTTGATTCTGGAAATCTGTGGCCTGGGAAATTGACTGAGGTTTGATGGCAGAAACCTGTGGACTGGCAACATGACAGAGGTTTGATTGTAGAAACCTGTGCCCTGGAAACATGACTGTGGCCTGGTACTGGAAACCCATGGCCTAGGAATTTGACATTGGCTTGATTCTGGAACCCTGTGGCCTGGGAACAGGATTGAGGCGTGATTCTGGAAACCTGTGGCCTGGGAACATGACATCTGTTTAGATTGTGGCATACTGTGCCCTGGGAACCGGACTGAAGGCTTGGTTCTGGAATCCTGTGGACTGGGAACAAGACTGAGGTTTGATTCTGTAACCATGTGGCCTGGGAATATGACTGATATTAGATCGTGGAATCCTGTGGCCTGGGAACATGACATCGGTTTGGATTCTGGTACCCTGTTGCCTGGGAACATGAAATCGGTTTGATTGTGGAAACCTGTGGTCTGGGAATATGTCTGAGGTTTGATGGTGGAAACCTGTGGCTTGGCAACATGACTGAGGTTTGTTTCTGGACACCTTTGTGCTGGGAACATGACTGTGTTTTGATTGTGGAATCATGGGTCCTGCAAACATGACTGAGGTTTGATTCAGGAACCATGTGTCCTGGGAATATGACTGAGGTTTGATTCTGGAAATCTGTGGCCTGGGAACTTGACTGAGGTTTGATGGCAGAAACCTGTGGACTGGCAACATGACTGAGGTTTGATTGTAGAACCCTGTGCCCTGGAAACATGACTGTGGGCTGGTACTGGAAACCCATGGCCTAGGAATTTGACATTGGTTTGATTCTGGAACCCTGTGACCTGGGAACATGACTGAGGTATGATTCTGGAAAACTGTGGCCGGGGACTTGACTGAGGTTTGATGGCAGAAATCTGTGGACTGGAAACATTACTGAGGTTTGATTGTAGAACCTTGTGCCCTGGAAACATGAGTGCGACGTGATACTTGAAACCCATGGCCTGGGAACTTGACATTGGTTTGATTCTGGAACCCTGCGGCCAGGAACAAGACTGAGGCGTGATTCTGGAATCCTGTGGCCTGGGAACATGACATCTGTTTAGATTGTGGAATACTGTGCCCTGGGAACCTGACTGAGGCTTGGTTCTGGAACCCTGTGGACTGGGAACATGACTGAGGTTTTATTCTGGAATCCTGTGGCCTGGGAACATGACATCAGTGGATTCTGGAACCCTGTGGCCTGGGAACATGAGAACGGTTGGATTCTGGAAACCTGTGGCCTGGGAACATGTCTGAGGTTTGATGGTGGAAACCTGTGGCTTGGCAACATGACTGAGGTTTGTTACTGGAACCCTGTTCCCTGGGAACATGACTGAGGTTTGATTCTGGACACCTTTGTCCTGGGAACATGACTGTGGTTTGATTGTGGAACAATGGGTCCTACAAATATGACTGAGGTTTGATTCTGGAACCATGTGTCCTGGGAATATGACTGAGGTTTGATTCTGGAAATCTGTGGCCTGGGAACTTGACTGAGGTTTGATGGCAGAAACCTGTGGACTGGCAACCTGACTGAGGTTTGATTGTAGAACCCTGTGCCCTGGAAACATGACTGTGGGCTGGTACTGGAAACCCATGGCCTAGGAATTTGACATTGGTTTGATTCTGGAACCCTGTGGCCTGGGAACATGACTGAGGCGTGATTCTGGAAAACTGTGGCCTGGGAATATGACTGAGGTTTGATTCTGGAAATCTGTGGCCTGGGAACTTGACTGAGGTTTGATGGTAGAAATCTGTGGACTGGCAACATGACTGAGGTTTGATTGTAGAACCCTGTGCCCTGGAAACATGAATGCGACCTGATACTTGAAACCCATGGCCTGGGAACTTGACATTGGTTTGATTCCGGAACCCTGTGGCCAGGAACAAGACTGAGGCGTGATTCTGGAATCCTGTGGCCTGGGAACATGACATCTGTTTAGATTGTGGAATACTGGGCCCTGGGAACCTGACTGAGGCTTGGTGCTGGAACCCTGTGGACTGGGAACATGACTGAGGTTTTATTCTGGAATCCTGTGGCCTGGGAACATGACATCAGTGGATTCTGGAACCCTGTGGCCTGGGAACATGAGAACGGTTGGATTCTGGAACCCTGTGGCCTGGGAACATGTCTGAGGTTTGATGGTGGAAACCTGTGGCTTGGCAACATGACTGAGGTTTGTTTCTGGACACCTTTGTGCTGGGAACATGACTGTGTTTTGATTGTGGAATCATGGGTCCTGCAAACATGACAGAGGTTTGATTCTGGAACCAGGTGTCCTGGGAATATGACTGAGGTTTGATTCTGGAAATCTGTGGCCTGGGAACTTGACTGAGGTTTGATGGCAGAAACCTGTGGACTGGCAACATGACTGAGGTTTGATTGTAGAACCCTGTGCCCTGGAAACATGACTGTGGGCTGGTACTGGAAACCCATGGCCTAGGAATTTGACATTGGTTTGATTCTGGAACCCTGTGGCCTGGGAACATGACTGAGGCGTGATTCTGGAAAACTTTGGCCTGGGAATATGACTGAGGTTTGATTCTGGAAATCTGTGGCCTGGGAACTTGACTGAGGTTTGATGGTAGAAATCTGTGGACTGGCAACATGACTGAGGTTTGATTGTAGAACCCTGTGCCCTGGAAACATGAATGCGACCTGATACTTGAAACCCATGGCCTGGGAACTTGACATTGGTTTGATTCCGGAACCCTGTGGCCAGGAACAAGACTGAGGCGTGATTCTGGAATCCTGTGGCCTGGGAACATGACATCTGTTTAGATTGTGGAATACTGGGCCCTGGGAACCTGACTGAGGCTTGGTTCTGGAACCCTGTGGACTGGGAACATGACTGAGGTTTTATTCTGGAATCCTGTGGCCTGGGAACATGACATCAGTGGATTCTGGAACCCTGTGGCCTGGGAACATGAGAACGGTTGGATTCTGGAAACCTGTGGCCTGGGAACATGTCTGAGGTTTGATGGTGGAAACCTGTGGCTTGGCAACATGACTGAGGTTTGTTACTGGAACCCTGTTCCCTGGGAACATGACTGAGGTTTGATTCTGGACACCTTTGTCCTGGGAACATGATTGTGGTTTGATTGTGGAACCATGGGTCCTGCAAACATGACTGAGGTTTGATTCTGGAACCATGTGTCCTGGGAATATGACTGAGGTTTGATTCTGGAAATCTGTGGCCTGGGAACATGACTGAGGTTTGATTCTGGAACCCTGTAGCCTGCGAACATAACTGAGGATTGTTTCTGGAATCCTGTGGCCTGGGAACATGACATCAGTGGATTCTGGAACCCTATGGCCTGGGAACATGAGAACGGTTTAATTCTGGAACCCTCTGACCTGGGAACATGTCTGAGGTGTGATGGTGGAAACCTGTGGCTTGGCAACATGACTGAGGTTTGTTTCTGGAAACCTTTGTGCTGGGAACATGACTGTGTTTTGATTGTGGAATCATGGGTCCTGCAAACATGACAGAGGTTTGATTCTGGAACCAGGTGTCCTGGGAATATGACTGAGGTTTGATTCTGGAAATCTGTGGCCTGGGAACTTGACTGAGGTTTGATGGCAGAAACCTGTGGACTGGCAACATGACTGAGGTTTGAGTGTAGAACCCTGTGCCCTGGAAACATGACTGTGGGCTGGTACTGGAAACCCATGGCCTAGGAATTTGACATTGGTTTGATTCTGGAACCCTGTGGCCTGGGAACATGACTGAGGCGTGATTCTGGAAAACTGTGGCCTGGGAATATGACTGAGGTTTGATTCTGGAAAACTGTGGCCTGGGAACTTGACTGAGGTTTGATGGTAGAAATCTGTGGACTGGCAACATGACTGAGGTTTGATTGTAGAACCCTGTGCCCTGGAAACATGAATGCGACCTGATACTTGAAACCCATGGCCTGGGAACTTGACATTGGTTTGATTCCGGAACCCTGTGGCCAGGAACAAGACTGAGGCGTGATTCTGGAATCCTGTGGCCTGGGAACATGACATCTGTTTAGATTGTGGAATACTGGGCCCTGGGAACCTGACTGAGGCTTGGTTCTGGAACCCTGTGGACTGGGAACATGACTGAGGTTTTATTCTGGAATCCTGTGGCCTGGGAACATGACATCAGTGGATTCTGGAACCCTGTGGCCTGGGAACATGAGAACGGTTGGATTCTGGAACCCTGTGGCCTGGGAACATGTCTGAGGTTTGATGGTGGAAACCTGTGGCTTGGCAACATGAATGAGGTTTGTTACTGGAACCCTCTTCCCTGGGAACATGACTGAGGTTTGATTCTGGACACCTTTGTCCTGGGAACATGACTGTGGTTTGATTGTGGAACCATGGGTCCTGCAAACATGACTGAGGTTTTATTCTGGAACCAGGTGTCCTGGGAATATGACTGAGGTTTGATTCTGGAAATCTGTGGCCTGGGAAATTGACTGAGGTTTGATGGCAGAAACCTGTGGACTGGCAACATGACAGGTTTGATTGTAGAAACCTGTGCCCTGGAAACATGACTGTGGCCTGGTACTGGAAACCCATGGCCTAGGAATTTGACATTGGCTTGATTCTGGAACCCTGTGGCCTGGGAACAGGATTGAGGCGTGATTCTGGAAACCTGTGGCCTGGGAACATGACATCTGTTTAGATTGTGGCATACTGTGCCCTGGGAACCGGACTGAAGGCTTGGTTCTGGAATCCTGTGGACTGGGAACAAGACTGAGGTTTGATTCTGGAACCATGTGGCCTGGGAATATGACTGATATTAGATCGTGGAATCCTGTGGCCTGGGAACATGACATCGGTTTGGATTCTGGTACCCTGTTGCCTGGGAACATGAAATCGGTTTGATTGTGGAAACCTGTGGTCTGGGAATATGACTGAGGTTTGATGGTGGTACCCTCTGGCCTGGCAACATGACTGAGGTTTGATTCTGGATCCCTGTGGCCTGGGAACATGACTGAGGCGTGATTCTGGAATCCTGTGGCCTGGGAACATGACGTCTGTTTAGATTGTGGAATACTGTGCCCTGGGAATCTGACTGAGGCTTGGTTCTGGAACCCTGTGGACTGGGAACATGACTGAGGTTTTATTCTGGAATCCTGTGGCCTGGGAACATGACATCAGTGGATTCTGGAACCCTGTAGCCTGGGAACATGAGAACGGTTGGATTCTGGAAACCTGTGGCCTGGGAACATGTCTGAGGTTTGATGGTGGAAACCTGTGGCTTGGCAACATGACTGAGGTTTGTTACTGGAACCCTGTTCCCTGGGAACATGACTGAGGTTTGATTCTGGACACCTTTGTCCTGGGAACATGACTGTGGTTTGATTGTGGAACCATGGGTCCTGCAAACATGACTGAGGTTTGATTCTGGAACCATGTGTCCTGGGAATATGACTGAGGTTTGATTCTGGAAATCTGTGGCCTGGGAACATGACTGAGGTTTGATTCTGGAACCCTGTAGCCTGCGAACATAACTGAGGATTGTTTCTGGAATCCTGTGGCCTGGGAACATGACATCAGTGGATTCTGGAACCCTGAGGCCTGGGAACATGAGAACGGTTTAATTCTGGAACCCTCTGACCTGGGAACATGTCTGAGGTTTGATGGTGGAAACCTGTGGCTTGGCAACATGACTGAGGTTTGTTTCTGGACACCTTTGTGCTGGGAACATGACTGTGTTTTGATTGTGGAATCATGGGTCCTGCAAACATGATTGAGGTTTGATTCTGGAACCATGTGTCCTGGGAATATGACTGAGGTTTGATTCTGGAAATCTGTGGCCTGGGAACTTGACTGAGGTTTGATGGCAGAAACCTGTGGACTGGCAACATGACTGAGGTTTGATTGTAGAACCCTGTGCCCTGGAAACATGACTGTGGGCTGGTACTGGAAACCCATGGCCTAGGAATTTGACATTGGTTTGATTCTGGAACCCTGTGGCCTGGGAACATGACTGAGGCGTGATTCTGGAAAACTGTGGCCTGGGAATATGACTGAGGTTTGATTCTGGAAATCTGTGGCCTGGGAACTTGACTGAGGTTTGATGGTAGAAATCTGTGGACTGGCAACATGACTGAGGTTTGATTGTAGAACCCTGTGCCCTGGAAACATGAATGCGACCTGATACTTGAAACCCATGGCCTGGGAACTTGACATTGGTTTGATTCCGGAACCCTGTGGCCAGGAACAAGACTGAGGCGTGATTCTGGAATCCTGTGGCCTGGGAACATGACATCTGTTTAGATTGTGGAATACTGGGCCCTGGGAACCTGACTGAGGCTTGGTTCTGGAACCCTGTGGACTGGGAACATGACTGAGGTTTTATTCTGGAATCCTGTGGCCTGGGAACATGACATCAGTGGATTCTGGAACCCTGTGGCCTGGGAACATGAGAACGGTTGGATTCTGGAACCCTGTGGCCTGGGAACATGTCTGAGGTTTGATGGTGGAAACCTGTGGCTTGGCAACATGACTGAGGTTTGTTACTGGAACCCTGTTCCCTGGGAACATGACTGAGGTTTGATTCTGGACACCTTTGTCCTGGGAACATGACTGTGGTTTGATTGTGGAATCATGGGTCCTGCAAACATGACTGAGGTTTGATTCTGGAACCATGTGTCCTGGGAAAATGGCTGAGGTTTGATTCTGGAAATCTGTGGCCTGGGAACATGACTGAGGTTTGATTCTGGAACCCTGTAGCCTGCGAACATAACTGAGGATTGTTTCTGGAATCCTGTGGCCTGGGAACATGACATCAGTGGATTCTGGAACCCTGTGGCCTGGGAACATGAGAACGGTTTAATTCTGGAACCCTCTGACCTGGGAACATGTCTGAGGTTTGATGGTGGAAACCTGTGGCTTGGCAACATGACTGAGGTTTGTTTCTGGACACCTTTGTGCTGGGAACATGACTGTGTTTTGATTGTGGAATCATGGGTCCTGCAAACATGACAGAGGTTTGATTCTGGAACCAGGTGTCCTGGGAATATGACTGAGGTTTGATTCTGGAAATCTGTGGCCTGGGAACTTGACTGAGGTTTGATGGCAGAAACCTGTGGACTGGCAACATGACAGAGGTTTGATTGTAGAAACCTGTGCCCTGGAAACATGACTGTGGCCTGGTACTGGAAACCCATGGCCTAGGAATTTGACATTGGCTTGATTCTGGAACCCTGTGGCCTGGGAACAGGATTGAGGCGTGATTCTGGAAACCTGTGGCCTGGGAACATGACATCTGTTTAGATTGTGGCATACTGTGCCCTGGGAACCGGACTGAAGGCTTGGTTCTGGAATCCTGTGGACTGGGAACAAGACTGAGGTTTGATTCTGTAACCATGTGGCCTGGGAATATGACTGATATTAGATCGTGGAATCCTGTGGCCTGGGAACATGACATCGGTTTGGATTCTGGTACCCTGTTGCCTGGGAACATGAAATCGGTTTGATTGTGGAAACCTGTGGTCTGGGAATATGACTGAGGTTTGATGGTGGTACCCTCTGGCCTGGCAACATGACTGAGGTTTGATTCTGGATCCCTGTGGCCTGGGAACATGACTGAGGCGTGATTCTGGAATCCTGTGGCCTGGGAACATGACGTCTGTTTAGATTGTGGAATACTGTGCCCTGGGAATCTGACTGAGGCTTGGTTCTGGAACCCTGTGGACTGGGAACATGACTGAGGTTTTATTCTGGAATCCTGTGGCCTGGGAACATGACATCAGTGGATTCTGGAACCCTGTAGCCTGGGAACATGAGAACGGTTGGATTCTGGAACCCTGTGGCCTGGGAACATGTCTGAGGTTTGATGGTGGAACCCTGTTCCCTGGGAACATGACTGAGGTTTGATTCTGGACACCTTTGTCCTGGGAACATGACTGTGGTTTGATTGTGGAACCATGGGTCCTGCAAACATGACTGAGGTTTGATTCTGGAACCATGTGTCCTGGGAATATGACTGAGGTTTGATTCTGGAAATCTGTGGCCTGGGAACATGACTGAGGTTTGATTCTGGAACCCTGTAGCCTGCGAACATAACTGAGGATTGTTTCTGGAATCCTGTGGCCTGGGAACATGACATCAGTGGATTCTGGAACCCTGAGGCCTGGGAACATGAGAACGGTTTAATTCTGGAACCCTCTGACCTGGGAACATGTCTGAGGTTTGATGGTGGAAACCTGTGGCTTGGCAACATGACTGAGGTTTGTTTCTGGACACCTTTGTGCTGGGAACATGACTGTGTTTTGATTGTGGAATCATGGGTCCTGCAAACATGACAGAGGTTTGATTCTGGAACCAGGTGTCCTGGGAATATGACTGAGGTTTGATTCTGGAAATCTGTGGCCTGGGAACTTGACTGAGGTTTGATGGCAGAAACCTGTGGACTGGCAACATGACTGAGGTTTGATTGTAGAACCCTGTGCCCTGGAAACATGACTGTGGGCTGGTACTGGAAACCCATGGCCTAGGAATTTGACATTGGTTTGATTCTGGAACCCTGTGGCCTGGGAACATGACTGAGGCGTGATTCTGGAAAACTTTGGCCTGGGAATATGACTGAGGTTTGATTCTGGAAATCTGTGGCCTGGGAACTTGACTGAGGTTTGATGGTAGAAATCTGTGGACTGGCAACATGACTGAGGTTTGATTGTAGAACCCTGTGCCCTGGAAACATGAATGCGACCTGATACTTGAAACCCATGGCCTGGGAACTTGACATTGGTTTGATTCCGGAACCCTGTGGCCAGGAACAAGACTGAGGCGTGATTCTGGAATCCTGTGGCCTGGGAACATGACATCTGTTTAGATTGTGGAATACTGGGCCCTGGGAACCTGACTGAGGCTTGGTTCTGGAACCCTGTGGACTGGGAACATGACTGAGGTTTTATTCTGGAATCCTGTGGCCTGGGAACATGACATCAGTGGATTCTGGAACCCTGTGGCCTGGGAACATGAGAACGGTTGGATTCTGGAAACCTGTGGCCTGGGAACATGTCTGAGGTTTGATGGTGGAAACCTGTGGCTTGGCAACATGACTGAGGTTTGTTACTGGAACCCTGTTCCCTGGGAACATGACTGAGGTTTGATTCTGGACACCTTTGTCCTGGGAACATGATTGTGGTTTGATTGTGGAACCATGGGTCCTGCAAACATGACTGAGGTTTGATTCTGGAACCATGTGTCCTGGGAATATGACTGAGGTTTGATTCTGGAAATCTGTGGCCTGGGAACATGACTGAGGTTTGATTCTGGAACCCTGTAGCCTGCGAACATAACTGAGGATTGTTTCTGGAATCCTGTGGCCTGGGAACATGACATCAGTGGATTCTGGAACCCTATGGCCTGGGAACATGAGAACGGTTTAATTCTGGAACCCTCTGACCTGGGAACATGTCTGAGGTTTGATGGTGGAAACCTGTGGCTTGGCAACATGACTGAGGTTTGTTTCTGGAAACCTTTGTGCTGGGAACATGACTGTGTTTTGATTGTGGAATCATGGGTCCTGCAAACATGACAGAGGTTTGATTCTGGAACCAGGTGTCCTGGGAATATGACTGAGGTTTGATTCTGGAAATCTGTGGCCTGGGAACTTGACTGAGGTTTGATGGCAGAAACCTGTGGACTGGCAACATGACTGAGGTTTGAGTGTAGAACCCTGTGCCCTGGAAACATGACTGTGGGCTGGTACTGGAAACCCATGGCCTAGGAATTTGACATTGGTTTGATTCTGGAACCCTGTGGCCTGGGAACATGACTGAGGCGTGATTCTGGAAAACTGTGGCCTGGGAATATGACTGAGGTTTGATTCTGGAAAACTGTGGCCTGGGAACTTGACTGAGGTTTGATGGTAGAAATCTGTGGACTGGCAACATGACTGAGGTTTGATTGTAGAACCCTGTGCCCTGGAAACATGAATGCGACCTGATACTTGAAACCCATGGCCTGGGAACTTGACATTGGTTTGATTCCGGAACCCTGTGGCCAGGAACAAGACTGAGGCGTGATTCTGGAATCCTGTGGCCTGGGAACATGACATCTGTTTAGATTGTGGAATACTGGGCCCTGGGAACCTGACTGAGGCTTGGTTCTGGAACCCTGTGGACTGGGAACATGACTGAGGTTTTATTCTGGAATCCTGTGGCCTGGGAACATGACATCAGTGGATTCTGGAACCCTGTGGCCTGGGAACATGAGAACGGTTGGATTCTGGAACCCTGTGGCCTGGGAACATGTCTGAGGTTTGATGGTGGAAACCTGTGGCTTGGCAACATGAATGAGGTTTGTTACTGGAACCCTCTTCCCTGGGAACATGACTGAGGTTTGATTCTGGACACCTTTGTCCTGGGAACATGACTGTGGTTTGATTGTGGAACCATGGGTCCTGCAAACATGACTGAGGTTTTATTCTGGAACCAGGTGTCCTGGGAATATGACTGAGGTTTGATTCTGGAAATCTGTGGCCTGGGAAATTGACTGAGGTTTGATGGCAGAAACCTGTGGACTGGCAACATGACAGAGGTTTGATTGTAGAAACCTGTGCCCTGGAAACATGACTGTGGCCTGGTACTGGAAACCCATGGCCTAGGAATTTGACATTGGCTTGATTCTGGAACCCTGTGGCCTGGGAACAGGATTGAGGCGTGATTCTGGAAACCTGTGGCCTGGGAACATGACATCTGTTTAGATTGTGGCATACTGTGCCCTGGGAACCGGACTGAAGGCTTGGTTCTGGAATCCTGTGGACTGGGAACAAGACTGAGGTTTGATTCTGTAACCATGTGGCCTGGGAATATGACTGATATTAGATCGTGGAATCCTGTGGCCTGGGAACATGACATCGGTTTGGATTCTGGTACCCTGTTGCCTGGGAACATGAAATCGGTTTGATTGTGGAAACCTGTGGTCTGGGAATATGACTGAGGTTTGATGGTGGTACCCTCTGGCCTGGCAACATGACTGAGGTTTGATTCTGGATCCCTGTGGCCTGGGAACATGACTGAGGCGTGATTCTGGAATCCTGTGGCCTGGGAACATGACGTCTGTTTAGATTGTGGAATACTGTGCCCTGGGAATCTGACTGAGGCTTGGTTCTGGAACCCTGTGGACTGGGAACATGACTGAGGTTTTATTCTGGAATCCTGTGGCCTGGGAACATGACATCAGTGGATTCTGGAACCCTGTAGCCTGGGAACATGAGAACGGTTGGATTCTGGAAACCTGTGGCCTGGGAACATGTCTGAGGTTTGATGGTGGAAACCTGTGGCTTGGCAACATGACTGAGGTTTGTTACTGGAAACCTGTTCCCTGGGAACATGACTGAGGTTTGATTCTGGACACCTTTGTCCTGGGAACATGACTGTGGTTTGATTGTGGAACCATGGGTCCTGCAAACATGACTGAGGTTTGATTCTGGAACCATGTGTCCTGGGAATATGACTGAGGTTTGATTCTGGAAATCTGTGGCCTGGGAACATGACTGAGGTTTGATTCTGGAACCCTGTAGCCTGCGAACATAACTGAGGATTGTTTCTGGAATCCTGTGGCCTGGGAACATGACATCAGTGGATTCTGGAACCCTGAGGCCTGGGAACATGAGAACGGTTTAATTCTGGAACCCTCTGACCTGGGAACATGTCTGAGGTTTGATGGTGGAAACCTGTGGCTTGGCAACATGACTGAGGTTTGTTTCTGGACACCTTTGTGCTGGGAACATGACTGTGTTTTGATTGTGGAATCATGGGTCCTGCAAACATGATTGAGGTTTGATTCTGGAACCATGTGTCCTGGGAATATGACTGAGGTTTGATTCTGGAAATCTGTGGCCTGGGAACTTGACTGAGGTTTGATGGCAGAAACCTGTGGACTGGCAACATGACTGAGGTTTGATTGTAGAACCCTGTGCCCTGGAAACATGACTGTGGGCTGGTACTGGAAACCCATGGCCTAGGAATTTGACATTGGTTTGATTCTGGAACCCTGTGACCTGGGAACATGACTGAGGTATGATTCTGGAAAACTGTGGCCGGGGACTTGACTGAGGTTTGATGGCAGAAATCTGTGGACTGGAAACATTACTGAGGTTTGATTGTAGAACCTTGTGCCCTGGAAACATGAGTGCGACGTGATACTTGAAACCCATGGCCTGGGAACTTGACATTGGTTTGATTCTGGAACCCTGTGGCCAGGAACAAGACTGAGGCGTGATTCTGGAATCCTGTGGCCTGGGAACATGACATCTGTTTAGATTGTGGAATACTGTGCCCTGGGAACCTGACTGAGGCTTGGTTCTGGAACCCTGTGGACTGGGAACATGACTGAGGTTTTATTCTGGAATCCTGTGGCCTGGGAACATGACATCAGTGGATTCTGGAACCCTGTGGCCTGGGAACATGAGAACGGTTGGATTCTGGAAACCTGTGGCCTGGGAACATGTCTGAGGTTTGATGGTGGAAACCTGTGGCTTGGCAACATGACTGAGGTTTGTTACTGGAACCCTGTTCCCTGGGAACATGACTGAGGTTTGATTCTGGACACCTTTGTCCTGGGAACATGACTGTGGTTTGATTGTGGAACCATGGGTCCTGCAAACATGACTGAGGTTTGATTCTGGAACCATGTGTCCTGGGAATATGACTGAGGTTTGATTCTGGAAATCTGTGGCCTGGGAACATGACTGAGGTTTGATTCTGGAACCCTGTAGCCTGCGAACATAACTGAGGATTGTTTCTGGAATCCTGTGGCCTGGGAACATGACATCAGTGGATTCTGGAACCCTGTGGCCTGGGAACATGAGAACTGTTTAATTCTGGAACCCTCTGACCTGGGAACATGTCTGAGGTTTGATGGTGGAAACCTGTGGCTTGGCAACATGACTGAGGTTTGTTTCTGGACACCTTTGTGCTGGGAACATGACTGTGTTTTGATTGTGGAATCATGGGTCCTGCAAACATGACAGAGGTTTGATTCTGGAACCAGGTGTCCTGGGAATATGACTGAGGTTTGATTCTGGAAATCTGTGGCCTGGGAACTTGACTGAGGTTTGATGGCAGAAACCTGTGGACTGGCAACATGACTGAGGTTTGATTGTAGAACCCTGTGCCCTGGAAACATGACTGTGGGCTGGTACTGGAAACCCATGGCCTAGGAATTTGACATTGGTTTGATTCTGGAACCCTGTGGCCTGGGAACATGACTGAGGCGTGATTCTGGAAAACTGTGGCCAGGGAATATGACTGAGGTTTGATTCTGGAAATCTGTGGCCTGGGAAGTTGACTGAGGTTTGATGGTAGAAATCTGTGGACTGGCAACATGACTGAGGTTTGATTGTAGAACCCTGTGCCCTGGAAACATGAATGCGACCTGATACTTGAAACCCATGGCCTGGGAACTTGACATTGGTTTGATTCCGGAACCCTGTGGCCAGGAATAAGACTGAGGCGTGATTCTGGAATCCTGTGGCCTGGGAACATGACATCTGTTTAGATTGTGGAATACTGGGCCCTGGGAACCTGACTGAGGCTTGGTTCTGGAACCCTGTGGACTGGGAACATGACTGAGGTTTTATTCTGGAATCCTGTGGCCTGGGAACATGACATCAGTGGATTCTGGAACCCTGTGACCTGGGAACATGAGAACGGTTGGATTCTGGAAACCTGTGGCCTGCGAACATGTCTGAGGTTTGATGGTGGAAACCTGTGGCTTGGCAACATGACTGAGGTTTGTTACTGGAACCCTGTTCCCTGGGAACATGACTGAGGTTTGATTCTGGACACCTTTGTCCTGGGAACATGACTGTGGTTTGATTGTGGAACCATGGGTCCTGCAAACATGACTGAGGTTTGATTCTGGAACCATGTGTCCTGGGAATATGACTGAGGTTTGATTCTGGAAATCTGTGGCCTGGGAACATGACTGAGGTTTGATTCTGGAACCCTGTAGCCTGCGAACATAACTGAGGATTGTTTCTGGAATCCTGTGGCCTGGGAACATGACATCAGTGGATTCTGGAACCCTGTGGCCTGGGAACATGAGAACGGTTTAATTCTGGAACCCTCTGACCTGGGAACATGTCTGAGGTTTGATGGTGGAAACCTGTGGCTTGGCAACATGACTGAGGTTTGTTTCTGGACACCTTTGTGCTGGGAACATGACTGTGTTTTGATTGTGGAATCATGGGTCCTGCAAACATGACAGAGGTTTGATTCTGGAACCAGGTGTCCTGGGAATATGACTGAGGTTTGATTCTGGAAATCTGTGGCCTGGGAACTTGACTGAGGTTTGATGGCAGAAACCTGTGGACTGGCAACATGACTGAGGTTTGATTGTAGAACCCTGTGCCCTGGAAACATGACTGTGGGCTGGTCCTGGAAACCCATGGCCTAGGAATTTGACATTGGTTTGATTCTGGAACCCTGTGGCCTGGGAACATGACTGAGGCGTGATTCTGGAAAACTGTGGCCTGGGAATATGACTGAGGTTTGATTCTGGAAAACTGTGGCCTGGGAAGTTGACTGAGGTTTGATGGTAGAAATCTGTGGACTGGCAACATGACTGAGGTTTGATTGTAGAACCCTTTGCCCTGGAAACATGAATGCGACCTGATACTTGAAACCCATGGCCTGGGAACTTGACATTGGTTTGATTCCGGAACCCTGTGGCCAGGAACAAGACTGAGGCGTGATTCTGGAATCCTGTGGCCTGGGAACATGACATCTGTTTAGATTGTGGAATACTGGGCCCTGGGAACCTGACTGAGGCTTGGTTCTGGAACCCTGTGGACTGGGAACATGACTGAGGTTTTATTCTGGAATCCTGTGGCCTGGGAACATGACATCAGTGGATTCTGGAACCCTGTGGCCTGGGAACATGAGAACGGTTGGATTCTGGAACCCTGTGGCCTGGGAACATGTCTGAGGTTTGATGGTGGAAACCTGTGGCTTGGCAACATGAATGAGGTTTGTTACTGGAACCCTCTTCCCTGGGAACATGACTGAGGTTTGATTCTGGACACCTTTGTCCTGGGAACATGATTGTGGTTTGATTGTGGAACCATGGGTCCTGCAAACATGACTGAGGTTTGATTCTGGAACCATGTGTCCTGGGAATATGACTGAGGTTTGATTCTGGAAATCTGTGGCCTGGGAACATGACTGAGGTTTGATTCTGGAACCCTGTAGCCTGCGAACATAACTGAGGATTGTTTCTGGAATCCTGTGGCCTGGGAACATGACATCAGTGGATTCTGGAACCCTGTGGCCTGGGAACATGAGAACGGTTTAATTCTGGAACCCTCTGACCTGGGAACATGTCTGAGGTTTGATGGTGGAAACCTGTGGCTTGGCAACATGACTGAGGTTTGTTTCTGGACACCTTTGTCCTGGGAACATGACTGTGTTTTGATTGTGGAATCATGGGTCCTGCAAACATGACAGAGGTTTGATTCTGGAACCAGGTGTCCTGGGAATATGACTGAGGTTTGATTCTGGAAATCTGTGGCCTGGGAACTTGACTGAGGTTTGATGGCAGAAACCTGTGGACTGGCAACATGACTGAGGTTTGATTGTAGAACCCTGTGCCCTGGAAACATGACTGTGGGCTGGTACTGGAAACCCATGGCCTAGGAATTTGACATTGGTTTGATTCTGGAACCCTGTGGCCTGGGAACATGACTGAGGCGTGATTCTGGAAAACTGTGGCCTGGGAATATGACTGAGGTTTGATTCTGGAAAACTGTGGCCTGGGAACTTGACTGAGGTTTGATGGTAGAAATCTGTGGACTGGCAACATGACTGAGGTTTGATTGTAGAACCCTGTGCCCTGGAAACATGAATGCGACCTGATACTTGAAACCCATGGCCTGGGAACTTGACATTGGTTTGATTCCGGAACCCTGTGGCCAGGAACAAGACTGAGGCGTGATTCTGGAATCCTGTGGCCTGGGAACATGACATCTGTTTAGATTGTGGAATACTGTGCCCTGGGAACCTGACTGAGGCTTGGTTCTGGAACCCTGTGGACTGGGAACATGACTGAGGTTTTATTCTGGAATCCTGTGGCCTGGGAACATGACATCAGTGGATTCTGGAACCCTGTGGCCTGGGAACATGAGAACGGTTGGATTCTGGAACCCTGTGGCCTGGGAACATGTCTGAGGTTTGATGGTGGAAACCTGTGGCTTGGCAACATGAATGAGGTTTGTTACTGGAACCCTCTTCCCTGGGAACATGACTGAGGTTTGATTCTGGACACCTTTGTCCTGGGAACATGATTGTGGTTTGATTGTGGAACCATGGGTCCTGCAAACATGACTGAGGTTTGATTCTGGAACCAGGTGTCCTGGGAATATGACTGAGGTTTGATTCTGGAAATCTGTGGCCTGGGAAATTGACTGAGGTTTGATGGCAGAAACCTGTGGACTGGCAACATGACAGAGGTTTGATTGTAGAAACCTGTTCCCTGGAAACATGACTGTGGCCTGGTACTGGAAACCCATGGCCTAGGAATTTGACATTGGCTTGATTCTGGAACCCTGTGGCCTGGGAACATGATTGAGGCGTGATTCTGGAAACCTGTGGCCTGGGAACATGACATCTGTTTAGATTGTGGCATACTCTGCCCTGGGAACCGGACTGAAGGCTTGGTTCTGGAATCCTGTGGACTGGGAACAAGACTGAGGTTTGATTCTGGAACCATGTGGCCTGGGAATATGACTGATGTTACATCGTGGAATCCTGTGGCCTGGGAACATGACATCGGTTTGGATTCTGGTACCCTGTTGCCTGGGAACATGAAATCGGTTTGATTGTGGAAACCTGTGGTCTGGGAATATGACTGAGGTTTGATGGTGGTACCCTCTGGCCTGGCAACATGACTGAGGTTTGATTCTGGATCCCTGTGGCCTGGGAACATGACTGAGGCGTGATTCTGGAATCCTGTGGCCTGGGAACATGACGTCTGTTTAGATTGTGGAATACTGTGCCCTGGGAATCTGACTGAGGCTTGGTTCTGGAACCCTGTGGACTGGGAACATGACTGAGGTTTGAATCTGGAATCCTGTAGCCTGCGAACATAACTGAGGATTGTTTCTGGAACCCTGTGGCCTGGGAACATGACATCAGTGGATTCTGGAACCCTGTGGCCTGGGAACATGAGAACGGTATAATTCTGGAACCCTGTGACCTGGGAACATGTCTGAGGTTTGATGGTGGAAACCTGTGGCTTGGCAACATGACTGAGGTTTGTATCTGTAACCCTGTTCTCTGCGAACATGACTGAGGTTTGATTCTGGACACCTTTGTGCTGGGAACATGACTGTGTTTTGATTGTGGAATCATGGGTCCTGCAAACATGACAGAGGTTTGATTCTGGAACCAGGTGTCCTGGGAATATGACTGAGGTTTGATTCTGGAAATCTGTGGCCTGGGAACTTGACTGAGGTTTGATGGCAGAAACCTGTGGACTGGCAACATGACTGAGGTTTGATTGTAGAACCCTGTGCCCTGGAAACATGACTGTGGGCTGGTACTGGAAACCCATGGCCTAGGAATTTGACATTGGTTTGATTCTGGAACCCTGTGGCCTGGGAACATGACTGAGGCGTGATTCTGGAAAACTGTGGCCTGGGAATATGACTGAGGTTTGATTCTGGAAATCTGTGGCCTGGGAACTTGACTGAGGTTTGATGGTAGAAATCTGTGGACTGGCAACATGACTGAGGTTTGATTGTAGAACCCTGTGCCCTGGAAACATGAATGCGACCTGATACTTGAAACCCATGGCCTGGGAACTTGACATTGGTTTGATTCCGGAACCCTGTGGCCAGGAACAAGACTGAGGCGTGATTCTGGAATCCTGTGGCCTGGGAACATGACATCTGTTTAGATTGTGGAATACTGGACCCTGGGAACCTGACTGAGGCTTGGTTCTGGAACCCTGTGGACTGGGAACATGACTGAGGTTTTATTCTGGAATCCTGTGGCCTGGGAACATGACATCAGTGGATTCTGGAACCCTGTGGCCTGGGAACATGAGAACGGTTGGATTCTGGAAACCTGTGGCCTGGGAACATGTCTGAGGTTTGATGGTGGAAACCTGTGGCTTGGCAACATGACTGAGGTTTGTTACTGGAACCCTGTTCCCTGGGAACATGACTGAGGTTTGATTCTGGACACCTTTGTCCTGGGAACATGATTGTGGTTTGATTGTGGAACCATGGGTCCTGCAAACATGACTGAGGTTTGATTCTGGAACCATGTGTCCTGGGAATATGACTGAGGTTTGATTCTGGAAATCTGTGGCCTGGGAACATGACTGAGGTTTGATTCTGGAACCCTGTAGCCTGCGAACATAACTGAGGATTGTTTCTGGAATCCTGTGGCCTGGGAACATGACATCAGTGGATTCTGGAACCCTGTGGCCTGGGAACATGAGAACGGTTTAATTCTGGAACCCTCTGACCTGGGAACATGTCTGAGGTTTGATGGTGGAAACCTGTGGCTTGGCAACATGACTGAGGTTTGTTTCTGGAAACCTTTGTGCTGGGAACATGACTGTGTTTTGATTGTGGAATCATGGGTCCTGCAAACATGACAGAGGTTTGATTCTGGAACCAGGTGTGCTGGGAACATGACTGAGGTTTGATTCTGGAAATCTGTGGCCTGGGAACTTGACTGAGGTTTGATGGCAGAAACCTGTGGACTGGCAACATGACTGAGGTTTGATTGTAGAACCCTGTGCCCTGGAAACATGACTGTGGGCTGGTACTGGAAACCCATGGCCTAGGAATTTGACATTGGTTTGATTCTGGAACCCTGTGGCCTGGGAACATGACTGAGGCGTGATTCTGGAAAACTGTGGCCTGGGAATATGACTGAGGTTTGATTCTGGAAATCTGTGGCCTGGGAACTTGACTGAGGTTTGATGGTAGAAATCTGTGGACTGGCAACATGACTGAGGTTTGATTGTAGAACCCTGTGCCCTGGAAACATGAATGCGACCTGATACTTGAAACCCATGGCCTGGGAACTTGACATTGGTTTGATTCCGGAACCCTGTGGCCAGGAACAAGACTGAGGCGTGATTCTGGAATCCTGTGGCCTGGGAACATGACATCTGTTTAGATTGTGGAATACTGGGCCCTGGGAACCTGACTGAGGCTTGGTTCTGGAACCCTGTGGACTGGGAACATGACTGAGGTTTTATTCTGGAATCCTGTGGCCTAGGAACATGACATCAGTGGATTCTGGAACCCTGTGGCCTGGGAACATGAGAACGGTTGGATTCTGGAACCCTGTGGCCTGGGAACATGTCTGAGGTTTGATGGTGGAAACCTGTGGCTTGGCAACATGAATGAGGTTTGTTACTGGAACCCTGTTCCCTGGGAACATGACTGAGGTTTGATTCTGGACACCTTTGTCCTGGGAACATGACTGTGGTTTGATTGTGGAACCATGGGTCCTGCAAACATGACTGAGGTTTTATTCTGGAACCAGGTGTCCTGGGAATATGACTGAGGTTTGATTCTGGAAATCTGTGGCCTGGGAAATTGACTGAGGTTTGATGGCAGAAACCTGTGGACTGGCAACATGACAGAGGTTTGATTGTAGAAACCTGTGCCCTGGAAACATGACTGTGGCCTGGTACTGGAAACCCATGGCCTAGGAATTTGACATTGGCTTGATTCTGGAACCCTGTGGCCTGGGAACATGATTTAGGCCTGATTCTGGAAACCTGTGGCCTGGGAACATGACATCTGTTTAGATTGTGGCATACTGTGCCCTGGGAACCGGACTGAAGGCTTGGTTCTGGAATCCTGTGGACTGGGAACAAGACTGAGGTTTGATTCTGGAACCATGTGGCCTGGGAATATGACTGATGTTAGATCGTGGAATCCTGTGGCCTGGGAACATGACATCGGTTTGGATTCTGGTACCCTGTTGCCTGGGAACATGAAATCGGTTTGATTGTGGAAACCTGTGGTCTGGGAATATGACTGAGGTTTGATGGTGGTACCCTCTGGCCTGGCAACATGACTGAGGTTTGATTCTGGATCCCTGTGGCCTGGGAACATGACTGAGGCGTGATTCTGGAATCCTGTGGCCTGGGAACATGACGTCTGTTTAGATTGTGGAATACTGTGCCCTGGGAATCTGACTGAGGCTTGGTTCTGGAACCCTGTGGACTGGGAACATGACTGAGGTTTGAATCTGGAATCCTGTAGCCTGCGAACATAACTGAGGATTGTTTCTGGAACCCTGTGGCCTGGGAACATGACATCAGTGGATTCTGGAACCCTGTGGCCTGGGAACATGAGAACGGTATAATTCTGGAACCCTGTGACCTGGGAACATGTCTGAGGTTTGATGGTGGAAACCTGTGGCTTGGCAACATGACTGAGGTTTGTTACTGGAACCCTGTTCCCTGGGAACATGACTGAGGTTTGATTCTGGACACCTTTGTCCTGGGAACATGACTGTGGTTTGATTGTGGAACCATGGGTCCTGCAAACATGACTGAGGTTTGATTCTGGAACCATGTGTCCTGGGAATATGACTGAGGTTTGATTCTGGAAATCTGTGGCCTGGGAACATGACTGAGGTTTGATTCTGGAACCCTGTAGCCTGCGAACATAACTGAGGATTGTTTCTGGAATCCTGTGGCCTGGGAACATGACATCAGTGGATTCTGGAACCCTGTGGCCTGGGAACATGAGAACGGTTTAATTCTGGAACCCTCTGACCTGGGAACATGTCTGAGGTTTGATGGTGGAAACCTGTGGCTTGGCAACATGACTGAGGTTTGTTTCTGGAAACCTTTGTGCTGGGAACATGACTGTGTTTTGATTGTGGAATCATGGGTCCTGCAAACATGACAGAGGTTTGATTCTGGAACCAGGTGTGCTGGGAACATGACTGAGGTTTGATTCTGGAAATCTGTGGCCTGGGAACTTGACTGAGGTTTGATGGCAGAAACCTGTGGACTGGCAACATGACTGAGGTTTGATTGTAGAACCCTGTGCCCTGGAAACATGACTGTGGGCTGGTACTGGAAACCCATGGCCTAGGAATTTGACATTGGTTTGATTCTGGAACCCTGTGGCCTGGGAACATGACTGAGGCGTGATTCTGGAAAACTGTGGCCTGGGAATATGACTGAGGTTTGATTCTGGAAATCTGTGGCCTGGGAACTTGACTGAGGTTTGATGGTAGAAATCTGTGGACTGGCAACATGACTGAGGTTTGATTGTAGAACCCTGTGCCCTGGAAACATGAATGCGACCTGATACTTGAAACCCATGGCCTGGGAACTTGACATTGGTTTGATTCCGGAACCCTGTGGCCAGGAACAAGACTGAGGCGTGATTCTGGAATCCTGTGGCCTGGGAACATGACATCTGTTTAGATTGTGGAATACTGGGCCCTGGGAACCTGACTGAGGCTTGGTTCTGGAACCCTGTGGACTGGGAACATGACTGAGGTTTTATTCTGGAATCCTGTGGCCTAGGAACATGACATCAGTGGATTCTGGAACCCTGTGGCCTGGGAACATGAGAACGGTTGGATTCTGGAACCCTGTGGCCTGGGAACATGTCTGAGGTTTGATGGTGGAAACCTGTGGCTTGGCAACATGAATGAGGTTTGTTACTGGAACCCTGTTCCCTGGGAACATGACTGAGGTTTGATTCTGGACACCTTTGTCCTGGGAACATGACTGTGGTTTGATTGTGGAACCATGGGTCCTGCAAACATGACTGAGGTTTTATTCTGGAACCAGGTGTCCTGGGAATATGACTGAGGTTTGATTCTGGAAATCTGTGGCCTGGGAAATTGACTGAGGTTTGATGGCAGAAACCTGTGGACTGGCAACATGACAGAGGTTTGATTGTAGAAACCTGTGCCCTGGAAACATGACTGTGGCCTGGTACTGGAAACCCATGGCCTAGGAATTTGACATTGGCTTGATTCTGGAACCCTGTGGCCTGGGAACATGATTTAGGCCTGATTCTGGAAACCTGTGGCCTGGGAACATGACATCTGTTTAGATTGTGGCATACTGTGCCCTGGGAACCGGACTGAAGGCTTGGTTCTGGAATCCTGTGGACTGGGAACAAGACTGAGGTTTGATTCTGGAACCATGTGGCCTGGGAATATGACTGATGTTAGATCGTGGAATCCTGTGGCCTGGGAACATGACATCGGTTTGGATTCTGGTACCCTGTTGCCTGGGAACATGAAATCGGTTTGATTGTGGAAACCTGTGGTCTGGGAATATGACTGAGGTTTGATGGTGGTACCCTCTGGCCTGGCAACATGACTGAGGTTTGATTCTGGATCCCTGTGGCCTGGGAACATGACTGAGGCGTGATTCTGGAATCCTGTGGCCTGGGAACATGACGTCTGTTTAGATTGTGGAATACTGTGCCCTGGGAATCTGACTGAGGCTTGGTTCTGGAACCCTGTGGACTGGGAACATGACTGAGGTTTGAATCTGGAATCCTGTAGCCTGCGAACATAACTGAGGATTGTTTCTGGAACCCTGTGGCCTGGGAACATGACATCAGTGGATTCTGGAACCCTGTGGCCTGGGAACATGAGAACGGTATAATTCTGGAACCCTGTGACCTGGGAACATGTCTGAGGTTTGATGGTGGAAACCTGTGGCTTGGCAACATGACTGAGGTTTGTTACTGGAACCCTGTTCCCTGGGAACATGACTGAGGTTTGATTCTGGACACCTTTGTCCTGGGAACATGACTGTGGTTTGATTGTGGAACCATGGGTCCTGCAAACATGACTGAGGTTTGATTCTGGAACCATGTGTCCTGGGAATATGACTGAGGTTTGATTCTGGAAATCTGTGGCCTGGGAACATGACTGAGGTTTGATTCTGGAACCCTGTAGCCTGCGAACATAACTGAGGATTGTTTCTGGAATCCTGTGTCCTGGGAACATGACATCAGTGGATTCTGGAACCCTGTGGCCTGGGAACATGAGAACGGTTTAATTCTGGAACCCTCTGACCTGGGAACATGTCTGAGGTTTGATGGTGGAAACCTGTGGCTTGGCAACATGACTGAGGTTTGTTTCTGGACACCTTTGTGCTGGGAACATGACTGTGTTTTGATTGTGGAATCATGGGTCCTGCAAACATGACAGAGGTTTGATTCTGGAACCAGGTGTCCTGGGAATATGACTGAGGTTTGATTCTGGAAATCTGTGGCCTGGGAACTTGACTGAGGTTTGATGGCAGAAACCTGTGGACTGGCAACATGACTGAGGTTTGATTGTAGAACCCTGTGCCCTGGAAACATGACTGTGGGCTGGTACTGGAAACCCATGGCCTAGGAATTTGACATTGGTTTGATTCTGGAACCCTGTGGCCTGGGAACATGACTGAGGCGTGATTCTGGAAAACTGTGGCCTGGGAATATGACTGAGGTTTGATTCTGGAAATCTGTGGCCTGGGAACTTGACTGAGGTTTGATGGTAGAAATCTGTGGACTGGCAACATGACTGAGGTTTGATTGTAGAACCCTGTGCCCTGGAAACATGAATGCGACCTGATACTTGAAACCCATGGCCTGGGAACTTGACATTGGTTTGATTCTGGAACCCTGTGGCCAGGAACAAGACTGAGGCGTGATTCTGGAATCCTGTGGCCTGGGAACATGACATCTGTTTAGATTGTGGAATACTGGGCCCTGGGAACCTGACTGAGGCTTGGTTCTGGAACCCTGTGGACTGGGAACATGACTGAGGTTTTATTCTGGAATCCTGTGGCCTGGGAACATGACATCAGTGGATTCTGGAACCCTGTGGCCTGGGAACATGAGAACGGTTGGATTCTGGAACCCTGTGGCCTGGGAACATGTCTGAGGTTTGATGGTGGAAACCTGTGGCTTGGCAACATGAATGAGGTTTGTTACTGGAACCCTCTTCCCTGGGAACATGACTGAGGTTTGATTCTGGACACCTTTGTCCTGGGAACATGACTGTGGTTTGATTGTGGAACCATGGGTCCTGCAAACATGACTGAGGTTTTATTCTGGAACCAGGTGTCCTGGGAATATGACTGAGGTTTGATTCTGGAAATCTGTGGCCTGGGAAATTGACTGAGGTTTGATGGCAGAAACCTGTGGACTGGCAACATGACAGAGGTTTGATTGTAGAAACCTGTGCCCTGGAAACATGACTGTGGCCTGGTACTGGAAACCCATGGCCTAGGAATTTGACATTGGCTTGATTCTGGAACCCTGTGGCCTGGGAACATGATTGAGGCGTGATTCTGGAAACCTGTGGCCTGGGAACATGACATCTGTTTAGATTGTGGCATACTCTGCCCTGGGAACCGGACTGAAGGCTTGGTTCTGGAATCCTGTGGACTGGGAACAAGACTGAGGTTTGATTCTGGAACCATGTGGCCTGGGAATATGACTGATGTTACATCGTGGAATCCTGTGGCCTGGGAACATGACATCGGTTTGGATTCTGGTACCCTGTTGCCTGGGAACATGAAATCGGTTTGATTGTGGAAACGTGTGGTCTGGGAATATGACTGAGGTTTGATGGTGGTACCCTCTGGCCTGGCAACATGACTGAGGTTTGATTCTGGATCCCTGTGGCCTGGGAACATGACTGAGGCGTGATTCTGGAATCCTGTGGCCTGGGAACATGACGTCTGTTTAGATTGTGGAATACTGTGCCCTGGGAATCTGACTGAGGCTTGGTTCTGGAACCCTGTGGACTGGGAACATGACTGAGGTTTGAATCTGGAATCCTGTAGCCTGCGAACATAACTGAGGATTGTTTCTGGAACCCTGTGGCCTGGGAACATGACATCAGTGGATTCTGGAACCCTGTGGCCTGGGAACATGAGAACGGTATAATTCTGGAACCCTGTGACCTGGGAACATGTCTGAGGTTTGATGGTGGAAACCTGTGGCTTGGCAACATGACTGAGGTTTGTTTCTGTAACCCTGTTCTCTGCGAACATGACTGAGGTTTGATTCTGGACACCTTTGTGCTGGGAACATGACTGTGTTTTGATTGTGGAATCATGGGTCCTGCAAACATGACTGAGGTTTGATTCTGGAACCATGTGTCCTGGGAATATGACTGAGGTTTGATTCTGGAAATCTGTGGCCTGGGAACTTGACTGAGGTTTGATGGCAGAAACCTGTGGACTGGCAACATGACTGAGGTTTGATTGTAGAACCCTGTGCCCTGGAAACATGACTGTGGGCTGGTACTGGAAACCCATGGCCTAGGAATTTGACCTTGGTTTGATTCTGGAACCCTGTGGCCTGGGAACATGACTGAGGCGTGATTCTGGAAAACTGTGGCCTGGGAATATGACTGAGGTTTGATTCTGGAAATCTGTGGCCTGGGAACTTGACTGAGGTTTGATGGTAGAAATCTGTGGACTGGCAACATGACTGAGGTTTGATTGTAGAACCCTGTGCCCTGGAAACATGAATGCGACCTGATACTTGAAACCCATGGCCTGGGAACTTGACATTGGTTTGATTCCGGAACCCTGTGGCCAGGAACAAGACTGAGGCGTGATTCTGGAATCCTGTGGCCTGGGAACATGACATCTGTTTAGATTGTGGAATACTGGACCCTGGGAACCTGACTGAGGCTTGGTTCTGGAACCCTGTGGACTGGGAACATGACTGAGGTTTTATTCTGGAATCCTGTGGCCTGGGAACATGACATCAGTGGATTCTGGAACCCTGTGGCCTGGGAACATGAGAACGGTTGGATTCTGGAAACCTGTGGCCTGGGAACATGTCTGAGGTTTGATGGTGGAAACCTGTGGCTTGGCAACATGACTGAGGTTTGTTACTGGAACCCTGTTCCCTGGGAACATGACTGAGGTTTGATTCTGGACACCTTTGTCCTGGGAACATGATTGTGGTTTGATTGTGGAACCATGGGTCCTGCAAACATGACTGAGGTTTGATTCTGGAACCATGTGTCCTGGGAATATGACTGAGGTTTGATTCTGGAAATCTGTGGCCTGGGAACATGACTGAGGTTTGATTCTGGAACCCTGTAGCCTGCGAACATAACTGAGGATTGTTTCTGGAATCCTGTGGCCTGGGAACATGACATCAGTGGATTCTGGAACCCTGTGGCCTGGGAACATGAGAACGGTTTAATTCTGGAACCCTCTGACCTGGGAACATGTCTGAGGTTTGATGGTGGAAACCTGTGGCTTGGCAACATGACTGAGGTTTGTTTCTGGAAACCTTTGTGCTGGGAACATGACTGTGTTTTGATTGTGGAATCATGGGTCCTGCAAACATGACAGAGGTTTGATTCTGGAACCAGGTGTGCTGGGAACATGACTGAGGTTTGATTCTGGAAATCTGTGGCCTGGGAACTTGACTGAGGTTTGATGGCAGAAACCTGTGGACTGGCAACATGACTGAGGTTTGATTGTAGAACCCTGTGCCCTGGAAACATGACTGTGGGCTGGTACTGGAAACCCATGGCCTAGGAATTTGACATTGGTTTGATTCTGGAACCCTGTGGCCTGGGAACATGACTGAGGCGTGATTCTGGAAAACTGTGGCCTGGGAATATGACTGAGGTTTGATTCTGGAAATCTGTGGCCTGGGAACTTGACTGAGGTTTGATGGTAGAAATCTGTGGACTGGCAACATGACTGAGGTTTGATTGTAGAACCCTGTGCCCTGGAAACATGAATGCGACCTGATACTTGAAACCCATGGCCTGGGAACTTGACATTGGTTTGATTCCGGAACCCTGTGGCCAGGAACAAGACTGAGGCGTGATTCTGGAATCCTGTGGCCTGGGAACATGACATCTGTTTAGATTGTGGAATACTGGGCCCTGGGAACCTGACTGAGGCTTGGTTCTGGAACCCTGTGGACTGGGAACATGACTGAGGTTTTATTCTGGAATCCTGTGGCCTAGGAACATGACATCAGTGGATTCTGGAACCCTGTGGCCTGGGAACATGTGAACGGTTGGATTCTGGAACCCTGTGGCCTGGGAACATGTCTGAGGTTTGATGGTGGAAACATGTGGCTTGGCAACATGACTGAGGTTTGTTACTGGAACCCTGTTCCCTGGGAACATGACTGAGGTTTGATTCTGGACACCTTTGTCCTGGGAACATGACTGTGGTTTGATTGTGGAACCATGGGTCCTGCAAACATGACTGAGGTTTTATTCTGGAACCAGGTGTCCTGGGAATATGACTGAGGTTTGATTCTGGAAATCTGTGGCCTGGGAAATTGACTGAGGTTTGATGGCAGAAACCTGTGGACTGGCAACATGACAGAGGTTTGATTGTAGAAACCTGTGCCCTGGAAACATGACTGTGGCCTGGTACTGGAAACCCATGGCCTAGGAATTTGACATTGGCTTGATTCTGGAACCCTGTGGCCTGGGAACATGATTTAGGCCTGATTCTGGAAACCTGTGGCCTGGGAACATGACATCTGTTTAGATTGTGGCATACTGTGCCCTGGGAACCGGACTGAAGGCTTGGTTCTGGAATCCTGTGGACTGGGAACAAGACTGAGGTTTGATTCTGGAACCATGTGGCCTGGGAATATGACTGATGTTAGATCGTGGAATCCTGTGGCCTGGGAACATGACATCGGTTTGGATTCTGGTACCCTGTTGCCTGGGAACATGAAATCGGTTTGATTGTGGAAACCTGTGGTCTGGGAATATGACTGAGGTTTGATGGTGGTACCCTCTGGCCTGGCAACATGACTGAGGTTTGATTCTGGATCCCTGTGGCCTGGGAACATGACTGAGGCGTGATTCTGGAATCCTGTGGCCTGGGAACATGACGTCTGTTTAGATTGTGGAATACTGTGCCCTGGGAATCTGACTGAGGCTTGGTTCTGGAACCCTGTGGACTGGGAACATGACTGAGGTTTGAATCTGGAATCCTGTAGCCTGCGAACATAACTGAGGATTGTTTCTGGAACCCTGTGGCCTGGGAACATGACATCAGTGGATTCTGGAACCCTGTGGCCTGGGAACATGAGAACGGTATAATTCTGGAACCCTGTGACCTGGGAACATGTCTGAGGTTTGATGGTGGAAACCTGTGGCTTGGCAACATGACTGAGGTTTGTTACTGGAACCCTGTTCCCTGGGAACATGACTGAGGTTTGATTCTGGACACCTTTGTCCTGGGAACATGACTGTGGTTTGATTGTGGAACCATGGGTCCTGCAAACATGACTGAGGTTTGATTCTGGAACCATGTGTCCTGGGAATATGACTGAGGTTTGATTCTGGAAATCTGTGGCCTGGGAACATGACTGAGGTTTGATTCTGGAACCCTGTAGCCTGCGAACATAACTGAGGATTGTTTCTGGAATCCTGTGGCCTGGGAACATGACATCAGTGGATTCTGGAACCCTGTGGCCTGGGAACATGAGAACGGTTTAATTCTGGAACCCTCTGACCTGGGAACATGTCTGAGGTTTGATGGTGGAAACCTGTGGCTTGGCAACATGACTGAGGTTTGTTTCTGGACACCTTTGTGCTGGGAACATGACTGTGTTTTGATTGTGGAATCATGGGTCCTGCAAACATGACAGAGGTTTGATTCTGGAACCAGGTGTCCTGGGAATATGACTGAGGTTTGATTCTGGAAATCTGTGGCCTGGGAACTTGACTGAGGTTTGATGGCAGAAACCTGTGGACTGGCAACATGACTGAGGTTTGATTGTAGAACCCTGTGCCCTGGAAACATGACTGTGGGCTGGTACTGGAAACCCATGGCCTAGGAATTTGACATTGGTTTGATTCTGGAACCCTGTGGCCTGGGAACATGACTGAGGCGTGATTCTGGAAAACTGTGGCCTGGGAATATGACTGAGGTTTGATTCTGGAAATCTGTGGCCTGGGAACTTGACTGAGGTTTGATGGTAGAAATCTGTGGACTGGCAACATGACTGAGGTTTGATTGTAGAACCCTGTGCCCTGGAAACATGAATGCGACCTGATACTTGAAACCCATGGCCTGGGAACTTGACATTGGTTTGATTCTGGAACCCTGTGGCCAGGAACAAGACTGAGGCGTGATTCTGGAATCCTGTGGCCTGGGAACATGACATCTGTTTAGATTGTGGAATACTGGGCCCTGGGAACCTGACTGAGGCTTGGTTCTGGAACCCTGTGGACTGGGAACATGACTGAGGTTTTATTCTGGAATCCTGTGGCCTGGGAACATGACATCAGTGGATTCTGGAACCCTGTGGCCTGGGAACATGAGAACGGTTGGATTCTGGAACCCTGTGGCCTGGGAACATGTCTGAGGTTTGATGGTGGAAACCTGTGGCTTGGCAACATGAATGAGGTTTGTTACTGGAACCCTCTTCCCTGGGAACATGACTGAGGTTTGATTCTGGACACCTTTGTCCTGGGAACATGACTGTGGTTTGATTGTGGAACCATGGGTCCTGCAAACATGACTGAGGTTTTATTCTGGAACCAGGTGTCCTGGGAATATGACTGAGGTTTGATTCTGGAAATCTGTGGCCTGGGAAATTGACTGAGGTTTGATGGCAGAAACCTGTGGACTGGCAACATGACAGAGGTTTGATTGTAGAAACCTGTGCCCTGGAAACATGACTGTGGCCTGGTACTGGAAACCCATGGCCTAGGAATTTGACATTGGCTTGATTCTGGAACCCTGTGGCCTGGGAACATGATTGAGGCGTGATTCTGGAAACCTGTGGCCTGGGAACATGACATCTGTTTAGATTGTGGCATACTCTGCCCTGGGAACCGGACTGAAGGCTTGGTTCTGGAATCCTGTGGACTGGGAACAAGACTGAGGTTTGATTCTGGAACCATGTGGCCTGGGAATATGACTGATGTTACATCGTGGAATCCTGTGGCCTGGGAACATGACATCGGTTTGGATTCTGGTACCCTGTTGCCTGGGAACATGAAATCGGTTTGATTGTGGAAACCTGTGGTCTGGGAATATGACTGAGGTTTGATGGTGGTACCCTCTGGCCTGGCAACATGACTGAGGTTTGATTCTGGATCCCTGTGGCCTGGGAACATGACTGAGGCGTGATTCTGGAATCCTGTGGCCTGGGAACATGACGTCTGTTTAGATTGTGGAATACTGTGCCCTGGGAATCTGACTGAGGCTTGGTTCTGGAACCCTGTGGACTGGGAACATGACTGAGGTTTGATGGTGGAAACCTGTGGCTTGGCAACATGACTGAGGTTTGTTTCTGTAACCCTGTTCTCTGCGAACATGACTGAGGTTTGATTCTGGACACCTTTGTGCTGGGAACATGACTGTGTTTTGATTGTGGAATCATGGGTCCTGCAAACATGACTGAGGTTTGATTCTGGAACCATGTGTCCTGGGAATATGACTGAGGTTTGATTCTGGAAATCTGTGGCCTGGGAACTTGACTGAGGTTTGATGGCAGAAACCTGTGGACTGGCAACATGACTGAGGTTTGATTGTAGAACCCTGTGCCCTGGAAACATGACTGTGGGCTGGTACTGGAAACCCATGGCCTAGGAATTTGACATTGGTTTGATTCTGGAACCCTGTGACCTGGGAACATGACTGAGGTATGATTCTGGAAAACTGTGGCCGGGGACTTGACTGAGGTTTGATGGCAGAAATCTGTGGACTGGAAACATTACTGAGGTTTGATTGTAGAACCCTGTGCCCTGGAAACATGAGTGCGACGTGACACTTGAAACCCATGGCCTGGGAACTTGACATTGGTTTGATTCTGGAACCCTGCGGCCAGGAACAAGACTGAGGCGTGATTCTGGAATCCTGTAGCCTGGGAACATGACATCTGTTTAGATTGTGGAATACTGTGCCCTGGGAACCTGACTGAGGCTTGGTTCTGGAACCCTGTGGACTGGGAACATGACTGAGGTTTTATTCTGGAATCCTGTGGCCTGGGAACATGACATCAGTGGATTCTGGAACCCTGTGGCCTGGGAACATGAGAACGGTTGGATTCTGGAAACCTGTGGCCTGGGAACATGTCTGAGGTTTGATGGTGGAAACCTGTGGCTTGGCAACATGACTGAGGTTTGTTACTGGAACCCTGTTCCCTGGGAACATGACTGAGGTTTGATTCTGGACACCTTTGTCCTGGGAACATGACTGTGGTTTGATTGTGGAACCATGGGTCCTGCAAATATGACTGAGGTTTGATTCTGGAACCATGTGTCCTGGGAATATGACTGATGTTTGATTCTGGAAATCTGTGGCCTGGGAACTTGACTGAGGTTTGATGGCAGAAACCCGTGGACTGGCAACATGACTGAGGTTTGATTGTAGAACCCTGTGCCCTGGAAACATGACTGTGGGCTGGTACTGGAAACCCATGGCCTAGGAATTTGACATTGGTTTGATTCTGGAACCCTGTGGCCTGGGAACATGTCTGAGGTTTGATGGTGGAAACCTGTGGCTTGGCAACATGACTGAGGTTTGTTACTGGAACCCTGTTCCCTGGGAACATGACTGAGGTTTGATTCTGGACACCTTTGTCCTGGGAACATGACTGTGGTTTGATTGTGGAACCATGGGTCCTGCAAACATGACTGAGGTTTGATTCTGGAACCATGTGTCCTGGGAATATGACTGAGCTTTGATTCTGGAAATCTGTGGCCTGGGAACATGACTGAGGTTTGATTCTGGAACCCTGTAGCCTGCGAACATAACTGAGGATTGTTTCTGGAATCCTGTGGCCTGGGAACATAACATCAGTGGATTCTGGAACCCTGTGGCCTGGGAACATGAGAACGGTTTAATTCTGGAACCCTCTGACCTGGGAACATGTCTGAGGTTTGATGGTGGAAACCTGTGGCTTGGCAACATGACTGAGGTTTGTTTCTGGACACCTTTGTCCTGGGAACATGACTGTGTTTTGATTGTGGAATCATGGGTCCTGCAAACATGACAGAGGTTTGATTCTGGAACCAGGTGTCCTGGGAATATGACTGAGGTTTGATTCTGGAAATCTGTGGCCTGGGAACTTGACTGAGGTTTGATGGCAGAAACCTGTGGACTGGCAACATGCCTGAGGTTTGATTGTAGAAACCTGTGCCCTGGAAACATGACTGTGGGCTGGTACTGGAAACCCATGGCCTAGGAATTTGACATTGGCTTGATTCTGGAATCCTGTGGCCTGGGAACAAGATTGAGGCGTGATTCTGGAAACCTGTGGCCTGGGAACATGACATCTGTTTAGATTGTGGCATACTGTGCCCTGGGAACCGGACTGAAGGCTTGGTTCTGGAATCCTGTGGACTGGGAACAAGACTGAGGTTTGATTCTGGAACCATGTGGCCTGGGAATATGACTGATGTTAGATCGTGGAATCCTGTGGCCTGGGAACATGACATCGGTTTGGATTCTGGTACCCTGTTGCCTGGGAACATGAAATCGGTTTGATTGTGGAAACCTGTGGTCTGGGAATATGACTGAGGTTTGATGGTGGTACCCTCTGGCCTGGCAACATGACTGAGGTTTGATTCTGGATCCCTGTGGCCTGGGAACATGACTGAGGCGTGATTCTGGAATCCTGTGGCCTGGGAACATGACGTCTGTTTAGATTGTGGAATACTGTGCCCTGGGAATCTGACTGAGGCTTGGTTCTGGAACCCTGTGGACTGGGAACATGACTGAGGTTTGAATCTGGAATCCTGTAGCCTGCGAACATAACTGAGGATTGTTTCTGGAACCCTGTGGCCTGAGAACATGACATCAGTGGATTCTGGAACCCTGTGGCCTGGGAACATGAGAACGGTATAATTCTGGAACCCTGTGACCTGGGAACATGTCTGAGGTTTGATGGTGGAAACCTGTGGCTTGGCAACATGACTGAGGTTTGTTTCTGTAACCCTGTTCTCTGCGAACATGACTGAGGTTTGATTCTGGACACCTTTGTGCTGGGAACATGACTGTGTTTTGATTGTGGAATCATGGGTCCTGCAAACATGACTGAGGTTTGATTCTGGAACCATGTGTCCTGGGAATATGACTGAGGTTTGATTCTGGAAATCTGTGGCCTGGGAACTTGACTGAGGTTTGATGGCAGAAACCTGTGGACTGGCAACATGACTGAGGTTTGATTGTAGAACCCTGTGCCCTGGAAACATGACTGTGGGCTGGTACTGGAAACCCATGGCCTAGGAATTTGACCTTGGTTTGATTCTGGAACCCTGTGGCCTGGGAACATGACTGAGGCGTGATTCTGGAAAACTGTGGCCTGGGAATATGACTGAGGTTTGATTCTGGAAATCTGTGGCCTGGGAACTTGACTGAGGTTTGATGGTAGAAATCTGTGGACTGGCAACATGACTGAGGTTTGATTGTAGAACCCTGTGCCCTGGAAACATGAATGCGACCTGATACTTGAAACCCATGGCCTGGGAACTTGACATTGGTTTGATTCCGGAACCCTGTGGCCAGGAACAAGACTGAGGCGTGATTCTGGAATCCTGTGGCCTGGGAACATGACATCTGTTTAGATTGTGGAATACTGGACCCTGGGAACCTGACTGAGGCTTGGTTCTGGAACCCTGTGGACTGGGAACATGACTGAGGTTTTATTCTGGAATCCTGTGGCCTGGGAACATGACATCAGTGGATTCTGGAACCCTGTGGCCTGGGAACATGAGAACGGTTGGATTCTGGAAACCTGTGGCCTGGGAACATGTCTGAGGTTTGATGGTGGAAACCTGTGGCTTGGCAACATGACTGAGGTTTGTTACTGGAACCCTGTTCCCTGGGAACATGACTGAGGTTTGATTCTGGACACCTTTGTCCTGGGAACATGATTGTGGTTTGATTGTGGAACCATGGGTCCTGCAAACATGACTGAGGTTTGATTCTGGAACCATGTGTCCTGGGAATATGACTGAGGTTTGATTCTGGAAATCTGTGGCCTGGGAACATGACTGAGGTTTGATTCTGGAACCCTGTAGCCTGCGAACATAACTGAGGATTGTTTCTGGAATCCTTTGGCCTGGGAACATGACATCAGTGGATTCTGGAACCCTGTGGCCTGGGAACATGAGAACGGTTTAATTCTGGAACCCTCTGACCTGGGAACATGTCTGAGGTTTGATGGTGGAAACCTGTGGCTTGGCAACATGACTGAGGTTTGTTTCTGGAAACCTTTGTGCTGGGAACATGACTGTGTTTTGATTGTGGAATCATGGGTCCTGCAAACATGACAGAGGTTTGATTCTGGAACCAGGTGTGCTGGGAACATGACTGAGGTTTGATTCTGGAAATCTGTGGCCTGGGAACTTGACTGAGGTTTGATGGCAGAAACCTGTGGACTGGCAACATGACTGAGGTTTGATTGTAGAACCCTGTGCCCTGGAAACATGACTGTGGGCTGGTACTGGAAACCCATGGCCTAGGAATTTGACATTGGTTTGATTCTGGAACCCTGTGGCCTGGGAACATGACTGAGGCGTGATTCTGGAAAACTGTGGCCTGGGAATATGACTGAGGTTTGATTCTGGAAATCTGTGGCCTGGGAACTTGACTGAGGTTTGATGGTAGAAATCTGTGGACTGGCAACATGACTGAGGTTTGATTGTAGAACCCTGTGCCCTGGAAACATGAATGCGACCTGATACTTGAAACCCATGGCCTGGGAACTTGACATTGGTTTGATTCCGGAACCCTGTGGCCAGGAACAAGACTGAGGCGTGATTCTGGAATCCTGTGGCCTGGGAACATGACATCTGTTTAGATTGTGGAATACTGGGCCCTGGGAACCTGACTGAGGCTTGGTTCTGGAACCCTGTGGACTGGGAACATGACTGAGGTTTTATTCTGGAATCCTGTGGCCTAGGAACATGACATCAGTGGATTCTGGAACCCTGTGGCCTGGGAACATGAGAACGGTTGGATTCTGGAACCCTGTGGCCTGGGAACATGTCTGAGGTTTGATGGTGGAAACATGTGGCTTGGCAACATGACTGAGGTTTGTTACTGGAACCCTGTTCCCTGGGAACATGACTGAGGTTTGATTCTGGACACCTTTGTCCTGGGAACATGACTGTGGTTTGATTGTGGAACCATGGGTCCTGCAAACATGACTGAGGTTTTATTCTGGAACCAGGTGTCCTGGGAATATGACTGAGGTTTGATTCTGGAAATCTGTGGCCTGGGAAATTGACTGAGGTTTGATGGCAGAAACCTGTGGACTGGCAACATGACAGAGGTTTGATTGTAGAAACCTGTGCCCTGGAAACATGACTGTGGCCTGGTACTGGAAACCCATGGCCTAGGAATTTGACATTGGCTTGATTCTGGAACCCTGTGGCCTGGGAACATGATTTAGGCCTGATTCTGGAAACCTGTGGCCTGGGAACATGACATCTGTTTAGATTGTGGCATACTGTGCCCTGGGAACCGGACTGAAGGCTTGGTTCTGGAATCCTGTGGACTGGGAACAAGACTGAGGTTTGATTCTGGAACCATGTGGCCTGGGAATATGACTGATGTTAGATCGTGGAATCCTGTGGCCTGGGAACATGACATCGGTTTGGATTCTGGTACCCTGTTGCCTGGGAACATGAAATCGGTTTGATTGTGGAAACCTGTGGTCTGGGAATATGACTGAGGTTTGATGGTGGTACCCTCTGGCCTGGCAACATGACTGAGGTTTGATTCTGGATCCCTGTGGCCTGGGAACATGACTGAGGCGTGATTCTGGAATCCTGTGGCCTGGGAACATGACGTCTGTTTAGATTGTGGAATACTGTGCCCTGGGAATCTGACTGAGGCTTGGTTCTGGAACCCTGTGGACTGGGAACATGACTGAGGTTTGAATCTGGAATCCTGTAGCCTGCGAACATAACTGAGGATTGTTTCTGGAACCCTGTGGCCTGGGAACATGACATCAGTGGATTCTGGAACCCTGTGGCCTGGGAACATGAGAACGGTATAATTCTGGAACCCTGTGACCTGGGAACATGTCTGAGGTTTGATGGTGGAAACCTGTGGCTTGGCAACATGACTGAGGTTTGTTACTGGAACCCTGTTCCCTGGGAACATGACTGAGGTTTGATTCTGGACACCTTTGTCCTGGGAACATGACTGTGGTTTGATTGTGGAACCATGGGTCCTGCAAACATGACTGAGGTTTGATTCTGGAACCATGTGTCCTGGGAATATGACTGAGGTTTGATTCTGGAAATCTGTGGCCTGGGAACATGACTGAGGTTTGATTCTGGAACCCTGTAGCCTGCGAACATAACTGAGGATTGTTTCTGGAATCCTGTGGCCTGGGAACATGACATCAGTGGATTCTGGAACCCTATGGCCTGGGAACATGAGAACGGTTTAATTCTGGAACCCTCTGACCTGGGAACATGTCTGAGGTTTGATGGTGGAAACCTGTGGCTTGGCAACATGACTGAGGTTTGTTTCTGGAAACCTTTGTGCTGGGAACATGACTGTGTTTTGATTGTGGAATCATGGGTCCTGCAAACATGACAGAGGTTTGATTCTGGAACCAGGTGTCCTGGGAATATGACTGAGGTTTGATTCTGGAAATCTGTGGCCTGGGAACTTGACTGAGGTTTGATGGCAGAAACCTGTGGACTGGCAACATGACTGAGGTTTGAGTGTAGAACCCTGTGCCCTGGAAACATGACTGTGGGCTGGTACTGGAAACCCATGGCCTAGGAATTTGACATTGGTTTGATTCTGGAACCCTGTGGCCTGGGAACATGACTGAGGCGTGATTCTGGAAAACTGTGGCCTGGGAATATGACTGAGGTTTGATTCTGGAAAACTGTGGCCTGGGAACTTGACTGAGGTTTGATGGTAGAAATCTGTGGACTGGCAACATGACTGAGGTTTGATTGTAGAACCCTGTGCCCTGGAAACATGAATGCGACCTGATACTTGAAACCCATGGCCTGGGAACTTGACATTGGTTTGATTCCGGAACCCTGTGGCCAGGAACAAGACTGAGGCGTGATTCTGGAATCCTGTGGCCTGGGAACATGACATCTGTTTAGATTGTGGAATACTGGGCCCTGGGAACCTGACTGAGGCTTGGTTCTGGAACCCTGTGGACTGGGAACATGACTGAGGTTTTATTCTGGAATCCTGTGGCCTGGGAACATGACATCAGTGGATTCTGGAACCCTGTGGCCTGGGAACATGAGAACGGTTGGATTCTGGAACCCTGTGGCCTGGGAACATGTCTGAGGTTTGATGGTGGAAACCTGTGGCTTGGCAACATGAATGAGGTTTGTTACTGGAACCCTCTTCCCTGGGAACATGACTGAGGTTTGATTCTGGACACCTTTGTCCTGGGAACATGACTGTGGTTTGATTGTGGAACCATGGGTCCTGCAAACATGACTGAGGTTTTATTCTGGAACCAGGTGTCCTGGGAATATGACTGAGGTTTGATTCTGGAAATCTGTGGCCTGGGAAATTGACTGAGGTTTGATGGCAGAAACCTGTGGACTGGCAACATGACAGAGGTTTGATTGTAGAAACCTGTGCCCTGGAAACATGACTGTGGCCTGGTACTGGAAACCCATGGCCTAGGAATTTGACATTGGCTTGATTCTGGAACCCTGTGGCCTGGGAACAGGATTGAGGCGTGATTCTGGAAACCTGTGGCCTGGGAACATGACATCTGTTTAGATTGTGGCATACTGTGCCCTGGGAACCGGACTGAAGGCTTGGTTCTGGAATCCTGTGGACTGGGAACAAGACTGAGGTTTGATTCTGTAACCATGTGGCCTGGGAATATGACTGATATTAGATCGTGGAATCCTGTGGCCTGGGAACATGACATCGGTTTGGATTCTGGTACCCTGTTGCCTGGGAACATGAAATCGGTTTGATTGTGGAAACCTGTGGTCTGGGAATATGACTGAGGTTTGATGGTGGTACCCTCTGGCCTGGCAACATGACTGAGGTTTGATTCTGGATCCCTGTGGCCTGGGAACATGACTGAGGCGTGATTCTGGAATCCTGTGGCCTGGGAACATGACGTCTGTTTAGATTGTGGAATACTGTGCCCTGGGAATCTGACTGAGGCTTGGTTCTGGAACCCTGTGGACTGGGAACATGACTGAGGTTTTATTCTGGAATCCTGTGGCCTGGGAACATGACATCAGTGGATTCTGGAACCCTGTAGCCTGGGAACATGAGAACGGTTGGATTCTGGAAACCTGTGGCCTGGGAACATGTCTGAGGTTTGATGGTGGAAACCTGTGGCTTGGCAACATGACTGAGGTTTGTTACTGGAACCCTGTTCCCTGGGAACATGACTGAGGTTTGATTCTGGACACCTTTGTCCTGGGAACATGACTGTGGTTTGATTGTGGAACCATGGGTCCTGCAAACATGACTGAGGTTTGATTCTGGAACCATGTGTCCTGGGAATATGACTGAGGTTTGATTCTGGAAATCTGTGGCCTGGGAACATGACTGAGGTTTGATTCTGGAACCCTGTAGCCTGCGAACATAACTGAGGATTGTTTCTGGAATCCTGTGGCCTGGGAACATGACATCAGTGGATTCTGGAACCCTGAGGCCTGGGAACATGAGAACGGTTTAATTCTGGAACCCTCTGACCTGGGAACATGTCTGAGGTTTGATGGTGGAAACCTGTGGCTTGGCAACATGACTGAGGTTTGTTTCTGGACACCTTTGTGCTGGGAACATGACTGTGTTTTGATTGTGGAATCATGGGTCCTGCAAACATGATTGAGGTTTGATTCTGGAACCATGTGTCCTGGGAATATGACTGAGGTTTGATTCTGGAAATCTGTGGCCTGGGAACTTGACTGAGGTTTGATGGCAGAAACCTGTGGACTGGCAACATGACTGAGGTTTGATTGTAGAACCCTGTGCCCTGGAAACATGACTGTGGGCTGGTACTGGAAACCCATGGCCTAGGAATTTGACATTGGTTTGATTCTGGAACCCTGTGACCTGGGAACATGACTGAGGTATGATTCTGGAAAACTGTGGCCGGGGACTTGACTGAGGTTTGATGGCAGAAATCTGTGGACTGGAAACATTACTGAGGTTTGATTGTAGAACCTTGTGCCCTGGAAACATGAGTGCGACGTGATACTTGAAACCCATGGCCTGGGAACTTGACATTGGTTTGATTCTGGAACCCTGTGGCCAGGAACAAGACTGAGGCGTGATTCTGGAATCCTGTGGCCTGGGAACATGACATCTGTTTAGATTGTGGAATACTGTGCCCTGGGAACCTGACTGAGGCTTGGTTCTGGAACCCTGTGGACTGGGAACATGACTGAGGTTTTATTCTGGAATCCTGTGGCCTGGGAACATGACATCAGTGGATTCTGGAACCCTGTGGCCTGGGAACATGAGAACGGTTGGATTCTGGAACCCTGTGGCCTGGGAACATGTCTGAGGTTTGATGGTGGAAACCTGTGGCTTGGCAACATGACTGAGGTTTGTTACTGGAACCCTGTTCCCTGGGAACATGACTGAGGTTTGATTCTGGACACCTTTGTCCTGGGAACATGACTGTGGTTTGATTGTGGAACCATGGGTCCTGCAAACATGACTGAGGTTTGATTCTGGAACCATGTGTCCTGGGAATATGACTGAGGTTTGATTCTGGAAATCTGTGGCCTGGGAACATGACTGAGGTTTGATTCTGGAACCCTGTAGCCTGCGAACATAACTGAGGATTGTTTCTGGAATCCTGTGGCCTGGGAACATGACATCAGTGGATTCTGGAACCCTGTGGCCTGGGAACATGAGAACTGTTTAATTCTGGAACCCTCTGACCTGGGAACATGTCTGAGGTTTGATGGTGGAAACCTGTGGCTTGGCAACATGACTGAGGTTTGTTTCTGGACACCTTTGTGCTGGGAACATGACTGTGTTTTGATTGTGGAATCATGGGTCCTGCAAACATGACAGAGGTTTGATTCTGGAACCAGGTGTCCTGGGAATATGACTGAGGTTTGATTCTGGAAATCTGTGGCCTGGGAACTTGACTGAGGTTTGATGGCAGAAACCTGTGGACTGGCAACATGACTGAGGTTTGATTGTAGAACCCTGTGCCCTGGAAACATGACTGTGGGCTGGTACTGGAAACCCATGGCCTAGGAATTTGACATTGGTTTGATTCTGGAACCCTGTGGCCTGGGAACATGACTGAGGCGTGATTCTGGAAAACTGTGGCCAGGGAATATGACTGAGGTTTGATTCTGGAAATCTGTGGCCTGGGAAGTTGACTGAGGTTTGATGGTAGAAATCTGTGGACTGGCAACATGACTGAGGTTTGATTGTAGAACCCTGTGCCCTGGAAACATGAATGCGACCTGATACTTGAAACCCATGGCCTGGGAACTTGACATTGGTTTGATTCCGGAACCCTGTGGCCAGGAATAAGACTGAGGCGTGATTCTGGAATCCTGTGGCCTGGGAACATGACATCTGTTTAGATTGTGGAATACTGGGCCCTGGGAACCTGACTGAGGCTTGGTTCTGGAACCCTGTGGACTGGGAACATGACTGAGGTTTTATTCTGGAATCCTGTGGCCTGGGAACATGACATCAGTGGATTCTGGAACCCTGTGACCTGGGAACATGAGAACGGTTGGATTCTGGAAACCTGTGGCCTGCGAACATGTCTGAGGTTTGATGGTGGAAACCTGTGGCTTGGCAACATGACTGAGGTTTGTTACTGGAACCCTGTTCCCTGGGAACATGACTGAGGTTTGATTCTGGACACCTTTGTCCTGGGAACATGACTGTGGTTTGATTGTGGAACCATGGGTCCTGCAAACATGACTGAGGTTTGATTCTGGAACCATGTGTCCTGGGAATATGACTGAGGTTTGATTCTGGAAATCTGTGGCCTGGGAACATGACTGAGGTTTGATTCTGGAACCCTGTAGCCTGCGAACATAACTGAGGATTGTTTCTGGAATCCTGTGGCCTGGGAACATGACATCAGTGGATTCTGGAACCCTGTGGCCTGGGAACATGAGAACGGTTTAATTCTGGAACCCTCTGACCTGGGAACATGTCTGAGGTTTGATGGTGGAAACCTGTGGCTTGGCAACATGACTGAGGTTTGTTTCTGGACACCTTTGTGCTGGGAACATGACTGTGTTTTGATTGTGGAATCATGGGTCCTGCAAACATGACAGAGGTTTGATTCTGGAACCAGGTGTCCTGGGAATATGACTGAGGTTTGATTCTGGAAATCTGTGGCCTGGGAACTTGACTGAGGTTTGATGGCAGAAACCTGTGGACTGGCAACATGACTGAGGTTTGATTGTAGAACCCTGTGCCCTGGAAACATGACTGTGGGCTGGTCCTGGAAACCCATGGCCTAGGAATTTGACATTGGTTTGATTCTGGAACCCTGTGGCCTGGGAACATGACTGAGGCGTGATTCTGGAAAACTGTGGCCTGGGAATATGACTGAGGTTTGATTCTGGAAAACTGTGGCCTGGTAAGTTGACTGAGGTTTGATGGTAGAAATCTGTGGACTGGCAACATGACTGAGGTTTGATTGTAGAACCCTGTGCCCTGGAAACATGAATGCGACCTGATACTTGAAACCCATGGCCTGGGAACTTGACATTGGTTTGATTCCGGAACCCTGTGGCCAGGAACAAGACTGAGGCGTGATTCTGGAATCCTGTGGCCTGGGAACATGACATCTGTTTAGATTGTGGAATACTGGGCCCTGGGAACCTGACTGAGGCTTGGTTCTGGAACCCTGTGGACTGGGAACATGACTGAGGTTTTATTCTGGAATCCTGTGGCCTGGGAACATGACATCAGTGGATTCTGGAACCCTGTGGCCTGGGAACATGAGAACGGTTGGATTCTGGAACCCTGTGGCCTGGGAACATGTCTGAGGTTTGATGGTGGAAACCTGTGGCTTGGCAACATGAATGAGGTTTGTTACTGGAACCCTCTTCCCTGGGAACATGACTGAGGTTTGATTCTGGACACCTTTGTCCTGGGAACATGATTGTGGTTTGATTGTGGAACCATGGGTCCTGCAAACATGACTGAGGTTTGATTCTGGAACCATGTGTCCTGGGAATATGACTGAGGTTTGATTCTGGAAATCTGTGGCCTGGGAACATGACTGAGGTTTGATTCTGGAACCCTGTAGCCTGCGAACATAACTGAGGATTGTTTCTGGAATCCTGTGGCCTGGGAACATGACATCAGTGGATTCTGGAACCCTGTGGCCTGGGAACATGAGAACGGTTTAATTCTGGAACCCTCTGACCTGGGAACATGTCTGAGGTTTGATGGTGGAAACCTGTGGCTTGGCAACATGACTGAGGTTTGTTTCTGGACACCTTTGTCCTGGGAACATGACTGTGTTTTGATTGTGGAATCATGGGTCCTGCAAACATGACAGAGGTTTGATTCTGGAACCAGGTGTCCTGGGAATATGACTGAGGTTTGATTCTGGAAATCTGTGGCCTGGGAACTTGACTGAGGTTTGATGGCAGAAACCTGTGGACTGGCAACATGACTGAGGTTTGATTGTAGAACCCTGTGCCCTGGAAACATGACTGTGGGCTGGTACTGGAAACCCATGGCCTAGGAATTTGACATTGGTTTGATTCTGGAACCCTGTGGCCTGGGAACATGACTGAGGCGTGATTCTGGAAAACTGTGGCCTGGGAATATGACTGAGGTTTGATTCTGGAAAACTGTGGCCTGGGAACTTGACTGAGGTTTGATGGTAGAAATCTGTGGACTGGCAACATGACTGAGGTTTGATTGTAGAACCCTGTGCCCTGGAAACATGAATGCGACCTGATACTTGAAACCCATGGCCTGGGAACTTGACATTGGTTTGATTCCGGAACCCTGTGGCCAGGAACAAGACTGAGGCGTGATTCTGGAATCCTGTGGCCTGGGAACATTACATCTGTTTAGATTGTGGAATACTGTGCCCTGGGAACCTGACTGAGGCTTGGTTCTGGAACCCTGTGGACTGGGAACATGACTGAGGTTTTATTCTGGAATCCTGTGGCCTGGGAACATGACATCAGTGGATTCTGGAACCCTGTGGCCTGGGAACATGAGAACGGTTGGATTCTGGAACCCTGTGGCCTGGGAACATGTCTGAGGTTTGATGGTGGAAACCTGTGGCTTGGCAACATGAATGAGGTTTGTTACTGGAACCCTCTTCCCTGGGAACATGACTGAGGTTTGATTCTGGACACCTTTGTCCTGGGAACATGATTGTGGTTTGATTGTGGAACCATGGGTCCTGCAAACATGACTGAGGTTTGATTCTGGAACCAGGTGTCCTGGGAATATGACTGAGGTTTGATTCTGGAAATCTGTGGCCTGGGAAATTGACTGAGGTTTGATGGCAGAAACCTGTGGACTGGCAACATGACAGAGGTTTGATTGTAGAAACCTGTTCCCTGGAAACATGACTGTGGCCTGGTACTGGAAACCCATGGCCTAGGAATTTGACATTGGCTTGATTCTGGAACCCTGTGGCCTGGGAACATGATTGAGGCGTGATTCTGGAAACCTGTGGCCTGGGAACATGACATCTGTTTAGATTGTGGCATACTCTGCCCTGGGAACCGGACTGAAGGCTTGGTTCTGGAATCCTGTGGACTGGGAACAAGACTGAGGTTTGATTCTGGAACCATGTGGCCTGGGAATATGACTGATGTTACATCGTGGAATCCTGTGGCCTGGGAACATGACATCGGTTTGGATTCTGGTACCCTGTTGCCTGGGAACATGAAATCGGTTTGATTGTGGAAACCTGTGGTCTGGGAATATGACTGAGGTTTGATGGTGGTACCCTCTGGCCTGGCAACATGACTGAGGTTTGATTCTGGATCCCTGTGGCCTGGGAACATGACTGAGGCGTGATTCTGGAATCCTGTGGCCTGGGAACATGACGTCTGTTTAGATTGTGGAATACTGTGCCCTGGGAATCTGACTGAGGCTTGGTTCTGGAACCCTGTGGACTGGGAACATGACTGAGGTTTGAATCTGGAATCCTGTAGCCTGCGAACATAACTGAGGATTGTTTCTGGAACCCTGTGGCCTGGGAACATGACATCAGTGGATTCTGGAACCCTGTGGCCTGGGAACATGAGAACGGTATAATTCTGGAACCCTGTGACCTGGGAACATGTCTGAGGTTTGATGGTGGAAACCTGTGGCTTGGCAACATGACTGAGGTTTGTATCTGTAACCCTGTTCTCTGCGAACATGACTGAGGTTTGATTCTGGACACCTTTGTGCTGGGAACATGACTGTGTTTTGATTGTGGAATCATGGGTCCTGCAAACATGACAGAGGTTTGATTCTGGAACCAGGTGTCCTGGGAATATGACTGAGGTTTGATTCTGGAAATCTGTGGCCTGGGAACTTGACTGAGGTTTGATGGCAGAAACCTGTGGACTGGCAACATGACTGAGGTTTGATTGTAGAACCCTGTGCCCTGGAAACATGACTGTGGGCTGGTACTGGAAACCCATGGCCTAGGAATTTGACATTGGTTTGATTCTGGAACCCTGTGGCCTGGGAACATGACTGAGGCGTGATTCTGGAAAACTGTGGCCTGGGAATATGACTGAGGTTTGATTCTGGAAATCTGTGGCCTGGGAACTTGACTGAGGTTTGATGGTAGAAATCTGTGGACTGGCAACATGACTGAGGTTTGATTGTAGAACCCTGTGCCCTGGAAACATGAATGCGACCTGATACTTGAAACCCATGGCCTGGGAACTTGACATTGGTTTGATTCCGGAACCCTGTGGCCAGGAACAAGACTGAGGCGTGATTCTGGAATCCTGTGGCCTGGGAACATGACATCTGTTTAGATTGTGGAATACTGGACCCTGGGAACCTGACTGAGGCTTGGTTCTGGAACCCTGTGGACTGGGAACATGACTGAGGTTTTATTCTGGAATCCTGTGGCCTGGGAACATGACATCAGTGGATTCTGGAACCCTGTGGCCTGGGAACATGAGAACGGTTGGATTCTGGAAACCTGTGGCCTGGGAACATGTCTGAGGTTTGATGGTGGAAACCTGTGGCTTGGCAACATGACTGAGGTTTGTTACTGGAACCCTGTTCCCTGGGAACATGACTGAGGTTTGATTCTGGACACCTTTGTCCTGGGAACATGACTGTGGTTTGATTGTGGAACCATGGGTCCTGCAAACATGACTGAGGTTTGATTCTGGAACCATGTGTCCTGGGAATATGACTGAGGTTTGATTCTGGAAATCTGTGGCCTGGGAACATGACTGAGGTTTGATTCTGGAACCCTGTAGCCTGCGAACATAACTGAGGATTGTTTCTGGAATCCTGTGGCCTGGGAACATGACATCAGTGGATTCTGGAACCCTGTGGCCTGGGAACATGAGAACGGTTTAATTCTGGAAACCTCTGACCTGGGAACATGTCTGAGGTTTGATGGTGGAAACCTGTGGCTTGGCAACATGACTGAGGTTTGTTTCTGGAAACCTTTGTGCTGGGAACATGACTGTGTTTTGATTGTGGAATCATGGGTCCTGCAAACATGACAGAGGTTTGATTCTGGAACCAGGTGTGCTGGGAACATGACTGAGGTTTGATTCTGGAAATCTGTGGCCTGGGAACTTGACTGAGGTTTGATGGCAGAAACCTGTGGACTGGCAACATGACTGAGGTTTGATTGTAGAACCCTGTGCCCTGGAAACATGACTGTGGGCTGGTACTGGAAACCCATGGCCTAGGAATTTGACATTGGTTTGATTCTGGAACCCTGTGGCCTGGGAACATGACTGAGGCGTGATTCTGGAAAACTGTGGCCTGGGAATATGACTGAGGTTTGATTCTGGAAATCTGTGGCCTGGGAACTTGACTGAGGTTTGATGGTAGAAATCTGTGGACTGGCAACATGACTGAGGTTTGATTGTAGAACCCTGTGCCCTGGAAACATGAATGCGACCTGATACTTGAAACCCATGGCCTGGGAACTTGACATTGGTTTGATTCCGGAACCCTGTGGCCAGGAACAAGACTGAGGCGTGATTCTGGAATCCTGTGGCCTGGGAACATGACATCTGTTTAGATTGTGGAATACTGTGCCCTGGGAACCTGACTGAGGCTTGGTTCTGGAACCCTGTGGACTGGGAACATGACTGAGGTTTTATTCTGGAATCCTGTGGCCTGGGAACATGACATCAGTGGATTCTGGAACCCTGTGGCCTGGGAACATGAGAACGGTTGGATTCTGGAACCCTGTGGCCTGGGAACATGTCTGAGGTTTGATGGTGGAAACCTGTGGCTTGGCAACATGAATGAGGTTTGTTACTGGAACCCTCTTCCCTGGGAACATGACTGAGGTTTGATTCTGGACACCTTTGTCCTGGGAACATGATTGTGGTTTGATTGTGGAACCATGGGTCCTGCAAACATGACTGAGGTTTGATTCTGGAACCAGGTGTCCTGGGAATATGACTGAGGTTTGATTCTGGAAATCTGTGGCCTGGGAAATTGACTGAGGTTTGATGGCAGAAACCTGTGGACTGGCAACATGACAGAGGTTTGATTGTAGAAACCTGTTCCCTGGAAACATGACTGTGGCCTGGTACTGGAAACCCATGGCCTAGGAATTTGACATTGGCTTGATTCTGGAACCCTGTGGCCTGGGAACATGATTGAGGCGTGATTCTGGAAACCTGTGGCCTGGGAACATGACATCTGTTTAGATTGTGGCATACTCTGCCCTGGGAACCGGACTGAAGGCTTGGTTCTGGAATCCTGTGGACTGGGAACAAGACTGAGGTTTGATTCTGGAACCATGTGGCCTGGGAATATGACTGATGTTACATCGTGGAATCCTGTGGCCTGGGAACATGACATCGGTTTGGATTCTGGTACCCTGTTGCCTGGGAACATGAAATCGGTTTGATTGTGGAAACCTGTGGTCTGGGAATATGACTGAGGTTTGATGGTGGTACCCTCTGGCCTGGCAACATGACTGAGGTTTGATTCTGGATCCCTGTGGCCTGGGAACATGACTGAGGCGTGATTCTGGAATCCTGTGGCCTGGGAACATGACGTCTGTTTAGATTGTGGAATACTGTGCCCTGGGAATCTGACTGAGGCTTGGTTCTGGAACCCTGTGGACTGGGAACATGACTGAGGTTTGAATCTGGAATCCTGTAGCCTGCGAACATAACTGAGGATTGTTTCTGGAACCCTGTGGCCTGGGAACATGACATCAGTGGATTCTGGAACCCTGTGGCCTGGGAACATGAGAACGGTATAATTCTGGAACCCTGTGACCTGGGAACATGTCTGAGGTTTGATGGTGGAAACCTGTGGCTTGGCAACATGACTGAGGTTTGTATCTGTAACCCTGTTCTCTGCGAACATGACTGAGGTTTGATTCTGGACACCTTTGTGCTGGGAACATGACTGTGTTTTGATTGTGGAATCATGGGTCCTGCAAACATGACAGAGGTTTGATTCTGGAACCAGGTGTCCTGGGAATATGACTGAGGTTTGATTCTGGAAATCTGTGGCCTGGGAACTTGACTGAGGTTTGATGGCAGAAACCTGTGGACTGGCAACATGACTGAGGTTTGATTGTAGAACCCTGTGCCCTGGAAACATGACTGTGGGCTGGTACTGGAAACCCATGGCCTAGGAATTTGACATTGGTTTGATTCTGGAACCCTGTGGCCTGGGAACATGACTGAGGCGTGATTCTGGAAAACTGTGGCCTGGGAATATGACTGAGGTTTGATTCTGGAAATCTGTGGCCTGGGAACTTGACTGAGGTTTGATGGTAGAAATCTGTGGACTGGCAACATGACTGAGGTTTGATTGTAGAACCCTGTGCCCTGGAAACATGAATGCGACCTGATACTTGAAACCCATGGCCTGGGAACTTGACATTGGTTTGATTCCGGAACCCTGTGGCCAGGAACAAGACTGAGGCGTGATTCTGGAATCCTGTGGCCTGGGAACATGACATCTGTTTAGATTGTGGAATACTGGACCCTGGGAACCTGACTGAGGCTTGGTTCTGGAACCCTGTGGACTGGGAACATGACTGAGGTTTTATTCTGGAATCCTGTGGCCTGGGAACATGACATCAGTGGATTCTGGAACCCTGTGGCCTGGGAACATGAGAACGGTTGGATTCTGGAAACCTGTGGCCTGGGAACATGTCTGAGGTTTGATGGTGGAAACCTGTGGCTTGGCAACATGACTGAGGTTTGTTACTGGAACCCTGTTCCCTGGGAACATGACTGAGGTTTGATTCTGGACACCTTTGTCCTGGGAACATGATTGTGGTTTGATTGTGGAACCATGGGTCCTGCAAACATGACTGAGGTTTGATTCTGGAACCATGTGTCCTGGGAATATGACTGAGGTTTGATTCTGGAAATCTGTGGCCTGGGAACATGACTGAGGTTTGATTCTGGAACCCTGTAGCCTGCGAACATAACTGAGGATTGTTTCTGGAATCCTGTGGCCTGGGAACATGACATCAGTGGATTCTGGAACCCTGTGGCCTGGGAACATGAGAACGGTTTAATTCTGGAACCCTCTGACCTGGGAACATGTCTGAGGTTTGATGGTGGAAACCTGTGGCTTGGCAACATGACTGAGGTTTGTTTCTGGAAACCTTTGTGCTGGGAACATGACTGTGTTTTGATTGTGGAATCATGGGTCCTGCAAACATGACAGAGGTTTGATTCTGGAACCAGGTGTGCTGGGAACATGACTGAGGTTTGATTCTGGAAATCTGTGGCCTGGGAACTTGACTGAGGTTTGATGGCAGAAACCTGTGGACTGGCAACATGACTGAGGTTTGATTGTAGAACCCTGTGCCCTGGAAACATGACTGTGGGCTGGTACTGGAAACCCATGGCCTAGGAATTTGACATTGGTTTGATTCTGGAACCCTGTGGCCTGGGAACATGACTGAGGCGTGATTCTGGAAAACTGTGGCCTGGGAATATGACTGAGGTTTGATTCTGGAAATCTGTGGCCTGGGAACTTGACTGAGGTTTGATGGTAGAAATCTGTGGACTGGCAACATGACTGAGGTTTGATTGTAGAACCCTGTGCCCTGGAAACATGAATGCGACCTGATACTTGAAACCCATGGCCTGGGAACTTGACATTGGTTTGATTCCGGAACCCTGTGGCCAGGAACAAGACTGAGGCGTGATTCTGGAATCCTGTGGCCTGGGAACATGACATCTGTTTAGATTGTGGAATACTGGGCCCTGGGAACCTGACTGAGGCTTGGTTCTGGAACCCTGTGGACTGGGAACATGACTGAGGTTTTATTCTGGAATCCTGTGGCCTAGGAACATGACATCAGTGGATTCTGGAACCCTGTGGCCTGGGAACATGAGAACGGTTGGATTCTGGAACCCTGTGGCCTGGGAACATGTCTGAGGTTTGATGGTGGAAACCTGTGGCTTGGCAACATGAATGAGGTTTGTTACTGGAACCCTGTTCCCTGGGAACATGACTGAGGTTTGATTCTGGACACCTTTGTCCTGGGAACATGACTGTGGTTTGATTGTGGAACCATGGGTCCTGCAAACATGACTGAGGTTTTATTCTGGAACCAGGTGTCCTGGGAATATGACTGAGGTTTGATTCTGGAAATCTGTGGCCTGGGAAATTGACTGAGGTTTGATGGCAGAAACCTGTGGACTGGCAACATGACAGAGGTTTGATTGTAGAAACCTGTGCCCTGGAAACATGACTGTGGCCTGGTACTGGAAACCCATGGCCTAGGAATTTGACATTGGCTTGATTCTGGAACCCTGTGGCCTGGGAACATGATTTAGGCCTGATTCTGGAAACCTGTGGCCTGGGAACATGACATCTGTTTAGATTGTGGCATACTGTGCCCTGGGAACCGGACTGAAGGCTTGGTTCTGGAATCCTGTGGACTGGGAACAAGACTGAGGTTTGATTCTGGAACCATGTGGCCTGGGAATATGACTGATGTTAGATCGTGGAATCCTGTGGCCTGGGAACATGACATCGGTTTGGATTCTGGTACCCTGTTGCCTGGGAACATGAAATCGGTTTGATTGTGGAAACCTGTGGTCTGGGAATATGACTGAGGTTTGATGGTGGTACCCTCTGGCCTGGCAACATGACTGAGGTTTGATTCTGGATCCCTGTGGCCTGGGAACATGACTGAGGCGTGATTCTGGAATCCTGTGGCCTGGGAACATGACGTCTGTTTAGATTGTGGAATACTGTGCCCTGGGAATCTGACTGAGGCTTGGTTCTGGAACCCTGTGGACTGGGAACATGACTGAGGTTTGAATCTGGAATCCTGTAGCCTGCGAACATAACTGAGGATTGTTTCTGGAACCCTGTGGCCTGGGAACATGACATCAGTGGATTCTGGAACCCTGTGGCCTGGGAACATGAGAACGGTATAATTCTGGAACCCTGTGACCTGGGAACATGTCTGAGGTTTGATGGTGGAAACCTGTGGCTTGGCAACATGACTGAGGTTTGTTACTGGAACCCTGTTCCCTGGGAACATGACTGAGGTTTGATTCTGGACACCTTTGTCCTGGGAACATGACTGTGGTTTGATTGTGGAACCATGGGTCCTGCAAACATGACTGAGGTTTGATTCTGGAACCATGTGTCCTGGGAATATGACTGAGGTTTGATTCTGGAAATCTGTGGCCTGGGAACATGACTGAGGTTTGATTCTGGAACCCTGTAGCCTGCGAACATAACTGAGGATTGTTTCTGGAATCCTGTGGCCTGGGAACATGACATCAGTGGATTCTGGAACCCTGTGGCCTGGGAACATGAGAACGGTTTAATTCTGGAACCCTCTGACCTGGGAACATGTCTGAGGTTTGATGGTGGAAACCTGTGGCTTGGCAACATGACTGAGGTTTGTTTCTGGAAACCTTTGTGCTGGGAACATGACTGTGTTTTGATTGTGGAATCATGGGTCCTGCAAACATGACAGAGGTTTGATTCTGGAACCAGGTGTGCTGGGAACATGACTGAGGTTTGATTCTGGAAATCTGTGGCCTGGGAACTTGACTGAGGTTTGATGGCAGAAACCTGTGGACTGGCAACATGACTGAGGTTTGATTGTAGAACCCTGTGCCCTGGAAACATGACTGTGGGCTGGTACTGGAAACCCATGGCCTAGGAATTTGACATTGGTTTGATTCTGGAACCCTGTGGCCTGGGAACATGACTGAGGCGTGATTCTGGAAAACTGTGGCCTGGGAATATGACTGAGGTTTGATTCTGGAAATCTGTGGCCTGGGAACTTGACTGAGGTTTGATGGTAGAAATCTGTGGACTGGCAACATGACTGAGGTTTGATTGTAGAACCCTGTGCCCTGGAAACATGAATGCGACCTGATACTTGAAACCCATGGCCTGGGAACTTGACATTGGTTTGATTCCGGAACCCTGTGGCCAGGAACAAGACTGAGGCGTGATTCTGGAATCCTGTGGCCTGGGAACATGACATCTGTTTAGATTGTGGAATACTGGGCCCTGGGAACCTGACTGAGGCTTGGTTCTGGAACCCTGTGGACTGGGAACATGACTGAGGTTTTATTCTGGAATCCTGTGGCCTAGGAACATGACATCAGTGGATTCTGGAACCCTGTGGCCTGGGAACATGAGAACGGTTGGATTCTGGAACCCTGTGGCCTGGGAACATGTCTGAGGTTTGATGGTGGAAACCTGTGGCTTGGCAACATGAATGAGGTTTGTTACTGGAACCCTGTTCCCTGGGAACATGACTGAGGTTTGATTCTGGACACCTTTGTCCTGGGAACATGACTGTGGTTTGATTGTGGAACCATGGGTCCTGCAAACATGACTGAGGTTTTATTCTGGAACCAGGTGTCCTGGGAATATGACTGAGGTTTGATTCTGGAAATCTGTGGCCTGGGAAATTGACTGAGGTTTGATGGCAGAAACCTGTGGACTGGCAACATGACAGAGGTTTGATTGTAGAAACCTGTGCCCTGGAAACATGACTGTGGCCTGGTACTGGAAACCCATGGCCTAGGAATTTGACATTGGCTTGATTCTGGAACCCTGTGGCCTGGGAACATGATTTAGGCCTGATTCTGGAAACCTGTGGCCTGGGAACATGACATCTGTTTAGATTGTGGCATACTGTGCCCTGGGAACCGGACTGAAGGCTTGGTTCTGGAATCCTGTGGACTGGGAACAAGACTGAGGTTTGATTCTGGAACCATGTGGCCTGGGAATATGACTGATGTTAGATCGTGGAATCCTGTGGCCTGGGAACATGACATCGGTTTGGATTCTGGTACCCTGTTGCCTGGGAACATGAAATCGGTTTGATTGTGGAAACCTGTGGTCTGGGAATATGACTGAGGTTTGATGGTGGTACCCTCTGGCCTGGCAACATGACTGAGGTTTGATTCTGGATCCCTGTGGCCTGGGAACATGACTGAGGCGTGATTCTGGAATCCTGTGGCCTGGGAACATGACGTCTGTTTAGATTGTGGAATACTGTGCCCTGGGAATCTGACTGAGGCTTGGTTCTGGAACCCTGTGGACTGGGAACATGACTGAGGTTTGAATCTGGAATCCTGTAGCCTGCGAACATAACTGAGGATTGTTTCTGGAACCCTGTGGCCTGGGAACATGACATCAGTGGATTCTGGAACCCTGTGGCCTGGGAACATGAGAACGGTATAATTCTGGAACCCTGTGACCTGGGAACATGTCTGAGGTTTGATGGTGGAAACCTGTGGCTTGGCAACATGACTGAGGTTTGTTACTGGAACCCTGTTCCCTGGGAACATGACTGAGGTTTGATTCTGGACACCTTTGTCCTGGGAACATGACTGTGGTTTGATTGTGGAACCATGGGTCCTGCAAACATGACTGAGGTTTGATTCTGGAACCATGTGTCCTGGGAATATGACTGAGGTTTGATTCTGGAAATCTGTGGCCTGGGAACATGACTGAGGTTTGATTCTGGAACCCTGTAGCCTGCGAACATAACTGAGGATTGTTTCTGGAATCCTGTGTCCTGGGAACATGACATCAGTGGATTCTGGAACCCTGTGGCCTGGGAACATGAGAACGGTTTAATTCTGGAACCCTCTGACCTGGGAACATGTCTGAGGTTTGATGGTGGAAACCTGTGGCTTGGCAACATGACTGAGGTTTGTTTCTGGACACCTTTGTGCTGGGAACATGACTGTGTTTTGATTGTGGAATCATGGGTCCTGCAAACATGACAGAGGTTTGATTCTGGAACCAGGTGTCCTGGGAATATGACTGAGGTTTGATTCTGGAAATCTGTGGCCTGGGAACTTGACTGAGGTTTGATGGCAGAAACCTGTGGACTGGCAACATGACTGAGGTTTGATTGTAGAACCCTGTGCCCTGGAAACATGACTGTGGGCTGGTACTGGAAACCCATGGCCTAGGAATTTGACATTGGTTTGATTCTGGAACCCTGTGGCCTGGGAACATGACTGAGGCGTGATTCTGGAAAACTGTGGCCTGGGAATATGACTGAGGTTTGATTCTGGAAATCTGTGGCCTGGGAACTTGACTGAGGTTTGATGGTAGAAATCTGTGGACTGGCAACATGACTGAGGTTTGATTGTAGAACCCTGTGCCCTGGAAACATGAATGCGACCTGATACTTGAAACCCATGGCCTGGGAACTTGACATTGGTTTGATTCTGGAACCCTGTGGCCAGGAACAAGACTGAGGCGTGATTCTGGAATCCTGTGGCCTGGGAACATGACATCTGTTTAGATTGTGGAATACTGGGCCCTGGGAACCTGACTGAGGCTTGGTTCTGGAACCCTGTGGACTGGGAACATGACTGAGGTTTTATTCTGGAATCCTGTGGCCTGGGAACATGACATCAGTGGATTCTGGAACCCTGTGGCCTGGGAACATGAGAACGGTTGGATTCTGGAACCCTGTGGCCTGGGAACATGTCTGAGGTTTGATGGTGGAAACCTGTGGCTTGGCAACATGAATGAGGTTTGTTACTGGAACCCTCTTCCCTGGGAACATGACTGAGGTTTGATTCTGGACACCTTTGTCCTGGGAACATGACTGTGGTTTGATTGTGGAACCATGGGTCCTGCAAACATGACTGAGGTTTTATTCTGGAACCAGGTGTCCTGGGAATATGACTGAGGTTTGATTCTGGAAATCTGTGGCCTGGGAAATTGACTGAGGTTTGATGGCAGAAACCTGTGGACTGGCAACATGACAGAGGTTTGATTGTAGAAACCTGTGCCCTGGAAACATGACTGTGGCCTGGTACTGGAAACCCATGGCCTAGGAATTTGACATTGGCTTGATTCTGGAACCCTGTGGCCTGGGAACATGATTGAGGCGTGATTCTGGAAACCTGTGGCCTGGGAACATGACATCTGTTTAGATTGTGGCATACTCTGCCCTGGGAACCGGACTGAAGGCTTGGTTCTGGAATCCTGTGGACTGGGAACAAGACTGAGGTTTGATTCTGGAACCATGTGGCCTGGGAATATGACTGATGTTACATCGTGGAATCCTGTGGCCTGGGAACATGACATCGGTTTGGATTCTGGTACCCTGTTGCCTGGGAACATGAAATCGGTTTGATTGTGGAAACGTGTGGTCTGGGAATATGACTGAGGTTTGATGGTGGTACCCTCTGGCCTGGCAACATGACTGAGGTTTGATTCTGGATCCCTGTGGCCTGGGAACATGACTGAGGCGTGATTCTGGAATCCTGTGGCCTGGGAACATGACGTCTGTTTAGATTGTGGAATACTGTGCCCTGGGAATCTGACTGAGGCTTGGTTCTGGAACCCTGTGGACTGGGAACATGACTGAGGTTTGAATCTGGAATCCTGTAGCCTGCGAACATAACTGAGGATTGTTTCTGGAACCCTGTGGCCTGGGAACATGACATCAGTGGATTCTGGAACCCTGTGGCCTGGGAACATGAGAACGGTATAATTCTGGAACCCTGTGACCTGGGAACATGTCTGAGGTTTGATGGTGGAAACCTGTGGCTTGGCAACATGACTGAGGTTTGTTTCTGTAACCCTGTTCTCTGCGAACATGACTGAGGTTTGATTCTGGACACCTTTGTGCTGGGAACATGACTGTGTTTTGATTGTGGAATCATGGGTCCTGCAAACATGACTGAGGTTTGATTCTGGAACCATGTGTCCTGGGAATATGACTGAGGTTTGATTCTGGAAATCTGTGGCCTGGGAACTTGACTGAGGTTTGATGGCAGAAACCTGTGGACTGGCAACATGACTGAGGTTTGATTGTAGAACCCTGTGCCCTGGAAACATGACTGTGGGCTGGTACTGGAAACCCATGGCCTAGGAATTTGACCTTGGTTTGATTCTGGAACCCTGTGGCCTGGGAACATGACTGAGGCGTGATTCTGGAAAACTGTGGCCTGGGAATATGACTGAGGTTTGATTCTGGAAATCTGTGGCCTGGGAACTTGACTGAGGTTTGATGGTAGAAATCTGTGGACTGGCAACATGACTGAGGTTTGATTGTAGAACCCTGTGCCCTGGAAACATGAATGCGACCTGATACTTGAAACCCATGGCCTGGGAACTTGACATTGGTTTGATTCCGGAACCCTGTGGCCAGGAACAAGACTGAGGCGTGATTCTGGAATCCTGTGGCCTGGGAACATGACATCTGTTTAGATTGTGGAATACTGGACCCTGGGAACCTGACTGAGGCTTGGTTCTGGAACCCTGTGGACTGGGAACATGACTGAGGTTTTATTCTGGAATCCTGTGGCCTGGGAACATGACATCAGTGGATTCTGGAACCCTGTGGCCTGGGAACATGAGAACGGTTGGATTCTGGAAACCTGTGGCCTGGGAACATGTCTGAGGTTTGATGGTGGAAACCTGTGGCTTGGCAACATGACTGAGGTTTGTTACTGGAACCCTGTTCCCTGGGAACATGACTGAGGTTTGATTCTGGACACCTTTGTCCTGGGAACATGATTGTGGTTTGATTGTGGAACCATGGGTCCTGCAAACATGACTGAGGTTTGATTCTGGAACCATGTGTCCTGGGAATATGACTGAGGTTTGATTCTGGAAATCTGTGGCCTGGGAACATGACTGAGGTTTGATTCTGGAACCCTGTAGCCTGCGAACATAACTGAGGATTGTTTCTGGAATCCTGTGGCCTGGGAACATGACATCAGTGGATTCTGGAACCCTGTGGCCTGGGAACATGAGAACGGTTTAATTCTGGAACCCTCTGACCTGGGAACATGTCTGAGGTTTGATGGTGGAAACCTGTGGCTTGGCAACATGACTGAGGTTTGTTTCTGGAAACCTTTGTGCTGGGAACATGACTGTGTTTTGATTGTGGAATCATGGGTCCTGCAAACATGACAGAGGTTTGATTCTGGAACCAGGTGTGCTGGGAACATGACTGAGGTTTGATTCTGGAAATCTGTGGCCTGGGAACTTGACTGAGGTTTGATGGCAGAAACCTGTGGACTGGCAACATGACTGAGGTTTGATTGTAGAACCCTGTGCCCTGGAAACATGACTGTGGGCTGGTACTGGAAACCCATGGCCTAGGAATTTGACATTGGTTTGATTCTGGAACCCTGTGGCCTGGGAACATGACTGAGGCGTGATTCTGGAAAACTGTGGCCTGGGAATATGACTGAGGTTTGATTCTGGAAATCTGTGGCCTGGGAACTTGACTGAGGTTTGATGGTAGAAATCTGTGGACTGGCAACATGACTGAGGTTTGATTGTAGAACCCTGTGCCCTGGAAACATGAATGCGACCTGATACTTGAAACCCATGGCCTGGGAACTTGACATTGGTTTGATTCCGGAACCCTGTGGCCAGGAACAAGACTGAGGCGTGATTCTGGAATCCTGTGGCCTGGGAACATGACATCTGTTTAGATTGTGGAATACTGGGCCCTGGGAACCTGACTGAGGCTTGGTTCTGGAACCCTGTGGACTGGGAACATGACTGAGGTTTTATTCTGGAATCCTGTGGCCTAGGAACATGACATCAGTGGATTCTGGAACCCTGTGGCCTGGGAACATGTGAACGGTTGGATTCTGGAACCCTGTGGCCTGGGAACATGTCTGAGGTTTGATGGTGGAAACATGTGGCTTGGCAACATGACTGAGGTTTGTTACTGGAACCCTGTTCCCTGGGAACATGACTGAGGTTTGATTCTGGACACCTTTGTCCTGGGAACATGACTGTGGTTTGATTGTGGAACCATGGGTCCTGCAAACATGACTGAGGTTTTATTCTGGAACCAGGTGTCCTGGGAATATGACTGAGGTTTGATTCTGGAAATCTGTGGCCTGGGAAATTGACTGAGGTTTGATGGCAGAAACCTGTGGACTGGCAACATGACAGAGGTTTGATTGTAGAAACCTGTGCCCTGGAAACATGACTGTGGCCTGGTACTGGAAACCCATGGCCTAGGAATTTGACATTGGCTTGATTCTGGAACCCTGTGGCCTGGGAACATGATTTAGGCCTGATTCTGGAAACCTGTGGCCTGGGAACATGACATCTGTTTAGATTGTGGCATACTGTGCCCTGGGAACCGGACTGAAGGCTTGGTTCTGGAATCCTGTGGACTGGGAACAAGACTGAGGTTTGATTCTGGAACCATGTGGCCTGGGAATATGACTGATGTTAGATCGTGGAATCCTGTGGCCTGGGAACATGACATCGGTTTGGATTCTGGTACCCTGTTGCCTGGGAACATGAAATCGGTTTGATTGTGGAAACCTGTGGTCTGGGAATATGACTGAGGTTTGATGGTGGTACCCTCTGGCCTGGCAACATGACTGAGGTTTGATTCTGGATCCCTGTGGCCTGGGAACATGACTGAGGCGTGATTCTGGAATCCTGTGGCCTGGGAACATGACGTCTGTTTAGATTGTGGAATACTGTGCCCTGGGAATCTGACTGAGGCTTGGTTCTGGAACCCTGTGGACTGGGAACATGACTGAGGTTTGAATCTGGAATCCTGTAGCCTGCGAACATAACTGAGGATTGTTTCTGGAACCCTGTGGCCTGGGAACATGACATCAGTGGATTCTGGAACCCTGTGGCCTGGGAACATGAGAACGGTATAATTCTGGAACCCTGTGACCTGGGAACATGTCTGAGGTTTGATGGTGGAAACCTGTGGCTTGGCAACATGACTGAGGTTTGTTACTGGAACCCTGTTCCCTGGGAACATGACTGAGGTTTGATTCTGGACACCTTTGTCCTGGGAACATGACTGTGGTTTGATTGTGGAACCATGGGTCCTGCAAACATGACTGAGGTTTGATTCTGGAACCATGTGTCCTGGGAATATGACTGAGGTTTGATTCTGGAAATCTGTGGCCTGGGAACATGACTGAGGTTTGATTCTGGAACCCTGTAGCCTGCGAACATAACTGAGGATTGTTTCTGGAATCCTGTGGCCTGGGAACATGACATCAGTGGATTCTGGAACCCTGTGGCCTGGGAACATGAGAACGGTTTAATTCTGGAACCCTCTGACCTGGGAACATGTCTGAGGTTTGATGGTGGAAACCTGTGGCTTGGCAACATGACTGAGGTTTGTTTCTGGACACCTTTGTGCTGGGAACATGACTGTGTTTTGATTGTGGAATCATGGGTCCTGCAAACATGACAGAGGTTTGATTCTGGAACCAGGTGTCCTGGGAATATGACTGAGGTTTGATTCTGGAAATCTGTGGCCTGGGAACTTGACTGAGGTTTGATGGCAGAAACCTGTGGACTGGCAACATGACTGAGGTTTGATTGTAGAACCCTGTGCCCTGGAAACATGACTGTGGGCTGGTACTGGAAACCCATGGCCTAGGAATTTGACATTGGTTTGATTCTGGAACCCTGTGGCCTGGGAACATGACTGAGGCGTGATTCTGGAAAACTGTGGCCTGGGAATATGACTGAGGTTTGATTCTGGAAATCTGTGGCCTGGGAACTTGACTGAGGTTTGATGGTAGAAATCTGTGGACTGGCAACATGACTGAGGTTTGATTGTAGAACCCTGTGCCCTGGAAACATGAATGCGACCTGATACTTGAAACCCATGGCCTGGGAACTTGACATTGGTTTGATTCTGGAACCCTGTGGCCAGGAACAAGACTGAGGCGTGATTCTGGAATCCTGTGGCCTGGGAACATGACATCTGTTTAGATTGTGGAATACTGGGCCCTGGGAACCTGACTGAGGCTTGGTTCTGGAACCCTGTGGACTGGGAACATGACTGAGGTTTTATTCTGGAATCCTGTGGCCTGGGAACATGACATCAGTGGATTCTGGAACCCTGTGGCCTGGGAACATGAGAACGGTTGGATTCTGGAACCCTGTGGCCTGGGAACATGTCTGAGGTTTGATGGTGGAAACCTGTGGCTTGGCAACATGAATGAGGTTTGTTACTGGAACCCTCTTCCCTGGGAACATGACTGAGGTTTGATTCTGGACACCTTTGTCCTGGGAACATGACTGTGGTTTGATTGTGGAACCATGGGTCCTGCAAACATGACTGAGGTTTTATTCTGGAACCAGGTGTCCTGGGAATATGACTGAGGTTTGATTCTGGAAATCTGTGGCCTGGGAAATTGACTGAGGTTTGATGGCAGAAACCTGTGGACTGGCAACATGACAGAGGTTTGATTGTAGAAACCTGTGCCCTGGAAACATGACTGTGGCCTGGTACTGGAAACCCATGGCCTAGGAATTTGACATTGGCTTGATTCTGGAACCCTGTGGCCTGGGAACATGATTGAGGCGTGATTCTGGAAACCTGTGGCCTGGGAACATGACATCTGTTTAGATTGTGGCATACTCTGCCCTGGGAACCGGACTGAAGGCTTGGTTCTGGAATCCTGTGGACTGGGAACAAGACTGAGGTTTGATTCTGGAACCATGTGGCCTGGGAATATGACTGATGTTACATCGTGGAATCCTGTGGCCTGGGAACATGACATCGGTTTGGATTCTGGTACCCTGTTGCCTGGGAACATGAAATCGGTTTGATTGTGGAAACCTGTGGTCTGGGAATATGACTGAGGTTTGATGGTGGTACCCTCTGGCCTGGCAACATGACTGAGGTTTGATTCTGGATCCCTGTGGCCTGGGAACATGACTGAGGCGTGATTCTGGAATCCTGTGGCCTGGGAACATGACGTCTGTTTAGATTGTGGAATACTGTGCCCTGGGAATCTGACTGAGGCTTGGTTCTGGAACCCTGTGGACTGGGAACATGACTGAGGTTTGATGGTGGAAACCTGTGGCTTGGCAACATGACTGAGGTTTGTTTCTGTAACCCTGTTCTCTGCGAACATGACTGAGGTTTGATTCTGGACACCTTTGTGCTGGGAACATGACTGTGTTTTGATTGTGGAATCATGGGTCCTGCAAACATGACTGAGGTTTGATTCTGGAACCATGTGTCCTGGGAATATGACTGAGGTTTGATTCTGGAAATCTGTGGCCTGGGAACTTGACTGAGGTTTGATGGCAGAAACCTGTGGACTGGCAACATGACTGAGGTTTGATTGTAGAACCCTGTGCCCTGGAAACATGACTGTGGGCTGGTACTGGAAACCCATGGCCTAGGAATTTGACATTGGTTTGATTCTGGAACCCTGTGACCTGGGAACATGACTGAGGTATGATTCTGGAAAACTGTGGCCGGGGACTTGACTGAGGTTTGATGGCAGAAATCTGTGGACTGGAAACATTACTGAGGTTTGATTGTAGAACCCTGTGCCCTGGAAACATGAGTGCGACGTGACACTTGAAACCCATGGCCTGGGAACTTGACATTGGTTTGATTCTGGAACCCTGCGGCCAGGAACAAGACTGAGGCGTGATTCTGGAATCCTGTAGCCTGGGAACATGACATCTGTTTAGATTGTGGAATACTGTGCCCTGGGAACCTGACTGAGGCTTGGTTCTGGAACCCTGTGGACTGGGAACATGACTGAGGTTTTATTCTGGAATCCTGTGGCCTGGGAACATGACATCAGTGGATTCTGGAACCCTGTGGCCTGGGAACATGAGAACGGTTGGATTCTGGAAACCTGTGGCCTGGGAACATGTCTGAGGTTTGATGGTGGAAACCTGTGGCTTGGCAACATGACTGAGGTTTGTTACTGGAACCCTGTTCCCTGGGAACATGACTGAGGTTTGATTCTGGACACCTTTGTCCTGGGAACATGACTGTGGTTTGATTGTGGAACCATGGGTCCTGCAAATATGACTGAGGTTTGATTCTGGAACCATGTGTCCTGGGAATATGACTGATGTTTGATTCTGGAAATCTGTGGCCTGGGAACTTGACTGAGGTTTGATGGCAGAAACCCGTGGACTGGCAACATGACTGAGGTTTGATTGTAGAACCCTGTGCCCTGGAAACATGACTGTGGGCTGGTACTGGAAACCCATGGCCTAGGAATTTGACATTGGTTTGATTCTGGAACCCTGTGGCCTGGGAACATGTCTGAGGTTTGATGGTGGAAACCTGTGGCTTGGCAACATGACTGAGGTTTGTTACTGGAACCCTGTTCCCTGGGAACATGACTGAGGTTTGATTCTGGACACCTTTGTCCTGGGAACATGACTGTGGTTTGATTGTGGAACCATGGGTCCTGCAAACATGACTGAGGTTTGATTCTGGAACCATGTGTCCTGGGAATATGACTGAGCTTTGATTCTGGAAATCTGTGGCCTGGGAACATGACTGAGGTTTGATTCTGGAACCCTGTAGCCTGCGAACATAACTGAGGATTGTTTCTGGAATCCTGTGGCCTGGGAACATAACATCAGTGGATTCTGGAACCCTGTGGCCTGGGAACATGAGAACGGTTTAATTCTGGAACCCTCTGACCTGGGAACATGTCTGAGGTTTGATGGTGGAAACCTGTGGCTTGGCAACATGACTGAGGTTTGTTTCTGGACACCTTTGTCCTGGGAACATGACTGTGTTTTGATTGTGGAATCATGGGTCCTGCAAACATGACAGAGGTTTGATTCTGGAACCAGGTGTCCTGGGAATATGACTGAGGTTTGATTCTGGAAATCTGTGGCCTGGGAACTTGACTGAGGTTTGATGGCAGAAACCTGTGGACTGGCAACATGCCTGAGGTTTGATTGTAGAAACCTGTGCCCTGGAAACATGACTGTGGGCTGGTACTGGAAACCCATGGCCTAGGAATTTGACATTGGCTTGATTCTGGAATCCTGTGGCCTGGGAACAAGATTGAGGCGTGATTCTGGAAACCTGTGGCCTGGGAACATGACATCTGTTTAGATTGTGGCATACTGTGCCCTGGGAACCGGACTGAAGGCTTGGTTCTGGAATCCTGTGGACTGGGAACAAGACTGAGGTTTGATTCTGGAACCATGTGGCCTGGGAATATGACTGATGTTAGATCGTGGAATCCTGTGGCCTGGGAACATGACATCGGTTTGGATTCTGGTACCCTGTTGCCTGGGAACATGAAATCGGTTTGATTGTGGAAACCTGTGGTCTGGGAATATGACTGAGGTTTGATGGTGGTACCCTCTGGCCTGGCAACATGACTGAGGTTTGATTCTGGATCCCTGTGGCCTGGGAACATGACTGAGGCGTGATTCTGGAATCCTGTGGCCTGGGAACATGACGTCTGTTTAGATTGTGGAATACTGTGCCCTGGGAATCTGACTGAGGCTTGGTTCTGGAACCCTGTGGACTGGGAACATGACTGAGGTTTGAATCTGGAATCCTGTAGCCTGCGAACATAACTGAGGATTGTTTCTGGAACCCTGTGGCCTGAGAACATGACATCAGTGGATTCTGGAACCCTGTGGCCTGGGAACATGAGAACGGTATAATTCTGGAACCCTGTGACCTGGGAACATGTCTGAGGTTTGATGGTGGAAACCTGTGGCTTGGCAACATGACTGAGGTTTGTTTCTGTAACCCTGTTCTCTGCGAACATGACTGAGGTTTGATTCTGGACACCTTTGTGCTGGGAACATGACTGTGTTTTGATTGTGGAATCATGGGTCCTGCAAACATGACTGAGGTTTGATTCTGGAACCATGTGTCCTGGGAATATGACTGAGGTTTGATTCTGGAAATCTGTGGCCTGGGAACTTGACTGAGGTTTGATGGCAGAAACCTGTGGACTGGCAACATGACTGAGGTTTGATTGTAGAACCCTGTGCCCTGGAAACATGACTGTGGGCTGGTACTGGAAACCCATGGCCTAGGAATTTGACCTTGGTTTGATTCTGGAACCCTGTGGCCTGGGAACATGACTGAGGCGTGATTCTGGAAAACTGTGGCCTGGGAATATGACTGAGGTTTGATTCTGGAAATCTGTGGCCTGGGAACTTGACTGAGGTTTGATGGTAGAAATCTGTGGACTGGCAACATGACTGAGGTTTGATTGTAGAACCCTGTGCCCTGGAAACATGAATGCGACCTGATACTTGAAACCCATGGCCTGGGAACTTGACATTGGTTTGATTCCGGAACCCTGTGGCCAGGAACAAGACTGAGGCGTGATTCTGGAATCCTGTGGCCTGGGAACATGACATCTGTTTAGATTGTGGAATACTGGACCCTGGGAACCTGACTGAGGCTTGGTTCTGGAACCCTGTGGACTGGGAACATGACTGAGGTTTTATTCTGGAATCCTGTGGCCTGGGAACATGACATCAGTGGATTCTGGAACCCTGTGGCCTGGGAACATGAGAACGGTTGGATTCTGGAAACCTGTGGCCTGGGAACATGTCTGAGGTTTGATGGTGGAAACCTGTGGCTTGGCAACATGACTGAGGTTTGTTACTGGAACCCTGTTCCCTGGGAACATGACTGAGGTTTGATTCTGGACACCTTTGTCCTGGGAACATGATTGTGGTTTGATTGTGGAACCATGGGTCCTGCAAACATGACTGAGGTTTGATTCTGGAACCATGTGTCCTGGGAATATGACTGAGGTTTGATTCTGGAAATCTGTGGCCTGGGAACATGACTGAGGTTTGATTCTGGAACCCTGTAGCCTGCGAACATAACTGAGGATTGTTTCTGGAATCCTTTGGCCTGGGAACATGACATCAGTGGATTCTGGAACCCTGTGGCCTGGGAACATGAGAACGGTTTAATTCTGGAACCCTCTGACCTGGGAACATGTCTGAGGTTTGATGGTGGAAACCTGTGGCTTGGCAACATGACTGAGGTTTGTTTCTGGAAACCTTTGTGCTGGGAACATGACTGTGTTTTGATTGTGGAATCATGGGTCCTGCAAACATGACAGAGGTTTGATTCTGGAACCAGGTGTGCTGGGAACATGACTGAGGTTTGATTCTGGAAATCTGTGGCCTGGGAACTTGACTGAGGTTTGATGGCAGAAACCTGTGGACTGGCAACATGACTGAGGTTTGATTGTAGAACCCTGTGCCCTGGAAACATGACTGTGGGCTGGTACTGGAAACCCATGGCCTAGGAATTTGACATTGGTTTGATTCTGGAACCCTGTGGCCTGGGAACATGACTGAGGCGTGATTCTGGAAAACTGTGGCCTGGGAATATGACTGAGGTTTGATTCTGGAAATCTGTGGCCTGGGAACTTGACTGAGGTTTGATGGTAGAAATCTGTGGACTGGCAACATGACTGAGGTTTGATTGTAGAACCCTGTGCCCTGGAAACATGAATGCGACCTGATACTTGAAACCCATGGCCTGGGAACTTGACATTGGTTTGATTCCGGAACCCTGTGGCCAGGAACAAGACTGAGGCGTGATTCTGGAATCCTGTGGCCTGGGAACATGACATCTGTTTAGATTGTGGAATACTGGGCCCTGGGAACCTGACTGAGGCTTGGTTCTGGAACCCTGTGGACTGGGAACATGACTGAGGTTTTATTCTGGAATCCTGTGGCCTAGGAACATGACATCAGTGGATTCTGGAACCCTGTGGCCTGGGAACATGAGAACGGTTGGATTCTGGAACCCTGTGGCCTGGGAACATGTCTGAGGTTTGATGGTGGAAACATGTGGCTTGGCAACATGACTGAGGTTTGTTACTGGAACCCTGTTCCCTGGGAACATGACTGAGGTTTGATTCTGGACACCTTTGTCCTGGGAACATGACTGTGGTTTGATTGTGGAACCATGGGTCCTGCAAACATGACTGAGGTTTTATTCTGGAACCAGGTGTCCTGGGAATATGACTGAGGTTTGATTCTGGAAATCTGTGGCCTGGGAAATTGACTGAGGTTTGATGGCAGAAACCTGTGGACTGGCAACATGACAGAGGTTTGATTGTAGAAACCTGTGCCCTGGAAACATGACTGTGGCCTGGTACTGGAAACCCATGGCCTAGGAATTTGACATTGGCTTGATTCTGGAACCCTGTGGCCTGGGAACATGATTTAGGCCTGATTCTGGAAACCTGTGGCCTGGGAACATGACATCTGTTTAGATTGTGGCATACTGTGCCCTGGGAACCGGACTGAAGGCTTGGTTCTGGAATCCTGTGGACTGGGAACAAGACTGAGGTTTGATTCTGGAACCATGTGGCCTGGGAATATGACTGATGTTAGATCGTGGAATCCTGTGGCCTGGGAACATGACATCGGTTTGGATTCTGGTACCCTGTTGCCTGGGAACATGAAATCGGTTTGATTGTGGAAACCTGTGGTCTGGGAATATGACTGAGGTTTGATGGTGGTACCCTCTGGCCTGGCAACATGACTGAGGTTTGATTCTGGATCCCTGTGGCCTGGGAACATGACTGAGGCGTGATTCTGGAATCCTGTGGCCTGGGAACATGACGTCTGTTTAGATTGTGGAATACTGTGCCCTGGGAATCTGACTGAGGCTTGGTTCTGGAACCCTGTGGACTGGGAACATGACTGAGGTTTGAATCTGGAATCCTGTAGCCTGCGAACATAACTGAGGATTGTTTCTGGAACCCTGTGGCCTGGGAACATGACATCAGTGGATTCTGGAACCCTGTGGCCTGGGAACATGAGAACGGTATAATTCTGGAACCCTGTGACCTGGGAACATGTCTGAGGTTTGATGGTGGAAACCTGTGGCTTGGCAACATGACTGAGGTTTGTTACTGGAACCCTGTTCCCTGGGAACATGACTGAGGTTTGATTCTGGACACCTTTGTCCTGGGAACATGACTGTGGTTTGATTGTGGAACCATGGGTCCTGCAAACATGACTGAGGTTTGATTCTGGAACCATGTGTCCTGGGAATATGACTGAGGTTTGATTCTGGAAATCTGTGGCCTGGGAACATGACTGAGGTTTGATTCTGGAACCCTGTAGCCTGCGAACATAACTGAGGATTGTTTCTGGAATCCTGTGGCCTGGGAACATGACATCAGTGGATTCTGGAACCCTATGGCCTGGGAACATGAGAACGGTTTAATTCTGGAACCCTCTGACCTGGGAACATGTCTGAGGTTTGATGGTGGAAACCTGTGGCTTGGCAACATGACTGAGGTTTGTTTCTGGAAACCTTTGTGCTGGGAACATGACTGTGTTTTGATTGTGGAATCATGGGTCCTGCAAACATGACAGAGGTTTGATTCTGGAACCAGGTGTCCTGGGAATATGACTGAGGTTTGATTCTGGAAATCTGTGGCCTGGGAACTTGACTGAGGTTTGATGGCAGAAACCTGTGGACTGGCAACATGACTGAGGTTTGAGTGTAGAACCCTGTGCCCTGGAAACATGACTGTGGGCTGGTACTGGAAACCCATGGCCTAGGAATTTGACATTGGTTTGATTCTGGAACCCTGTGGCCTGGGAACATGACTGAGGCGTGATTCTGGAAAACTGTGGCCTGGGAATATGACTGAGGTTTGATTCTGGAAAACTGTGGCCTGGGAACTTGACTGAGGTTTGATGGTAGAAATCTGTGGACTGGCAACATGACTGAGGTTTGATTGTAGAACCCTGTGCCCTGGAAACATGAATGCGACCTGATACTTGAAACCCATGGCCTGGGAACTTGACATTGGTTTGATTCCGGAACCCTGTGGCCAGGAACAAGACTGAGGCGTGATTCTGGAATCCTGTGGCCTGGGAACATGACATCTGTTTAGATTGTGGAATACTGGGCCCTGGGAACCTGACTGAGGCTTGGTTCTGGAACCCTGTGGACTGGGAACATGACTGAGGTTTTATTCTGGAATCCTGTGGCCTGGGAACATGACATCAGTGGATTCTGGAACCCTGTGGCCTGGGAACATGAGAACGGTTGGATTCTGGAACCCTGTGGCCTGGGAACATGTCTGAGGTTTGATGGTGGAAACCTGTGGCTTGGCAACATGAATGAGGTTTGTTACTGGAACCCTCTTCCCTGGGAACATGACTGAGGTTTGATTCTGGACACCTTTGTCCTGGGAACATGACTGTGGTTTGATTGTGGAACCATGGGTCCTGCAAACATGACTGAGGTTTTATTCTGGAACCAGGTGTCCTGGGAATATGACTGAGGTTTGATTCTGGAAATCTGTGGCCTGGGAAATTGACTGAGGTTTGATGGCAGAAACCTGTGGACTGGCAACATGACAGAGGTTTGATTGTAGAAACCTGTGCCCTGGAAACATGACTGTGGCCTGGTACTGGAAACCCATGGCCTAGGAATTTGACATTGGCTTGATTCTGGAACCCTGTGGCCTGGGAACAGGATTGAGGCGTGATTCTGGAAACCTGTGGCCTGGGAACATGACATCTGTTTAGATTGTGGCATACTGTGCCCTGGGAACCGGACTGAAGGCTTGGTTCTGGAATCCTGTGGACTGGGAACAAGACTGAGGTTTGATTCTGTAACCATGTGGCCTGGGAATATGACTGATATTAGATCGTGGAATCCTGTGGCCTGGGAACATGACATCGGTTTGGATTCTGGTACCCTGTTGCCTGGGAACATGAAATCGGTTTGATTGTGGAAACCTGTGGTCTGGGAATATGACTGAGGTTTGATGGTGGTACCCTCTGGCCTGGCAACATGACTGAGGTTTGATTCTGGATCCCTGTGGCCTGGGAACATGACTGAGGCGTGATTCTGGAATCCTGTGGCCTGGGAACATGACGTCTGTTTAGATTGTGGAATACTGTGCCCTGGGAATCTGACTGAGGCTTGGTTCTGGAACCCTGTGGACTGGGAACATGACTGAGGTTTTATTCTGGAATCCTGTGGCCTGGGAACATGACATCAGTGGATTCTGGAACCCTGTAGCCTGGGAACATGAGAACGGTTGGATTCTGGAAACCTGTGGCCTGGGAACATGTCTGAGGTTTGATGGTGGAAACCTGTGGCTTGGCAACATGACTGAGGTTTGTTACTGGAACCCTGTTCCCTGGGAACATGACTGAGGTTTGATTCTGGACACCTTTGTCCTGGGAACATGACTGTGGTTTGATTGTGGAACCATGGGTCCTGCAAACATGACTGAGGTTTGATTCTGGAACCATGTGTCCTGGGAATATGACTGAGGTTTGATTCTGGAAATCTGTGGCCTGGGAACATGACTGAGGTTTGATTCTGGAACCCTGTAGCCTGCGAACATAACTGAGGATTGTTTCTGGAATCCTGTGGCCTGGGAACATGACATCAGTGGATTCTGGAACCCTGAGGCCTGGGAACATGAGAACGGTTTAATTCTGGAACCCTCTGACCTGGGAACATGTCTGAGGTTTGATGGTGGAAACCTGTGGCTTGGCAACATGACTGAGGTTTGTTTCTGGACACCTTTGTGCTGGGAACATGACTGTGTTTTGATTGTGGAATCATGGGTCCTGCAAACATGATTGAGGTTTGATTCTGGAACCATGTGTCCTGGGAATATGACTGAGGTTTGATTCTGGAAATCTGTGGCCTGGGAACTTGACTGAGGTTTGATGGCAGAAACCTGTGGACTGGCAACATGACTGAGGTTTGATTGTAGAACCCTGTGCCCTGGAAACATGACTGTGGGCTGGTACTGGAAACCCATGGCCTAGGAATTTGACATTGGTTTGATTCTGGAACCCTGTGACCTGGGAACATGACTGAGGTATGATTCTGGAAAACTGTGGCCGGGGACTTGACTGAGGTTTGATGGCAGAAATCTGTGGACTGGAAACATTACTGAGGTTTGATTGTAGAACCTTGTGCCCTGGAAACATGAGTGCGACGTGATACTTGAAACCCATGGCCTGGGAACTTGACATTGGTTTGATTCTGGAACCCTGTGGCCAGGAACAAGACTGAGGCGTGATTCTGGAATCCTGTGGCCTGGGAACATGACATCTGTTTAGATTGTGGAATACTGTGCCCTGGGAACCTGACTGAGGCTTGGTTCTGGAACCCTGTGGACTGGGAACATGACTGAGGTTTTATTCTGGAATCCTGTGGCCTGGGAACATGACATCAGTGGATTCTGGAACCCTGTGGCCTGGGAACATGAGAACGGTTGGATTCTGGAACCCTGTGGCCTGGGAACATGTCTGAGGTTTGATGGTGGAAACCTGTGGCTTGGCAACATGACTGAGGTTTGTTACTGGAACCCTGTTCCCTGGGAACATGACTGAGGTTTGATTCTGGACACCTTTGTCCTGGGAACATGACTGTGGTTTGATTGTGGAACCATGGGTCCTGCAAACATGACTGAGGTTTGATTCTGGAACCATGTGTCCTGGGAATATGACTGAGGTTTGATTCTGGAAATCTGTGGCCTGGGAACATGACTGAGGTTTGATTCTGGAACCCTGTAGCCTGCGAACATAACTGAGGATTGTTTCTGGAATCCTGTGGCCTGGGAACATGACATCAGTGGATTCTGGAACCCTGTGGCCTGGGAACATGAGAACTGTTTAATTCTGGAACCCTCTGACCTGGGAACATGTCTGAGGTTTGATGGTGGAAACCTGTGGCTTGGCAACATGACTGAGGTTTGTTTCTGGACACCTTTGTGCTGGGAACATGACTGTGTTTTGATTGTGGAATCATGGGTCCTGCAAACATGACAGAGGTTTGATTCTGGAACCAGGTGTCCTGGGAATATGACTGAGGTTTGATTCTGGAAATCTGTGGCCTGGGAACTTGACTGAGGTTTGATGGCAGAAACCTGTGGACTGGCAACATGACTGAGGTTTGATTGTAGAACCCTGTGCCCTGGAAACATGACTGTGGGCTGGTACTGGAAACCCATGGCCTAGGAATTTGACATTGGTTTGATTCTGGAACCCTGTGGCCTGGGAACATGACTGAGGCGTGATTCTGGAAAACTGTGGCCAGGGAATATGACTGAGGTTTGATTCTGGAAATCTGTGGCCTGGGAAGTTGACTGAGGTTTGATGGTAGAAATCTGTGGACTGGCAACATGACTGAGGTTTGATTGTAGAACCCTGTGCCCTGGAAACATGAATGCGACCTGATACTTGAAACCCATGGCCTGGGAACTTGACATTGGTTTGATTCCGGAACCCTGTGGCCAGGAATAAGACTGAGGCGTGATTCTGGAATCCTGTGGCCTGGGAACATGACATCTGTTTAGATTGTGGAATACTGGGCCCTGGGAACCTGACTGAGGCTTGGTTCTGGAACCCTGTGGACTGGGAACATGACTGAGGTTTTATTCTGGAATCCTGTGGCCTGGGAACATGACATCAGTGGATTCTGGAACCCTGTGACCTGGGAACATGAGAACGGTTGGATTCTGGAAACCTGTGGCCTGCGAACATGTCTGAGGTTTGATGGTGGAAACCTGTGGCTTGGCAACATGACTGAGGTTTGTTACTGGAACCCTGTTCCCTGGGAACATGACTGAGGTTTGATTCTGGACACCTTTGTCCTGGGAACATGACTGTGGTTTGATTGTGGAACCATGGGTCCTGCAAACATGACTGAGGTTTGATTCTGGAACCATGTGTCCTGGGAATATGACTGAGGTTTGATTCTGGAAATCTGTGGCCTGGGAACATGACTGAGGTTTGATTCTGGAACCCTGTAGCCTGCGAACATAACTGAGGATTGTTTCTGGAATCCTGTGGCCTGGGAACATGACATCAGTGGATTCTGGAACCCTGTGGCCTGGGAACATGAGAACGGTTTAATTCTGGAACCCTCTGACCTGGGAACATGTCTGAGGTTTGATGGTGGAAACCTGTGGCTTGGCAACATGACTGAGGTTTGTTTCTGGACACCTTTGTGCTGGGAACATGACTGTGTTTTGATTGTGGAATCATGGGTCCTGCAAACATGACAGAGGTTTGATTCTGGAACCAGGTGTCCTGGGAATATGACTGAGGTTTGATTCTGGAAATCTGTGGCCTGGGAACTTGACTGAGGTTTGATGGCAGAAACCTGTGGACTGGCAACATGACTGAGGTTTGATTGTAGAACCCTGTGCCCTGGAAACATGACTGTGGGCTGGTCCTGGAAACCCATGGCCTAGGAATTTGACATTGGTTTGATTCTGGAACCCTGTGGCCTGGGAACATGACTGAGGCGTGATTCTGGAAAACTGTGGCCTGGGAATATGACTGAGGTTTGATTCTGGAAAACTGTGGCCTGGTAAGTTGACTGAGGTTTGATGGTAGAAATCTGTGGACTGGCAACATGACTGAGGTTTGATTGTAGAACCCTGTGCCCTGGAAACATGAATGCGACCTGATACTTGAAACCCATGGCCTGGGAACTTGACATTGGTTTGATTCCGGAACCCTGTGGCCAGGAACAAGACTGAGGCGTGATTCTGGAATCCTGTGGCCTGGGAACATGACATCTGTTTAGATTGTGGAATACTGGGCCCTGGGAACCTGACTGAGGCTTGGTTCTGGAACCCTGTGGACTGGGAACATGACTGAGGTTTTATTCTGGAATCCTGTGGCCTGGGAACATGACATCAGTGGATTCTGGAACCCTGTGGCCTGGGAACATGAGAACGGTTGGATTCTGGAACCCTGTGGCCTGGGAACATGTCTGAGGTTTGATGGTGGAAACCTGTGGCTTGGCAACATGAATGAGGTTTGTTACTGGAACCCTCTTCCCTGGGAACATGACTGAGGTTTGATTCTGGACACCTTTGTCCTGGGAACATGATTGTGGTTTGATTGTGGAACCATGGGTCCTGCAAACATGACTGAGGTTTGATTCTGGAACCATGTGTCCTGGGAATATGACTGAGGTTTGATTCTGGAAATCTGTGGCCTGGGAACATGACTGAGGTTTGATTCTGGAACCCTGTAGCCTGCGAACATAACTGAGGATTGTTTCTGGAATCCTGTGGCCTGGGAACATGACATCAGTGGATTCTGGAACCCTGTGGCCTGGGAACATGAGAACGGTTTAATTCTGGAACCCTCTGACCTGGGAACATGTCTGAGGTTTGATGGTGGAAACCTGTGGCTTGGCAACATGACTGAGGTTTGTTTCTGGACACCTTTGTCCTGGGAACATGACTGTGTTTTGATTGTGGAATCATGGGTCCTGCAAACATGACAGAGGTTTGATTCTGGAACCAGGTGTCCTGGGAATATGACTGAGGTTTGATTCTGGAAATCTGTGGCCTGGGAACTTGACTGAGGTTTGATGGCAGAAACCTGTGGACTGGCAACATGACTGAGGTTTGATTGTAGAACCCTGTGCCCTGGAAACATGACTGTGGGCTGGTACTGGAAACCCATGGCCTAGGAATTTGACATTGGTTTGATTCTGGAACCCTGTGGCCTGGGAACATGACTGAGGCGTGATTCTGGAAAACTGTGGCCTGGGAATATGACTGAGGTTTGATTCTGGAAAACTGTGGCCTGGGAACTTGACTGAGGTTTGATGGTAGAAATCTGTGGACTGGCAACATGACTGAGGTTTGATTGTAGAACCCTGTGCCCTGGAAACATGAATGCGACCTGATACTTGAAACCCATGGCCTGGGAACTTGACATTGGTTTGATTCCGGAACCCTGTGGCCAGGAACAAGACTGAGGCGTGATTCTGGAATCCTGTGGCCTGGGAACATTACATCTGTTTAGATTGTGGAATACTGTGCCCTGGGAACCTGACTGAGGCTTGGTTCTGGAACCCTGTGGACTGGGAACATGACTGAGGTTTTATTCTGGAATCCTGTGGCCTGGGAACATGACATCAGTGGATTCTGGAACCCTGTGGCCTGGGAACATGAGAACGGTTGGATTCTGGAACCCTGTGGCCTGGGAACATGTCTGAGGTTTGATGGTGGAAACCTGTGGCTTGGCAACATGAATGAGGTTTGTTACTGGAACCCTCTTCCCTGGGAACATGACTGAGGTTTGATTCTGGACACCTTTGTCCTGGGAACATGATTGTGGTTTGATTGTGGAACCATGGGTCCTGCAAACATGACTGAGGTTTGATTCTGGAACCAGGTGTCCTGGGAATATGACTGAGGTTTGATTCTGGAAATCTGTGGCCTGGGAAATTGACTGAGGTTTGATGGCAGAAACCTGTGGACTGGCAACATGACAGAGGTTTGATTGTAGAAACCTGTTCCCTGGAAACATGACTGTGGCCTGGTACTGGAAACCCATGGCCTAGGAATTTGACATTGGCTTGATTCTGGAACCCTGTGGCCTGGGAACATGATTGAGGCGTGATTCTGGAAACCTGTGGCCTGGGAACATGACATCTGTTTAGATTGTGGCATACTCTGCCCTGGGAACCGGACTGAAGGCTTGGTTCTGGAATCCTGTGGACTGGGAACAAGACTGAGGTTTGATTCTGGAACCATGTGGCCTGGGAATATGACTGATGTTACATCGTGGAATCCTGTGGCCTGGGAACATGACATCGGTTTGGATTCTGGTACCCTGTTGCCTGGGAACATGAAATCGGTTTGATTGTGGAAACCTGTGGTCTGGGAATATGACTGAGGTTTGATGGTGGTACCCTCTGGCCTGGCAACATGACTGAGGTTTGATTCTGGATCCCTGTGGCCTGGGAACATGACTGAGGCGTGATTCTGGAATCCTGTGGCCTGGGAACATGACGTCTGTTTAGATTGTGGAATACTGTGCCCTGGGAATCTGACTGAGGCTTGGTTCTGGAACCCTGTGGACTGGGAACATGACTGAGGTTTGAATCTGGAATCCTGTAGCCTGCGAACATAACTGAGGATTGTTTCTGGAACCCTGTGGCCTGGGAACATGACATCAGTGGATTCTGGAACCCTGTGGCCTGGGAACATGAGAACGGTATAATTCTGGAACCCTGTGACCTGGGAACATGTCTGAGGTTTGATGGTGGAAACCTGTGGCTTGGCAACATGACTGAGGTTTGTATCTGTAACCCTGTTCTCTGCGAACATGACTGAGGTTTGATTCTGGACACCTTTGTGCTGGGAACATGACTGTGTTTTGATTGTGGAATCATGGGTCCTGCAAACATGACAGAGGTTTGATTCTGGAACCAGGTGTCCTGGGAATATGACTGAGGTTTGATTCTGGAAATCTGTGGCCTGGGAACTTGACTGAGGTTTGATGGCAGAAACCTGTGGACTGGCAACATGACTGAGGTTTGATTGTAGAACCCTGTGCCCTGGAAACATGACTGTGGGCTGGTACTGGAAACCCATGGCCTAGGAATTTGACATTGGTTTGATTCTGGAACCCTGTGGCCTGGGAACATGACTGAGGCGTGATTCTGGAAAACTGTGGCCTGGGAATATGACTGAGGTTTGATTCTGGAAATCTGTGGCCTGGGAACTTGACTGAGGTTTGATGGTAGAAATCTGTGGACTGGCAACATGACTGAGGTTTGATTGTAGAACCCTGTGCCCTGGAAACATGAATGCGACCTGATACTTGAAACCCATGGCCTGGGAACTTGACATTGGTTTGATTCCGGAACCCTGTGGCCAGGAACAAGACTGAGGCGTGATTCTGGAATCCTGTGGCCTGGGAACATGACATCTGTTTAGATTGTGGAATACTGGACCCTGGGAACCTGACTGAGGCTTGGTTCTGGAACCCTGTGGACTGGGAACATGACTGAGGTTTTATTCTGGAATCCTGTGGCCTGGGAACATGACATCAGTGGATTCTGGAACCCTGTGGCCTGGGAACATGAGAACGGTTGGATTCTGGAAACCTGTGGCCTGGGAACATGTCTGAGGTTTGATGGTGGAAACCTGTGGCTTGGCAACATGACTGAGGTTTGTTACTGGAACCCTGTTCCCTGGGAACATGACTGAGGTTTGATTCTGGACACCTTTGTCCTGGGAACATGACTGTGGTTTGATTGTGGAACCATGGGTCCTGCAAACATGACTGAGGTTTGATTCTGGAACCATGTGTCCTGGGAATATGACTGAGGTTTGATTCTGGAAATCTGTGGCCTGGGAACATGACTGAGGTTTGATTCTGGAACCCTGTAGCCTGCGAACATAACTGAGGATTGTTTCTGGAATCCTGTGGCCTGGGAACATGACATCAGTGGATTCTGGAACCCTGTGGCCTGGGAACATGAGAACGGTTTAATTCTGGAACCCTCTGACCTGGGAACATGTCTGAGGTTTGATGGTGGAAACCTGTGGCTTGGCAACATGACTGAGGTTTGTTTCTGGAAACCTTTGTGCTGGGAACATGACTGTGTTTTGATTGTGGAATCATGGGTCCTGCAAACATGACAGAGGTTTGATTCTGGAACCAGGTGTGCTGGGAACATGACTGAGGTTTGATTCTGGAAATCTGTGGCCTGGGAACTTGACTGAGGTTTGATGGCAGAAACCTGTGGACTGGCAACATGACTGAGGTTTGATTGTAGAACCCTGTGCCCTGGAAACATGACTGTGGGCTGGTACTGGAAACCCATGGCCTAGGAATTTGACATTGGTTTGATTCTGGAACCCTGTGGCCTGGGAACATGACTGAGGCGTGATTCTGGAAAACTGTGGCCTGGGAATATGACTGAGGTTTGATTCTGGAAATCTGTGGCCTGGGAACTTGACTGAGGTTTGATGGTAGAAATCTGTGGACTGGCAACATGACTGAGGTTTGATTGTAGAACCCTGTGCCCTGGAAACATGAATGCGACCTGATACTTGAAACCCATGGCCTGGGAACTTGACATTGGTTTGATTCCGGAACCCTGTGGCCAGGAACAAGACTGAGGCGTGATTCTGGAATCCTGTGGCCTGGGAACATGACATCTGTTTAGATTGTGGAATACTGGGCCCTGGGAACCTGACTGAGGCTTGGTTCTGGAACCCTGTGGACTGGGAACATGACTGAGGTTTTATTCTGGAATCCTGTGGCCTAGGAACATGACATCAGTGGATTCTGGAACCCTGTGGCCTGGGAACATGAGAACGGTTGGATTCTGGAACCCTGTGGCCTGGGAACATGTCTGAGGTTTGATGGTGGAAACATGTGGCTTGGCAATATGACTGAGGTTTGTTACTGGAACCCTGTTCCCTGGGAACATGACTGAGGTTTGATTCTGGACACCTTTGTCCTGGGAACATGACTGTGGTTTGATTGTGGAACCATGGGTCCTGCAAACATGACTGAGGTTTTATTCTGGAACCAGGTGTCCTGGGAATATGACTGAGGTTTGATTCTGGAAATCTGTGGCCTGGGAAATTGACTGAGGTTTGATGGCAGAAACCTGTGGACTGGCAACATGACAGAGGTTTGATTGTAGAAACCTGTGCCCTGGAAACATGACTGTGGCCTGGTACTGGAAACCCATGGCCTAGGAATTTGACATTGGCTTGATTCTGGAACCCTGTGGCCTGGGAACATGATTTAGGCCTGATTCTGGAAACCTGTGGCCTGGGAACATGACATCTGTTTAGATTGTGGCATACTGTGCCCTGGGAACCGGACTGAAGGCTTGGTTCTGGAATCCTGTGGACTGGGAACAAGACTGAGGTTTGATTCTGGAACCATGTGGCCTGGGAATATGACTGATGTTAGATCGTGGAATCCTGTGGCCTGGGAACATGACATCGGTTTGGATTCTGGTACCCTGTTGCCTGGGAACATGAAATCGGTTTGATTGTGGAAACCTGTGGTCTGGGAATATGACTGAGGTTTGATGGTGGTACCCTCTGGCCTGGCAACATGACTGAGGTTTGATTCTGGATCCCTGTGGCCTGGGAACATGACTGAGGCGTGATTCTGGAATCCTGTGGCCTGGGAACATGACGTCTGTTTAGATTGTGGAATACTGTGCCCTGGGAATCTGACTGAGGCTTGGTTCTGGAACCCTGTGGACTGGGAACATGACTGAGGTTTGAATCTGGAATCCTGTAGCCTGCGAACATAACTGAGGATTGTTTCTGGAACCCTGTGGCCTGGGAACATGACATCAGTGGATTCTGGAACCCTGTGGCCTGGGAACATGAGAACGGTATAATTCTGGAACCCTGTGACCTGGGAACATGTCTGAGGTTTGATGGTGGAAACCTGTGGCTTGGCAACATGACTGAGGTTTGTTACTGGAACCCTGTTCCCTGGGAACATGACTGAGGTTTGATTCTGGACACCTTTGTCCTGGGAACATGACTGTGGTTTGATTGTGGAACCATGGGTCCTGCAAACATGACTGAGGTTTGATTCTGGAACCATGTGTCCTGGGAATATGACTGAGGTTTGATTCTGGAAATCTGTGGCCTGGGAACATGACTGAGGTTTGATTCTGGAACCCTGTAGCCTGCGAACATAACTGAGGATTGTTTCTGGAATCCTGTGGCCTGGGAACATGACATCAGTGGATTCTGGAACCCTGTGGCCTGGGAACATGAGAACGGTTTAATTCTGGAACCCTCTGACCTGGGAACATGTCTGAGGTTTGATGGTGGAAACCTGTGGCTTGGCAACATGACTGAGGTTTGTTTCTGGACACCTTTGTGCTGGGAACATGACTGTGTTTTGATTGTGGAATCATGGGTCCTGCAAACATGACAGAGGTTTGATTCTGGAACCAGGTGTCCTGGGAATATGACTGAGGTTTGATTCTGGAAATCTGTGGCCTGGGAACTTGACTGAGGTTTGATGGCAGAAACCTGTGGACTGGCAACATGACTGAGGTTTGATTGTAGAACCCTGTGCCCTGGAAACATGACTGTGGGCTGGTACTGGAAACCCATGGCCTAGGAATTTGACATTGGTTTGATTCTGGAACCCTGTGGCCTGGGAACATGACTGAGGCGTGATTCTGGAAAACTGTGGCCTGGGAATATGACTGAGGTTTGATTCTGGAAATCTGTGGCCTGGGAACTTGACTGAGGTTTGATGGTAGAAATCTGTGGACTGGCAACATGACTGAGGTTTGATTGTAGAACCCTGTGCCCTGGAAACATGAATGCGACCTGATACTTGAAACCCATGGCCTGGGAACTTGACATTGGTTTGATTCTGGAACCCTGTGGCCAGGAACAAGACTGAGGCGTGATTCTGGAATCCTGTGGCCTGGGAACATGACATCTGTTTAGATTGTGGAATACTGGGCCCTGGGAACCTGACTGAGGCTTGGTTCTGGAACCCTGTGGACTGGGAACATGACTGAGGTTTTATTCTGGAATCCTGTGGCCTGGGAACATGACATCAGTGGATTCTGGAACCCTGTGGCCTGGGAACATGAGAACGGTTGGATTCTGGAACCCTGTGGCCTGGGAACATGTCTGAGGTTTGATGGTGGAAACCTGTGGCTTGGCAACATGAATGAGGTTTGTTACTGGAACCCTCTTCCCTGGGAACATGACTGAGGTTTGATTCTGGACACCTTTGTCCTGGGAACATGACTGTGGTTTGATTGTGGAACCATGGGTCCTGCAAACATGACTGAGGTTTTATTCTGGAACCAGGTGTCCTGGGAATATGACTGAGGTTTGATTCTGGAAATCTGTGGCCTGGGAAATTGACTGAGGTTTGATGGCAGAAACCTGTGGACTGGCAACATGACAGAGGTTTGATTGTAGAAACCTGTGCCCTGGAAACATGACTGTGGCCTGGTACTGGAAACCCATGGCCTAGGAATTTGACATTGGCTTGATTCTGGAACCCTGTGGCCTGGGAACATGATTGAGGCGTGATTCTGGAAACCTGTGGCCTGGGAACATGACATCTGTTTAGATTGTGGCATACTCTGCCCTGGGAACCGGACTGAAGGCTTGGTTCTGGAATCCTGTGGACTGGGAACAAGACTGAGGTTTGATTCTGGAACCATGTGGCCTGGGAATATGACTGATGTTACATCGTGGAATCCTGTGGCCTGGGAACATGACATCGGTTTGGATTCTGGTACCCTGTTGCCTGGGAACATGAAATCGGTTTGATTGTGGAAACCTGTGGTCTGGGAATATGACTGAGGTTTGATGGTGGTACCCTCTGGCCTGGCAACATGACTGAGGTTTGATTCTGGATCCCTGTGGCCTGGGAACATGACTGAGGCGTGATTCTGGAATCCTGTGGCCTGGGAACATGACGTCTGTTTAGATTGTGGAATACTGTGCCCTGGGAATCTGACTGAGGCTTGGTTCTGGAACCCTGTGGACTGGGAACATGACTGAGGTTTGAATCTGGAATCCTGTAGCCTGCGAACATAACTGAGGATTGTTTCTGGAACCCTGTGGCCTGGGAACATGACATCAGTGGATTCTGGAACCCTGTGGCCTGGGAACATGAGAACGGTATAATTCTGGAACCCTGTGACCTGGGAACATGTCTGAGGTTTGATGGTGGAAACCTGTGGCTTGGCAACATGACTGAGGTTTGTTTCTGTAACCCTGTTCTCTGCGAACATGACTGAGGTTTGATTCTGGACACCTTTGTGCTGGGAACATGACTGTGTTTTGATTGTGGAATCATGGGTCCTGCAAACATGACTGAGGTTTGATTCTGGAACCATGTGTCCTGGGAATATGACTGAGGTTTGATTCTGGAAATCTGTGGCCTGGGAACTTGACTGAGGTTTGATGGCAGAAACCTGTGGACTGGCAACATGACTGAGGTTTGATTGTAGAACCCTGTGCCCTGGAAACATGACTGTGGGCTGGTACTGGAAACCCATGGCCTAGGAATTTGACCTTGGTTTGATTCTGGAACCCTGTGGCCTGGGAACATGACTGAGGCGTGATTCTGGAAAACTGTGGCCTGGGAATATGACTGAGGTTTGATTCTGGAAATCTGTGGCCTGGGAACTTGACTGAGGTTTGATGGTAGAAATCTGTGGACTGGCAACATGACTGAGGTTTGATTGTAGAACCCTGTGCCCTGGAAACATGAATGCGACCTGATACTTGAAACCCATGGCCTGGGAACTTGACATTGGTTTGATTCCGGAACCCTGTGGCCAGGAACAAGACTGAGGCGTGATTCTGGAATCCTGTGGCCTGGGAACATGACATCTGTTTAGATTGTGGAATACTGGACCCTGGGAACCTGACTGAGGCTTGGTTCTGGAACCCTGTGGACTGGGAACATGACTGAGGTTTTATTCTGGAATCCTGTGGCCTGGGAACATGACATCAGTGGATTCTGGAACCCTGTGGCCTGGGAACATGAGAACGGTTGGATTCTGGAAACCTGTGGCCTGGGAACATGTCTGAGGTTTGATGGTGGAAACCTGTGGCTTGGCAACATGACTGAGGTTTGTTACTGGAACCCTGTTCCCTGGGAACATGACTGAGGTTTGATTCTGGACACCTTTGTCCTGGGAACATGATTGTGGTTTGATTGTGGAACCATGGGTCCTGCAAACATGACTGAGGTTTGATTCTGGAACCATGTGTCCTGGGAATATGACTGAGGTTTGATTCTGGAAATCTGTGGCCTGGGAACATGACTGAGGTTTGATTCTGGAACCCTGTAGCCTGCGAACATAACTGAGGATTGTTTCTGGAATCCTGTGGCCTGGGAACATGACATCAGTGGATTCTGGAACCCTGTGGCCTGGGAACATGAGAACGGTTTAATTCTGGAACCCTCTGACCTGGGAACATGTCTGAGGTTTGATGGTGGAAACCTGTGGCTTGGCAACATGACTGAGGTTTGTTTCTGGAAACCTTTGTGCTGGGAACATGACTGTGTTTTGATTGTGGAATCATGGGTCCTGCAAACATGACAGAGGTTTGATTCTGGAACCAGGTGTGCTGGGAACATGACTGAGGTTTGATTCTGGAAATCTGTGGCCTGGGAACTTGACTGAGGTTTGATGGCAGAAACCTGTGGACTGGCAACATGACTGAGGTTTGATTGTAGAACCCTGTGCCCTGGAAACATGACTGTGGGCTGGTACTGGAAACCCATGGCCTAGGAATTTGACATTGGTTTGATTCTGGAACCCTGTGGCCTGGGAACATGACTGAGGTGTGATTCTGGAAAACTGTGGCCTGGGAATATGACTGAGGTTTGATTCTGGAAATCTGTGGCCTGGGAACTTGACTGAGGTTTGATGGTAGAAATCTGTGGACTGGCAACATGACTGAGGTTTGATTGTAGAACCCTGTGCCCTGGAAACATGAATGCGACCTGATACTTGAAACCCATGGCCTGGGAACTTGACATTGGTTTGATTCCGGAACCCTGTGGCCAGGAACAAGACTGAGGCGTGATTCTGGAATCCTGTGGCCTGGGAACATGACATCTGTTTAGATTGTGGAATACTGGGCCCTGGGAACCTGACTGAGGCTTGGTTCTGGAACCCTGTGGACTGGGAACATGACTGAGGTTTTATTCTGGAATCCTGTGGCCTAGGAACATGACATCAGTGGATTCTGGAACCCTGTGGCCTGGGAACATGAGAACGGTTGGATTCTGGAACCCTGTGGCCTGGGAACATGTCTGAGGTTTGATGGTGGAAACATGTGGCTTGGCAACATGACTGAGGTTTGTTACTGGAACCCTGTTCCCTGGGAACATGACTGAGGTTTGATTCTGGACACCTTTGTCCTGGGAACATGACTGTGGTTTGATTGTGGAACCATGGGTCCTGCAAACATGACTGAGGTTTTATTCTGGAACCAGGTGTCCTGGGAATATGACTGAGGTTTGATTCTGGAAATCTGTGGCCTGGGAAATTGACTGAGGTTTGATGGCAGAAACCTGTGGACTGGCAACATGACAGAGGTTTGATTGTAGAAACCTGTGCCCTGGAAACATGACTGTGGCCTGGTACTGGAAACCCATGGCCTAGGAATTTGACATTGGCTTGATTCTGGAACCCTGTGGCCTGGGAACATGATTTAGGCCTGATTCTGGAAACCTGTGGCCTGGGAACATGACATCTGTTTAGATTGTGGCATACTGTGCCCTGGGAACCGGACTGAAGGCTTGGTTCTGGAATCCTGTGGACTGGGAACAAGACTGAGGTTTGATTCTGGAACCATGTGGCCTGGGAATATGACTGATGTTAGATCGTGGAATCCTGTGGCCTGGGAACATGACATCGGTTTGGATTCTGGTACCCTGTTGCCTGGGAACATGAAATCGGTTTGATTGTGGAAACCTGTGGTCTGGGAATATGACTGAGGTTTGATGGTGGTACCCTCTGGCCTGGCAACATGACTGAGGTTTGATTCTGGATCCCTGTGGCCTGGGAACATGACTGAGGCGTGATTCTGGAATCCTGTGGCCTGGGAACATGACGTCTGTTTAGATTGTGGAATACTGTGCCCTGGGAATCTGACTGAGGCTTGGTTCTGGAACCCTGTGGACTGGGAACATGACTGAGGTTTGAATCTGGAATCCTGTAGCCTGCGAACATAACTGAGGATTGTTTCTGGAACCCTGTGGCCTGGGAACATGACATCAGTGGATTCTGGAACCCTGTGGCCTGGGAACATGAGAACGGTATAATTCTGGAACCCTGTGACCTGGGAACATGTCTGAGGTTTGATGGTGGAAACCTGTGGCTTGGCAACATGACTGAGGTTTGTTACTGGAACCCTGTTCCCTGGGAACATGACTGAGGTTTGATTCTGGACACCTTTGTCCTGGGAACATGACTGTGGTTTGATTGTGGAACCATGGGTCCTGCAAACATGACTGAGGTTTGATTCTGGAACCATGTGTCCTGGGAATATGACTGAGGTTTGATTCTGGAAATCTGTGGCCTGGGAACATGACTGAGGTTTGATTCTGGAACCCTGTAGCCTGCGAACATAACTGAGGATTGTTTCTGGAATCCTGTGGCCTGGGAACATGACATCAGTGGATTCTGGAACCCTGTGGCCTGGGAACATGAGAACGGTTTAATTCTGGAACCCTCTGACCTGGGAACATGTCTGAGGTTTGATGGTGGAAACCTGTGGCTTGGCAACATGACTGAGGTTTGTTTCTGGACACCTTTGTGCTGGGAACATGACTGTGTTTTGATTGTGGAATCATGGGTCCTGCAAACATGACAGAGGTTTGATTCTGGAACCAGGTGTCCTGGGAATATGACTGAGGTTTGATTCTGGAAATCTGTGGCCTGGGAACTTGACTGAGGTTTGATGGCAGAAACCTGTGGACTGGCAACATGACTGAGGTTTGATTGTAGAACCCTGTGCCCTGGAAACATGACTGTGGGCTGGTACTGGAAACCCATGGCCTAGGAATTTGACATTGGTTTGATTCTGGAACCCTGTGGCCTGGGAACATGACTGAGGCGTGATTCTGGAAAACTGTGGCCTGGGAATATGACTGAGGTTTGATTCTGGAAATCTGTGGCCTGGGAACTTGACTGAGGTTTGATGGTAGAAATCTGTGGACTGGCAACATGACTGAGGTTTGATTGTAGAACCCTGTGCCCTGGAAACATGAATGCGACCTGATACTTGAAACCCATGGCCTGGGAACTTGACATTGGTTTGATTCTGGAACCCTGTGGCCAGGAACAAGACTGAGGCGTGATTCTGGAATCCTGTGGCCTGGGAACATGACATCTGTTTAGATTGTGGAATACTGGGCCCTGGGAACCTGACTGAGGCTTGGTTCTGGAACCCTGTGGACTGGGAACATGACTGAGGTTTTATTCTGGAATCCTGTGGCCTGGGAACATGACATCAGTGGATTCTGGAACCCTGTGGCCTGGGAACATGAGAACGGTTGGATTCTGGAACCCTGTGGCCTGGGAACATGTCTGAGGTTTGATGGTGGAAACCTGTGGCTTGGCAACATGAATGAGGTTTGTTACTGGAACCCTCTTCCCTGGGAACATGACTGAGGTTTGATTCTGGACACCTTTGTCCTGGGAACATGACTGTGGTTTGATTGTGGAACCATGGGTCCTGCAAACATGACTGAGGTTTTATTCTGGAACCAGGTGTCCTGGGAATATGACTGAGGTTTGATTCTGGAAATCTGTGGCCTGGGAAATTGACTGAGGTTTGATGGCAGAAACCTGTGGACTGGCAACATGACAGAGGTTTGATTGTAGAAACCTGTGCCCTGGAAACATGACTGTGGCCTGGTACTGGAAACCCATGGCCTAGGAATTTGACATTGGCTTGATTCTGGAACCCTGTGGCCTGGGAACATGATTTAGGCCTGATTCTGGAAACCTGTGGCCTGGGAACATGACATCTGTTTAGATTGTGGCATACTGTGCCCTGGGAACCGGACTGAAGGCTTGGTTCTGGAATCCTGTGGACTGGGAACAAGACTGAGGTTTGATTCTGGAACCATGTGGCCTGGGAATATGACTGATGTTAGATCGTGGAATCCTGTGGCCTGGGAACATGACATCGGTTTGGATTCTGGTACCCTGTTGCCTGGGAACATGAAATCGGTTTGATTGTGGAAACCTGTGGTCTGGGAATATGACTGAGGTTTGATGGTGGTACCCTCTGGCCTGGCAACATGACTGAGGTTTGATTCTGGATCCCTGTGGCCTGGGAACATGACTGAGGCGTGATTCTGGAATCCTGTGGCCTGGGAACATGACGTCTGTTTAGATTGTGGAATACTGTGCCCTGGGAATCTGACTGAGGCTTGGTTCTGGAACCCTGTGGACTGGGAACATGACTGAGGTTTGAATCTGGAATCCTGTAGCCTGCGAACATAACTGAGGATTGTTTCTGGAACCCTGTGGCCTGGGAACATGACATCAGTGGATTCTGGAACCCTGTGGCCTGGGAACATGAGAACGGTATAATTCTGGAACCCTGTGACCTGGGAACATGTCTGAGGTTTGATGGTGGAAACCTGTGGCTTGGCAACATGACTGAGGTTTGTTACTGGAACCCTGTTCCCTGGGAACATGACTGAGGTTTGATTCTGGACACCTTTGTCCTGGGAACATGACTGTGGTTTGATTGTGGAACCATGGGTCCTGCAAACATGACTGAGGTTTGATTCTGGAACCATGTGTCCTGGGAATATGACTGAGGTTTGATTCTGGAAATCTGTGGCCTGGGAACATGACTGAGGTTTGATTCTGGAACCCTGTAGCCTGCGAACATAACTGAGGATTGTTTCTGGAATCCTGTGTCCTGGGAACATGACATCAGTGGATTCTGGAACCCTGTGGCCTGGGAACATGAGAACGGTTTAATTCTGGAACCCTCTGACCTGGGAACATGTCTGAGGTTTGATGGTGGAAACCTGTGGCTTGGCAACATGACTGAGGTTTGTTTCTGGACACCTTTGTGCTGGGAACATGACTGTGTTTTGATTGTGGAATCATGGGTCCTGCAAACATGACAGAGGTTTGATTCTGGAACCAGGTGTCCTGGGAATATGACTGAGGTTTGATTCTGGAAATCTGTGGCCTGGGAACTTGACTGAGGTTTGATGGCAGAAACCTGTGGACTGGCAACATGACTGAGGTTTGATTGTAGAACCCTGTGCCCTGGAAACATGACTGTGGGCTGGTACTGGAAACCCATGGCCTAGGAATTTGACATTGGTTTGATTCTGGAACCCTGTGGCCTGGGAACATGACTGAGGCGTGATTCTGGAAAACTGTGGCCTGGGAATATGACTGAGGTTTGATTCTGGAAATCTGTGGCCTGGGAACTTGACTGAGGTTTGATGGTAGAAATCTGTGGACTGGCAACATGACTGAGGTTTGATTGTAGAACCCTGTGCCCTGGAAACATGAATGCGACCTGATACTTGAAACCCATGGCCTGGGAACTTGACATTGGTTTGATTCTGGAACCCTGTGGCCAGGAACAAGACTGAGGCGTGATTCTGGAATCCTGTGGCCTGGGAACATGACATCTGTTTAGATTGTGGAATACTGGGCCCTGGGAACCTGACTGAGGCTTGGTTCTGGAACCCTGTGGACTGGGAACATGACTGAGGTTTTATTCTGGAATCCTGTGGCCTGGGAACATGACATCAGTGGATTCTGGAACCCTGTGGCCTGGGAACATGAGAACGGTTGGATTCTGGAACCCTGTGGCCTGGGAACATGTCTGAGGTTTGATGGTGGAAACCTGTGGCTTGGCAACATGAATGAGGTTTGTTACTGGAACCCTCTTCCCTGGGAACATGACTGAGGTTTGATTCTGGACACCTTTGTCCTGGGAACATGACTGTGGTTTGATTGTGGAACCATGGGTCCTGCAAACATGACTGAGGTTTTATTCTGGAACCAGGTGTCCTGGGAATATGACTGAGGTTTGATTCTGGAAATCTGTGGCCTGGGAAATTGACTGAGGTTTGATGGCAGAAACCTGTGGACTGGCAACATGACAGAGGTTTGATTGTAGAAACCTGTGCCCTGGAAACATGACTGTGGCCTGGTACTGGAAACCCATGGCCTAGGAATTTGACATTGGCTTGATTCTGGAACCCTGTGGCCTGGGAACATGATTGAGGCGTGATTCTGGAAACCTGTGGCCTGGGAACATGACATCTGTTTAGATTGTGGCATACTCTGCCCTGGGAACCGGACTGAAGGCTTGGTTCTGGAATCCTGTGGACTGGGAACAAGACTGAGGTTTGATTCTGGAACCATGTGGCCTGGGAATATGACTGATGTTACATCGTGGAATCCTGTGGCCTGGGAACATGACATCGGTTTGGATTCTGGTACCCTGTTGCCTGGGAACATGAAATCGGTTTGATTGTGGAAACCTGTGGTCTGGGAATATGACTGAGGTTTGATGGTGGTACCCTCTGGCCTGGCAACATGACTGAGGTTTGATTCTGGATCCCTGTGGCCTGGGAACATGACTGAGGCGTGATTCTGGAATCCTGTGGCCTGGGAACATGACGTCTGTTTAGATTGTGGAATACTGTGCCCTGGGAATCTGACTGAGGCTTGGTTCTGGAACCCTGTGGACTGGGAACATGACTGAGGTTTGAATCTGGAATCCTGTAGCCTGCGAACATAACTGAGGATTGTTTCTGGAACCCTGTGGCCTGGGAACATGACATCAGTGGATTCTGGAACCCTGTGGCCTGGGAACATGAGAACGGTATAATTCTGGAACCCTGTGACCTGGGAACATGTCTGAGGTTTGATGGTGGAAACCTGTGGCTTGGCAACATGACTGAGGTTTGTTTCTGTAACCCTGTTCTCTGCGAACATGACTGAGGTTTGATTCTGGACACCTTTGTGCTGGGAACATGACTGTGTTTTGATTGTGGAATCATGGGTCCTGCAAACATGACTGAGGTTTGATTCTGGAACCATGTGTCCTGGGAATATGACTGAGGTTTGATTCTGGAAATCTGTGGCCTGGGAACTTGACTGAGGTTTGATGGCAGAAACCTGTGGACTGGCAACATGACTGAGGTTTGATTGTAGAACCCTGTGCCCTGGAAACATGACTGTGGGCTGGTACTGGAAACCCATGGCCTAGGAATTTGACCTTGGTTTGATTCTGGAACCCTGTGGCCTGGGAACATGACTGAGGCGTGATTCTGGAAAACTGTGGCCTGGGAATATGACTGAGGTTTGATTCTGGAAATCTGTGGCCTGGGAACTTGACTGAGGTTTGATGGTAGAAATCTGTGGACTGGCAACATGACTGAGGTTTGATTGTAGAACCCTGTGCCCTGGAAACATGAATGCGACCTGATACTTGAAACCCATGGCCTGGGAACTTGACATTGGTTTGATTCCGGAACCCTGTGGCCAGGAACAAGACTGAGGCGTGATTCTGGAATCCTGTGGCCTGGGAACATGACATCTGTTTAGATTGTGGAATACTGGACCCTGGGAACCTGACTGAGGCTTGGTTCTGGAACCCTGTGGACTGGGAACATGACTGAGGTTTTATTCTGGAATCCTGTGGCCTGGGAACATGACATCAGTGGATTCTGGAACCCTGTGGCCTGGGAACATGAGAACGGTTGGATTCTGGAAACCTGTGGCCTGGGAACATGTCTGAGGTTTGATGGTGGAAACCTGTGGCTTGGCAACATGACTGAGGTTTGTTACTGGAACCCTGTTCCCTGGGAACATGACTGAGGTTTGATTCTGGACACCTTTGTCCTGGGAACATGATTGTGGTTTGATTGTGGAACCATGGGTCCTGCAAACATGACTGAGGTTTGATTCTGGAACCATGTGTCCTGGGAATATGACTGAGGTTTGATTCTGGAAATCTGTGGCCTGGGAACATGACTGAGGTTTGATTCTGGAACCCTGTAGCCTGCGAACATAACTGAGGATTGTTTCTGGAATCCTGTGGCCTGGGAACATGACATCAGTGGATTCTGGAACCCTGTGGCCTGGGAACATGAGAACGGTTTAATTCTGGAACCCTCTGACCTGGGAACATGTCTGAGGTTTGATGGTGGAAACCTGTGGCTTGGCAACATGACTGAGGTTTGTTTCTGGAAACCTTTGTGCTGGGAACATGACTGTGTTTTGATTGTGGAATCATGGGTCCTGCAAACATGACAGAGGTTTGATTCTGGAACCAGGTGTGCTGGGAACATGACTGAGGTTTGATTCTGGAAATCTGTGGCCTGGGAACTTGACTGAGGTTTGATGGCAGAAACCTGTGGACTGGCAACATGACTGAGGTTTGATTGTAGAACCCTGTGCCCTGGAAACATGACTGTGGGCTGGTACTGGAAACCCATGGCCTAGGAATTTGACATTGGTTTGATTCTGGAACCCTGTGGCCTGGGAACATGACTGAGGCGTGATTCTGGAAAACTGTGGCCTGGGAATATGACTGAGGTTTGATTCTGGAAATCTGTGGCCTGGGAACTTGACTGAGGTTTGATGGTAGAAATCTGTGGACTGGCAACATGACTGAGGTTTGATTGTAGAACCCTGTGCCCTGGAAACATGAATGCGACCTGATACTTGAAACCCATGGCCTGGGAACTTGACATTGGTTTGATTCCGGAACCCTGTGGCCAGGAACAAGACTGAGGCGTGATTCTGGAATCCTGTGGCCTGGGAACATGACATCTGTTTAGATTGTGGAATACTGGGCCCTGGGAACCTGACTGAGGCTTGGTTCTGGAACCCTGTGGACTGGGAACATGACTGAGGTTTTATTCTGGAATCCTGTGGCCTAGGAACATGACATCAGTGGATTCTGGAACCCTGTGGCCTGGGAACATGAGAACGGTTGGATTCTGGAACCCTGTGGCCTGGGAACATGTCTGAGGTTTGATGGTGGAAACATGTGGCTTGGCAACATGACTGAGGTTTGTTACTGGAACCCTGTTCCCTGGGAACATGACTGAGGTTTGATTCTGGACACCTTTGTCCTGGGAACATGACTGTGGTTTGATTGTGGAACCATGGGTCCTGCAAACATGACTGAGGTTTTATTCTGGAACCAGGTGTCCTGGGAATATGACTGAGGTTTGATTCTGGAAATCTGTGGCCTGGGAAATTGACTGAGGTTTGATGGCAGAAACCTGTGGACTGGCAACATGACAGAGGTTTGATTGTAGAAACCTGTGCCCTGGAAACATGACTGTGGCCTGGTACTGGAAACCCATGGCCTAGGAATTTGACATTGGCTTGATTCTGGAACCCTGTGGCCTGGGAACATGATTTAGGCCTGATTCTGGAAACCTGTGGCCTGGGAACATGACATCTGTTTAGATTGTGGCATACTGTGCCCTGGGAACCGGACTGAAGGCTTGGTTCTGGAATCCTGTGGACTGGGAACAAGACTGAGGTTTGATTCTGGAACCATGTGGCCTGGGAATATGACTGATGTTAGATCGTGGAATCCTGTGGCCTGGGAACATGACATCGGTTTGGATTCTGGTACCCTGTTGCCTGGGAACATGAAATCGGTTTGATTGTGGAAACCTGTGGTCTGGGAATATGACTGAGGTTTGATGGTGGTACCCTCTGGCCTGGCAACATGACTGAGGTTTGATTCTGGATCCCTGTGGCCTGGGAACATGACTGAGGCGTGATTCTGGAATCCTGTGGCCTGGGAACATGACGTCTGTTTAGATTGTGGAATACTGTGCCCTGGGAATCTGACTGAGGCTTGGTTCTGGAACCCTGTGGACTGGGAACATGACTGAGGTTTGAATCTGGAATCCTGTAGCCTGCGAACATAACTGAGGATTGTTTCTGGAACCCTGTGGCCTGGGAACATGACATCAGTGGATTCTGGAACCCTGTGGCCTGGGAACATGAGAACGGTATAATTCTGGAACCCTGTGACCTGGGAACATGTCTGAGGTTTGATGGTGGAAACCTGTGGCTTGGCAACATGACTGAGGTTTGTTACTGGAACCCTGTTCCCTGGGAACATGACTGAGGTTTGATTCTGGACACCTTTGTCCTGGGAACATGACTGTGGTTTGATTGTGGAACCATGGGTCCTGCAAACATGACTGAGGTTTGATTCTGGAACCATGTGTCCTGGGAATATGACTGAGGTTTGATTCTGGAAATCTGTGGCCTGGGAACATGACTGAGGTTTGATTCTGGAACCCTGTAGCCTGCGAACATAACTGAGGATTGTTTCTGGAATCCTGTGGCCTGGGAACATGACATCAGTGGATTCTGGAACCCTGTGGCCTGGGAACATGAGAACGGTTTAATTCTGGAACCCTCTGACCTGGGAACATGTCTGAGGTTTGATGGTGGAAACCTGTGGCTTGGCAACATGACTGAGGTTTGTTTCTGGACACCTTTGTGCTGGGAACATGACTGTGTTTTGATTGTGGAATCATGGGTCCTGCAAACATGACAGAGGTTTGATTCTGGAACCAGGTGTCCTGGGAATATGACTGAGGTTTGATTCTGGAAATCTGTGGCCTGGGAACTTGACTGAGGTTTGATGGCAGAAACCTGTGGACTGGCAACATGACTGAGGTTTGATTGTAGAACCCTGTGCCCTGGAAACATGACTGTGGGCTGGTACTGGAAACCCATGGCCTAGGAATTTGACATTGGTTTGATTCTGGAACCCTGTGGCCTGGGAACATGACTGAGGCGTGATTCTGGAAAACTGTGGCCTGGGAATATGACTGAGGTTTGATTCTGGAAATCTGTGGCCTGGGAACTTGACTGAGGTTTGATGGTAGAAATCTGTGGACTGGCAACATGACTGAGGTTTGATTGTAGAACCCTGTGCCCTGGAAACATGAATGCGACCTGATACTTGAAACCCATGGCCTGGGAACTTGACATTGGTTTGATTCTGGAACCCTGTGGCCAGGAACAAGACTGAGGCGTGATTCTGGAATCCTGTGGCCTGGGAACATGACATCTGTTTAGATTGTGGAATACTGGGCCCTGGGAACCTGACTGAGGCTTGGTTCTGGAACCCTGTGGACTGGGAACATGACTGAGGTTTTATTCTGGAATCCTGTGGCCTGGGAACATGACATCAGTGGATTCTGGAACCCTGTGGCCTGGGAACATGAGAACGGTTGGATTCTGGAACCCTGTGGCCTGGGAACATGTCTGAGGTTTGATGGTGGAAACCTGTGGCTTGGCAACATGAATGAGGTTTGTTACTGGAACCCTCTTCCCTGGGAACATGACTGAGGTTTGATTCTGGACACCTTTGTCCTGGGAACATGACTGTGGTTTGATTGTGGAACCATGGGTCCTGCAAACATGACTGAGGTTTTATTCTGGAACCAGGTGTCCTGGGAATATGACTGAGGTTTGATTCTGGAAATCTGTGGCCTGGGAAATTGACTGAGGTTTGATGGCAGAAACCTGTGGACTGGCAACATGACAGAGGTTTGATTGTAGAAACCTGTGCCCTGGAAACATGACTGTGGCCTGGTACTGGAAACCCATGGCCTAGGAATTTGACATTGGCTTGATTCTGGAACCCTGTGGCCTGGGAACATGATTGAGGCGTGATTCTGGAAACCTGTGGCCTGGGAACATGACATCTGTTTAGATTGTGGCATACTCTGCCCTGGGAACCGGACTGAAGGCTTGGTTCTGGAATCCTGTGGACTGGGAACAAGACTGAGGTTTGATTCTGGAACCATGTGGCCTGGGAATATGACTGATGTTACATCGTGGAATCCTGTGGCCTGGGAACATGACATCGGTTTGGATTCTGGTACCCTGTTGCCTGGGAACATGAAATCGGTTTGATTGTGGAAACCTGTGGTCTGGGAATATGACTGAGGTTTGATGGTGGTACCCTCTGGCCTGGCAACATGACTGAGGTTTGATTCTGGATCCCTGTGGCCTGGGAACATGACTGAGGCGTGATTCTGGAATCCTGTGGCCTGGGAACATGACGTCTGTTTAGATTGTGGAATACTGTGCCCTGGGAATCTGACTGAGGCTTGGTTCTGGAACCCTGTGGACTGGGAACATGACTGAGGTTTGATGGTGGAAACCTGTGGCTTGGCAACATGACTGAGGTTTGTTTCTGTAACCCTGTTCTCTGCGAACATGACTGAGGTTTGATTCTGGAACCATGTGTCCTGGGAATATGACTGAGGTTTGATTCTGGAAATCTGTGGCCTGGGAACTTGACTGAGGTTTGATGGCAGAAACCTGTGGACTGGCAACATGACTGAGGTTTGATTGTAGAACCCTGTGCCCTGGAAACATGACTGTGGGCTGGTACTGGAAACCCATGGCCTAGGAATTTGACATTGGTTTGATTCTGGAACCCTGTGACCTGGGAACATGACTGAGGTATGATTCTGGAAAACTGTGGCCGGGGACTTGACTGAGGTTTGATGGCAGAAATCTGTGGACTGGAAACATTACTGAGGTTTGATTGTAGAACCCTGTGCCCTGGAAACATGAGTGCGACGTGACACTTGAAACCCATGGCCTGGGAACTTGACATTGGTTTGATTCTGGAACCCTGCGGCCAGGAACAAGACTGAGGCGTGATTCTGGAATCCTGTAGCCTGGGAACATGACATCTGTTTAGATTGTGGAATACTGTGCCCTGGGAACCTGACTGAGGCTTGGTTCTGGAACCCTGTGGACTGGGAACATGACTGAGGTTTTATTCTGGAATCCTGTGGCCTGGGAACATGACATCAGTGGATTCTGGAACCCTGTGGCCTGGGAACATGAGAACGGTTGGATTCTGGAAACCTGTGGCCTGGGAACATGTCTGAGGTTTGATGGTGGAAACCTGTGGCTTGGCAACATGACTGAGGTTTGTTACTGGAACCCTGTTCCCTGGGAACATGACTGAGGTTTGATTCTGGACACCTTTGTCCTGGGAACATGACTGTGGTTTGATTGTGGAACCATGGGTCCTGCAAATATGACTGAGGTTTGATTCTGGAACCATGTGTCCTGGGAATATGACTGATGTTTGATTCTGGAAATCTGTGGCCTGGGAACTTGACTGAGGTTTGATGGCAGAAACCCGTGGACTGGCAACATGACTGAGGTTTGATTGTAGAACCCTGTGCCCTGGAAACATGACTGTGGGCTGGTACTGGAAACCCATGGCCTAGGAATTTGACATTGGTTTGATTCTGGAACCCTGTGGCCTGGGAACATGTCTGAGGTTTGATGGTGGAAACCTGTGGCTTGGCAACATGACTGAGGTTTGTTACTGGAACCCTGTTCCCTGGGAACATGACTGAGGTTTGATTCTGGACACCTTTGTCCTGGGAACATGACTGTGGTTTGATTGTGGAACCATGGGTCCTGCAAACATGACTGAGGTTTGATTCTGGAACCATGTGTCCTGGGAATATGACTGAGCTTTGATTCTGGAAATCTGTGGCCTGGGAACATGACTGAGGTTTGATTCTGGAACCCTGTAGCCTGCGAACATAACTGAGGATTGTTTCTGGAATCCTGTGGCCTGGGAACATAACATCAGTGGATTCTGGAACCCTGTGGCCTGGGAACATGAGAACGGTTTAATTCTGGAACCCTCTGACCTGGGAACATGTCTGAGGTTTGATGGTGGAAACCTGTGGCTTGGCAACATGACTGAGGTTTGTTTCTGGACACCTTTGTCCTGGGAACATGACTGTGTTTTGATTGTGGAATCATGGGTCCTGCAAACATGACAGAGGTTTGATTCTGGAACCAGGTGTCCTGGGAATATGACTGAGGTTTGATTCTGGAAATCTGTGGCCTGGGAACTTGACTGAGGTTTGATGGCAGAAACCTGTGGACTGGCAACATGCCTGAGGTTTGATTGTAGAAACCTGTGCCCTGGAAACATGACTGTGGGCTGGTACTGGAAACCCATGGCCTAGGAATTTGACATTGGCTTGATTCTGGAATCCTGTGGCCTGGGAACAAGATTGAGGCGTGATTCTGGAAACCTGTGGCCTGGGAACATGACATCTGTTTAGATTGTGGCATACTGTGCCCTGGGAACCGGACTGAAGTCTTGGTTCTGGAATCCTGTGGACTGGGAACAAGACTGAGGTTTGATTCTGGAACCATGTGGCCTGGGAATATGACTGATGTTAGATCGTGGAATCCTGTGGCCTGGGAACATGACATCGGTTTGGATTCTGGTACCCTGTTGCCTGGGAACATGAAATCGGTTTGATTGTGGAAACCTGTGGTCTGGGAATATGACTGAGGTTTGATGGTGGTACCGTCTGGCCTGGCAACATGACTGAGGTTTGATTCTGGATCCCTGTGGCCTGGGAACATGACTGAGGCGTGATTCTGGAATCCTGTGGCCTGGGAACATGACGTCTGTTTAGATTGTGGAATACTGTGCCCTGGGAATCTGACTGAGGCTTGGTTCTGGAACCCTGTGGACTGGGAACATGACTGAGGTTTGAATCTGGAATCCTGTAGCCTGCGAACATAACTGAGGATTGTTTCTGGAACCCTGTGGCCTGAGAACATGACATCAGTGGATTCTGGAACCCTGTGGCCTGGGAACATGAGAACGGTATAATTCTGGAACCCTGTGACCTGGGAACATGTCTGAGGTTTGATGGTGGAAACCTGTGGCTTGGCAACATGACTGAGGTTTGTTTCTGTAACCCTGTTCTCTGCGAACATGACTGAGGTTTGATTCTGGACACCTTTGTGCTGGGAACATGACTGTGTTTTGATTGTGGAATCATGGGTCCTGCAAACATGACTGAGGTTTGATTCTGGAACCATGTGTCCTGGGAATATGACTGAGGTTTGATTCTGGAAATCTGTGGCCTGGGAACTTGACTGAGGTTTGATGGCAGAAACCTGTGGACTGGCAACATGACTGAGGTTTGATTGTAGAACCCTGTGCCCTGGAAACATGACTGTGGGCTGGTACTGGAAACCCATGGCCTAGGAATTTGACCTTGGTTTGATTCTGGAACCCTGTGGCCTGGGAACATGACTGAGGCGTGATTCTGGAAAACTGTGGCCTGGGAATATGACTGAGGTTTGATTCTGGAAATCTGTGGCCTGGGAACTTGACTGAGGTTTGATGGTAGAAATCTGTGGACTGGCAACATGACTGAGGTTTGATTGTAGAACCCTGTGCCCTGGAAACATGAATGCGACCTGATACTTGAAACCCATGGCCTGGGAACTTGACATTGGTTTGATTCCGGAACCCTGTGGCCAGGAACAAGACTGAGGCGTGATTCTGGAATCCTGTGGCCTGGGAACATGACATCTGTTTAGATTGTGGAATACTGGACCCTGGGAACCTGACTGAGGCTTGGTTCTGGAACCCTGTGGACTGGGAACATGACTGAGGTTTTATTCTGGAATCCTGTGGCCTGGGAACATGACATCAGTGGATTCTGGAACCCTGTGGCCTGGGAACATGAGAACGGTTGGATTCTGGAAACCTGTGGCCTGGGAACATGTCTGAGGTTTGATGGTGGAAACCTGTGGCTTGGCAACATGACTGAGGTTTGTTACTGGAACCCTGTTCCCTGGGAACATGACTGAGGTTTGATTCTGGACACCTTTGTCCTGGGAACATGATTGTGGTTTGATTGTGGAACCATGGGTCCTGCAAACATGACTGAGGTTTGATTCTGGAACCATGTGTCCTGGGAATATGACTGAGGTTTGATTCTGGAAATCTGTGGCCTGGGAACATGACTGAGGTTTGATTCTGGAACCCTGTAGCCTGCGAACATAACTGAGGATTGTTTCTGGAATCCTGTGGCCTGGGAACATGACATCAGTGGATTCTGGAACCCTGTGGCCTGGGAACATGAGAACGGTTTAATTCTGGAACCCTCTGACCTGGGAACATGTCTGAGGTTTGATGGTGGAAACCTGTGGCTTGGCAACATGACTGAGGTTTGTTTCTGGAAACCTTTGTGCTGGGAACATGACTGTGTTTTGATTGTGGAATCATGGGTCCTGCAAACATGACAGAGGTTTGATTCTGGAACCAGGTGTGCTGGGAACATGACTGAGGTTTGATTCTGGAAATCTGTGGCCTGGGAACTTGACTGAGGTTTGATGGCAGAAACCTGTGGACTGGCAACATGACTGAGGTTTGATTGTAGAACCCTGTGCCCTGGAAACATGACTGTGGGCTGGTACTGGAAACCCATGGCCTAGGAATTTGACATTGGTTTGATTCTGGAACCCTGTGGCCTGGGAACATGACTGAGGCGTGATTCTGGAAAACTGTGGCCTGGGAATATGACTGAGGTTTGATTCTGGAAATCTGTGGCCTGGGAACTTGACTGAGGTTTGATGGTAGAAATCTGTGGACTGGCAACATGACTGAGGTTTGATTGTAGAACCCTGTGCCCTGGAAACATGAATGCGACCTGATACTTGAAACCCATGGCCTGGGAACTTGACATTGGTTTGATTCCGGAACCCTGTGGCCAGGAACAAGACTGAGGCGTGATTCTGGAATCCTGTGGCCTGGGAACATGACATCTGTTTAGATTGTGGAATACTGGGCCCTGGGAACCTGACTGAGGCTTGGTTCTGGAACCCTGTGGACTGGGAACATGACTGAGGTTTTATTCTGGAATCCTGTGGCCTAGGAACATGACATCAGTGGATTCTGGAACCCTGTGGCCTGGGAACATGAGAACGGTTGGATTCTGGAACCCTGTGGCCTGGGAACATGTCTGAGGTTTGATGGTGGAAACATGTGGCTTGGCAACATGACTGAGGTTTGTTACTGGAACCCTGTTCCCTGGGAACATGACTGAGGTTTGATTCTGGACACCTTTGTCCTGGGAACATGACTGTGGTTTGATTGTGGAACCATGGGTCCTGCAAACATGACTGAGGTTTTATTCTGGAACCAGGTGTCCTGGGAATATGACTGAGGTTTGATTCTGGAAATCTGTGGCCTGGGAAATTGACTGAGGTTTGATGGCAGAAACCTGTGGACTGGCAACATGACAGAGGTTTGATTGTAGAAACCTGTGCCCTGGAAACATGACTGTGGCCTGGTACTGGAAACCCATGGCCTAGGAATTTGACATTGGCTTGATTCTGGAACCCTGTGGCCTGGGAACATGATTTAGGCCTGATTCTGGAAACCTGTGGCCTGGGAACATGACATCTGTTTAGATTGTGGCATACTGTGCCCTGGGAACCGGACTGAAGGCTTGGTTCTGGAATCCTGTGGACTGGGAACAAGACTGAGGTTTGATTCTGGAACCATGTGGCCTGGGAATATGACTGATGTTAGATCGTGGAATCCTGTGGCCTGGGAACATGACATCGGTTTGGATTCTGGTACCCTGTTGCCTGGGAACATGAAATCGGTTTGATTGTGGAAACCTGTGGTCTGGGAATATGACTGAGGTTTGATGGTGGTACCCTCTGGCCTGGCAACATGACTGAGGTTTGATTCTGGATCCCTGTGGCCTGGGAACATGACTGAGGCGTGATTCTGGAATCCTGTGGCCTGGGAACATGACGTCTGTTTAGATTGTGGAATACTGTGCCCTGGGAATCTGACTGAGGCTTGGTTCTGGAACCCTGTGGACTGGGAACATGACTGAGGTTTGAATCTGGAATCCTGTAGCCTGCGAACATAACTGAGGATTGTTTCTGGAACCCTGTGGCCTGGGAACATGACATCAGTGGATTCTGGAACCCTGTGGCCTGGGAACATGAGAACGGTATAATTCTGGAACCCTGTGACCTGGGAACATGTCTGAGGTTTGATGGTGGAAACCTGTGGCTTGGCAACATGACTGAGGTTTGTTACTGGAACCCTGTTCCCTGGGAACATGACTGAGGTTTGATTCTGGACACCTTTGTCCTGGGAACATGACTGTGGTTTGATTGTGGAACCATGGGTCCTGCAAACATGACTGAGGTTTGATTCTGGAACCATGTGTCCTGGGAATATGACTGAGGTTTGATTCTGGAAATCTGTGGCCTGGGAACATGACTGAGGTTTGATTCTGGAACCCTGTAGCCTGCGAACATAACTGAGGATTGTTTCTGGAATCCTGTGGCCTGGGAACATGACATCAGTGGATTCTGGAACCCTGTGGCCTGGGAACATGAGAACGGTTTAATTCTGGAACCCTCTGACCTGGGAACATGTCTGAGGTTTGATGGTGGAAACCTGTGGCTTGGCAACATGACTGAGGTTTGTTTCTGGACACCTTTGTGCTGGGAACATGACTGTGTTTTGATTGTGGAATCATGGGTCCTGCAAACATGACAGAGGTTTGATTCTGGAACCAGGTGTCCTGGGAATATGACTGAGGTTTGATTCTGGAAATCTGTGGCCTGGGAACTTGACTGAGGTTTGATGGCAGAAACCTGTGGACTGGCAACATGACTGAGGTTTGATTGTAGAACCCTGTGCCCTGGAAACATGACTGTGGGCTGGTACTGGAAACCCATGGCCTAGGAATTTGACATTGGTTTGATTCTGGAACCCTGTGGCCTGGGAACATGACTGAGGCGTGATTCTGGAAAACTGTGGCCTGGGAATATGACTGAGGTTTGATTCTGGAAATCTGTGGCCTGGGAACTTGACTGAGGTTTGATGGTAGAAATCTGTGGACTGGCAACATGACTGAGGTTTGATTGTAGAACCCTGTGCCCTGGAAACATGAATGCGACCTGATACTTGAAACCCATGGCCTGGGAACTTGACATTGGTTTGATTCTGGAACCCTGTGGCCAGGAACAAGACTGAGGCGTGATTCTGGAATCCTGTGGCCTGGGAACATGACATCTGTTTAGATTGTGGAATACTGGGCCCTGGGAACCTGACTGAGGCTTGGTTCTGGAACCCTGTGGACTGGGAACATGACTGAGGTTTTATTCTGGAATCCTGTGGCCTGGGAACATGACATCAGTGGATTCTGGAACCCTGTGGCCTGGGAACATGAGAACGGTTGGATTCTGGAACCCTGTGGCCTGGGAACATGTCTGAGGTTTGATGGTGGAAACCTGTGGCTTGGCAACATGAATGAGGTTTGTTACTGGAACCCTCTTCCCTGGGAACATGACTGAGGTTTGATTCTGGACACCTTTGTCCTGGGAACATGACTGTGGTTTGATTGTGGAACCATGGGTCCTGCAAACATGACTGAGGTTTTATTCTGGAACCAGGTGTCCTGGGAATATGACTGAGGTTTGATTCTGGAAATCTGTGGCCTGGGAAATTGACTGAGGTTTGATGGCAGAAACCTGTGGACTGGCAACATGACAGAGGTTTGATTGTAGAAACCTGTGCCCTGGAAACATGACTGTGGCCTGGTACTGGAAACCCATGGCCTAGGAATTTGACATTGGCTTGATTCTGGAACCCTGTGGCCTGGGAACATGATTGAGGCGTGATTCTGGAAACCTGTGGCCTGGGAACATGACATCTGTTTAGATTGTGGCATACTCTGCCCTGGGAACCGGACTGAAGGCTTGGTTCTGGAATCCTGTGGACTGGGAACAAGACTGAGGTTTGATTCTGGAACCATGTGGCCTGGGAATATGACTGATGTTAGATCGTGGAATCCTGTGGCCTGGGAACATGACATCGGTTTGGATTCTGGTACCCTGTTGCCTGGGAACATGAAATCGGTTTGATTGTGGAAACCTGTGGTCTGGGAATATGACTGAGGTTTGATGGTGGTACCCTCTGGCCTGGCAACATGACTGAGGTTTGATTCTGGATCCCTGTGGCCTGGGAACATGACTGAGGCGTGATTCTGGAATCCTGTGGCCTGGGAACATGACGTCTGTTTAGATTGTGGAATACTGTGCCCTGGGAATCTGACTGAGGCTTGGTTCTGGAACCCTGTGGACTGGGAACATGACTGAGGTTTGATGGTGGAAACCTGTGGCTTGGCAACATGACTGAGGTTTGTTTCTGTAACCCTGTTCTCTGCGAACATGACTGAGGTTTGATTCTGGACACCTTTGTGCTGGGAACATGACTGTGTTTTGATTGTGGAATCATGGGTCCTGCAAACATGACTGAGGTTTGATTCTGGAACCATGTGTCCTGGGAATATGACTGAGGTTTGATTCTGGAAATCTGTGGCCTGGGAACTTGACTGAGGTTTGATGGCAGAAACCTGTGGACTGGCAACATGACTGAGGTTTGATTGTAGAACCCTGTGCCCTGGAAACATGACTGTGGGCTGGTACTGGAAACCCATGGCCTAGGAATTTGACATTGGTTTGATTCTGGAACCCTGTGACCTGGGAACATGACTGAGGTATGATTCTGGAAAACTGTGGCCGGGGACTTGACTGAGGTTTGATGGCAGAAATCTGTGGACTGGAAACATTACTGAGGTTTGATTGTAGAACCCTGTGCCCTGGAAACATGAGTGCGACGTGATACTTGAAACCCATGGCCTGGGAACTTGACATTGGTTTGATTCTGGAACCCTGCGGCCAGGAACAAGACTGAGGCGTGATTCTGGAATCCTGTAGCCTGGGAACATGACATCTGTTTAGATTGTGGAATACTGTGCCCTGGGAACCTGACTGAGGCTTGGTTCTGGAACCCTGTGGACTGGGAACATGACTGAGGTTTTATTCTGGAATCCTGTGGCCTGGGAACATGACATCAGTGGATTCTGGAACCCTGTGGCCTGGGAACATGAGAACGGTTGGATTCTGGAAACCTGTGGCCTGGGAACATGTCTGAGGTTTGATGGTGGAAACCTGTGGCTTGGCAACATGACTGAGGTTTGTTACTGGAACCCTGTTCCCTGGGAACATGACTGAGGTTTGATTCTGGACACCTTTGTCCTGGGAACATGACTGTGGTTTGATTGTGGAACCATGGGTCCTGCAAATATGACTGAGGTTTGATTCTGGAACCATGTGTCCTGGGAATATGACTGATGTTTGATTCTGGAAATCTGTGGCCTGGGAACTTGACTGAGGTTTGATGGCAGAAACCCGTGGACTGGCAACATGACTGAGGTTTGATTGTAGAACCCTGTGCCCTGGAAACATGACTGTGGGCTGGTACTGGAAACCCATGGCCTAGGAATTTGACATTGGTTTGATTCTGGAACCCTGTGGCCTGGGAACATGTCTGAGGTTTGATGGTGGAAACCTGTGGCTTGGCAACATGACTGAGGTTTGTTACTGGAACCCTGTTCCCTGGGAACATGACTGAGGTTTGATTCTGGACACCTTTGTCCTGGGAACATGACTGTGGTTTGATTGTGGAACCATGGGTCCTGCAAACATGACTGAGGTTTGATTCTGGAACCATGTGTCCTGGGAATATGACTGAGCTTTGATTCTGGAAATCTGTGGCCTGGGAACATGACTGAGGTTTGATTCTGGAACCCTGTAGCCTGCGAACATAACTGAGGATTGTTTCTGGAATCCTGTGGCCTGGGAACATAACATCAGTGGATTCTGGAACCCTGTGGCCTGGGAACATGAGAACGGTTTAATTCTGGAACCCTCTGACCTGGGAACATGTCTGAGGTTTGATGGTGGAAACCTGTGGCTTGGCAACATGACTGAGGTTTGTTTCTGGACACCTTTGTCCTGGGAACATGACTGTGTTTTGATTGTGGAATCATGGGTCCTGCAAACATGACAGAGGTTTGATTCTGGAACCAGGTGTCCTGGGAATATGACTGAGGTTTGATTCTGGAAATCTGTGGCCTGGGAACTTGACTGAGGTTTGATGGCAGAAACCTGTGGACTGGCAACATGCCTGAGGTTTGATTGTAGAAACCTGTGCCCTGGAAACATGACTGTGGGCTGGTACTGGAAACCCATGGCCTAGGAATTTGACATTGGCTTGATTCTGGAATCCTGTGGCCTGGGAACAAGATTGAGGCGTGATTCTGGAAACCTGTGGCCTGGGAACATGACATCTGTTTAGATTGTGGCATACTGTGCCCTGGGAACCGGACTGAAGGCTTGGTTCTGGAATCCTGTGGACTGGGAACAAGACTGAGGTTTGATTCTGGAACCATGTGGCCTGGGAATATGACTGATGTTAGATCGTGGAATCCTGTGGCCTGGGAACATGACATCGGTTTGGATTCTGGTACCCTGTTGCCTGGGAACATGAAATCGGTTTGATTGTGGAAACCTGTGGTCTGGGAATATGACTGAGGTTTGATGGTGGTACCGTCTGGCCTGGCAACATGACTGAGGTTTGATTCTGGATCCCTGTGGCCTGGGAACATGACTGAGGCGTGATTCTGGAATCCTGTGGCCTGGGAACATGACGTCTGTTTAGATTGTGGAATACTGTGCCCTGGGAATCTGACTGAGGCTTGGTTCTGGAACCCTGTGGACTGGGAACATGACTGAGGTTTGAATCTGGAATCCTGTAGCCTGCGAACATAACTGAGGATTGTTTCTGGAACCCTGTGGCCTGAGAACATGACATCAGTGGATTCTGGAACCCTGTGGCCTGGGAACATGAGAACGGTATAATTCTGGAACCCTGTGACCTGGGAACATGTCTGAGGTTTGATGGTGGAAACCTGTGGCTTGGCAACATGACTGAGGTTTGTTTCTGTAACCCTGTTCTCTGCGAACATGACTGAGGTTTGATTCTGGACACCTTTGTGCTGGGAACATGACTGTGTTTTGATTGTGGAATCATGGGTCCTGCAAACATGACTGAGGTTTGATTCTGGAACCATGTGTCCTGGGAATATGACTGAGGTTTGATTCTGGAAATCTGTGGCCTGGGAACTTGACTGAGGTTTGATGGCAGAAACCTGTGGACTGGCAACATGACTGAGGTTTGATTGTAGAACCCTGTGCCCTGGAAACATGACTGTGGGCTGGTACTGGAAACCCATGGCCTAGGAATTTGACATTGGTTTGATTCTGGAACCATGTGACCTGGGAACATGATTGAGGTATGATTCTGGAAAACTGTGGCCGGGGACTTGACTGAGGTTTGATGGCAGAAATCTGTGGACTGGAAACATTACTGAGGTTTGATTGTAGAACCCTGTGCCCTGGAAACATGAGTGCGACGTGATACTTAAAACCCATGGCCTGGGAACTTGACATTGGTTTGATTCTGGAACCCTGCGGCCAGGAACAAGACTGAGGCGTGATTCTGGAATCCTGTGGCCTGGGAACATGACATCTGTTTAGATTGTGGAATACTGTGCCCTGGGAACCTGACTGAGGCTTGGTTCTGGAACCCTGTGGACTGGGAACATGACTGAGGTTTTATTCTGGAATCCTGTGGCCTGGGAACATGACATCAGTGGATTCTGGAACCCTGTGGCCTGGGAACATGAGAACGGTTGGATTCTGGAAACCTGTGGCCTGGGAACATGTCTGAGGTTTGATGGTGGAAACCTGTGGCTTGGCAACATGACTGAGGTTTGTTACTGGAACCCTGTTCCCTGGGAACATGACTGAGGTTTGATTCTGGACACCTTTGTCCTGGGAACATGACTGTGGTTTGATTGTGGAACCATGGGTCCTGCAAATATGACTGAGGTTTGATTCTGGAACCATGTGTCCTGGGAATATGACTGAGGTTTGATTCTGGAAATCTGTGGCCTGGGAACTTGACTGAGGTTTGATGGCAGAAACCTGTGGACTGGCAACATGACTGAGGTTTGATTGTAGAACCCTGTGCCCTGGAAACATGACTGTGGGCTGGTACTGGAAACCCATGGCCTAGGAATTTGACATTGGTTTGATTCTGGAACCCTGTGGCCTGGGAACATGACTGAGGCGTGATTCTGGAAAACTGTGGCCTGGGAATATGACTGAGGTTTGATTCTGGAAATCTGTGGCCTGGGAACTTGACTGAGGTTTGATGGTAGAAATCTGTGGACTGGCAACATCACTGAGGTTTGATTGTAGAACCCTGTGCCCTGGAAACATGAATGCGACCTGATACTTGAAACCCATGGCCTGGGAACTTGACATTGGTTTGATTCCGGAACCCTGTGGCCAGGAACAAGACTGAGGCGTGATTCTGGAATCCTGTGGCCTGGGAACATGACATCTGTTTAGATTGTGGAATACTGTGCCCTGGGAACCTGACTGAGGCTTGGTTCTGGAACCCTGTGGACTGGGAACATGACTGAGGTTTTATTCTGGAATCCTGTGGCCTGGGAACATGACATCAGTGGATTCTGGAACCCTGTAGCCTGGGAACATGAGAACGGTTGGATTCTGGAAACCTGTGGCCTGGGAACATGTCTGAGGTTTGATGGTGGAAACCTGTGGCTTGGCAACATGACTGAGGTTTGTTACTGGAACCCTGTTCCCTGGGAACATGACTGAGGTTTGATTCTGGACACCTTTGTCCTGGGAACATGACTGTGGTTTGATTGTGGAACCATGGGTCCTGCAAACATGACTGAGGTTTGATTCTGGAACCATGTGTCCTGGGAATATGACTGAGGTTTGATTCTGGAAATCTGTGGCCTGGGAACATGACTGAAGTTTGATTCTGGAACCCTGTAGCCTGCGAACATAACTGAGGATTGTTTCTGGAATCCTGTGGCCTGGGAACATGACATCAGTGGATTCTGGAACCCTGTGGCCTGGGAACATGAGAACGGTTTAATTCTGGAACCCTCTGACCTGGGAACATGTCTGAGGTTTGATGGTGGAAACCTGTGGCTTGGCAACATGACTGAGGTTTGTTTCTGGACACCTTTGTGCTGGGAACATGACTGTGTTTTGATTGTGGAATCATGGGTCCTGCAAACATGACAGAGGTTTGATTCTGGAACCAGGTGTCCTGGGAATATGACTGAGGTTTGATTCTGGAAATCTGTGGCCTGGGAACTTGACTGAGGTTTGATGGCAGAAACCTGTGGACTGGCAACATGACTGAGGTTTGATTGTAGAAGCCTGTGCCCTGGAAACTTGACTGTGGGCTGGTACTGGAAACCCATGGCCTAGGAATTTGACATTGGTTTGATTCTGGAACCCTGTGGCCTGGGAACATGACTGAGGCGTGATTCTGGAAAACTGTGGCCTGGGAATATGACTGAGGTTTGATTCTGGAAATCTGTGGCCTGGGAACTTGACTGAGGTTTGATGGTAGAAATCTGTGGACTGGCAACATGACTGAGGTTTGATTGTAGAACCCTGTGCCCTGGAAACATGAATGCGACCTGATACTTGAAACCCATGGCCTGGGAACTTGACATTGGTTTGATTCCGGAACCCTGTGGCCAGGAACAAGACTGAGGCGTGATTCTGGAATCCTGTGGCCTGGGAACATGACATCTGTTTAGATTGTGGAATACTGGCCCCTGGGAACCTGACTGAGGCTTGGTTCTGGAACCCTGTGGACTGGGAACATGACTGAGGTTTTATTCTGGAATCCTGTGGCCTGGGAACATGACATCAGTGGATTCTGGAACCCTGTGGCCTGGGAACATGAGAACGGTTGGATTCTGGAACCCTGTGTCCTGGGAACATGTCTGAGGTTTGATGGTGGAAACCTGTGGCTTGGCAACATGAATGAGGTTTGTTACTGGAACCCTCTTCCCTGGGAACATGACTGAGGTTTGATTCTGGACACCTTTGTCCTGGGAACATGACTGTGGTTTGATTGTGGAACCATGGGTCCTGCAAACATGACTGAGGTTTTATTCTGGAACCAGGTGTCCTGGGAATATGACTGAGGTTTGATTCTGGAAATCTGTGGCCTGGGAAATTGACTGAGGTTTGATGGCAGAAACCTGTGGACTGGCAACATGACAGAGGTTTGATTGTAGAAACCTGTGCCCTGGAAACATGACTGTGGCCTGGTACTGGAAACCCATGGCCTAGGAATTTGACATTGGCTTGATTCTGGAACCCTGTGGCCTGGGAACATGATTGAGGCGTGATTCTGGAAACCTGTGGCCTGGGAACATGACATCTGTTTAGATTGTGGCATACTGTGCCCTGGGAACCGGACTGAAGGCTTGGTTCTGGAATCCTGTGGACTGGGAACAAGACTGAGGTTTGATTCTGGAACCATGTGGCCTGGGAATATGACTGATGTTAGATCGTGGAATCCTGTGGCCTGGGAACATGACATCGGTTTGGATTCTGGTACCCTGTTGCCTGGGAACATGAAATCGGTTTGATTGTGGAAACCTGTGGTCTGGGAATATGACTGAGGTTTGATGGTGGTACCCTCTGGCCTGGCAACATGACTGAGGTTTGATTCTGGATCCCTGTGGCCTGGGAACATGACTGAGGCGTGATTCTGGAATCCTGTGGCCTGGGAACATGACGTCTGTTTAGATTGTGGAATACTGTGCCCTGGGAATCTGACTGAGGCTTGGTTCTGGAACCCTGTGGACTGGGAACATGACTGAGGTTTGAATCTGGAATCCTGTAGCCTGCGAACATAACTGAGGATTGTTTCTGGAACCCTGTGGCCTGGGAACATGACATCAGTGGATTCTGGAACCCTGTGGCCTGGGAACATGAGAACGGTATAATTCTGGAACCCTGTGACCTGGGAACATGTCTGAGGTTTGATGGTGGAAACCTGTGGCTTGGCAACATGACTGAGGTTTGTTTCTGTAACCCTGTTCTCTGCGAACATGACTGAGGTTTGATTCTGGACACCTTTGTGCTGGGAACATGACTGTGTTTTGATTGTGGAATCATGGGTCCTGCAAACATGACTGAGGTTTGATTCTGGAACCATGTGTCCTGGGAATATGACTGAGGTTTGATTCTGGAAATCTGTGGCCTGGGAACTTGACTGAGGTTTGATGGCAGAAACCTGTGGACTGGCAACATGACTGAGGTTTGATTGTAGAACCCTGTGCCCTGGAAACATGACTGTGGGCTGGTACTGGAAACCCATGGCCTAGGAATTTGACATTGGTTTGATTCTGGAACCCTGTGACCTGGGAACATGACTGAGGTATGATTCTGGAAAACTGTGGCCGGTGACTTGACTGAGGTTTGATGGCAGAAATCTGTGGACTGGAAACATTACTGAGGTTTGATTGTAGAACCCTGTGCCCTGGAAACATGAGTGCGACGTGATACTTGAAACCCATGGCCTGGGAACTTGACATTGGTTTGATTCTGGAACCCTGCGGCCAGGAACAAGACTGAGGCGTGATTCTGGAATCCTGTAGCCTGGGAACATGACATCTGTTTAGATTGTGGAATACTGTGCCCTGGGAACCTGACTGAGGCTTGGTTCTGGAACCCTGTGGACTGGGAACATGACTGAGGTTTTATTCTGGAATCCTGTGGCCTGGGAACATGACATCAGTGGATTCTGGAACCCTGTGGCCTGGGAACATGAGAACGGTTGGATTCTGGAAACCTGTGGCCTGGGAACATGTCTGAGGTTTGATGGTGGAAACCTGTGGCTTGGCAACATGACTGAGGTTTGTTACTGGAACCCTGTTCCCTGGGAACATGACTGAGGTTTGATTCTGGACACCTTTGTCCTGGGAACATGACTGTGGTTTGATTGTGGAACCATGGGTCCTGCAAATATGACTGAGCTTTGATTCTGGAACCATGTGTCCTGGGAATATGACTGAGGTTTGATTCTGGAAATCTGTGGCCTGGGAACTTGACTGAGGTTTGATGGCAGAAACCCGTGGACTGGCAACATGACTGAGGTTTGATTGTAGAACCCTGTGCCCTGGAAACATGACTGTGGGCTGGTACTGGAAACCCATGGCCTAGGAATTTGACATTGGTTTGATTCTGGAACCCTGTGGCCTGGGAACATGTCTGAGGTTTGATGGTGGAAACCTGTGGCTTGGCAACATGACTGAGGTTTGTTACTGGAACCCTGTTCCCTGGGAACATGACTGAGGTTTGATTCTGGACACCTTTGTCCTGGGAACATGACTGTGGTTTGATTGTGGAACCATGGGTCCTGCAAACATGACTGAGGTTTGATTCTGGAACCATGTGTCCTGGGAATATGACTGAGGTTTGATTCTGGAAATCTGTGTCCTGGGAACATGACTGAGGTTTGATTCTGGAACCCTGTAGCCTGCGAACATAACTGAGGATTGTTTCTGGAATCCTGTGGCCTGGGAACATGACATCAGTGGATTCTGGAACCCTGTGGCCTGGGAACATGAGAACGGTTTAATTCTGGAACCCTCTGACCTGGGAACATGTCTGAGGTTTGATGGTGGAAACCTGTGGCTTGGCAACATGACTGAGGTTTGTTTCTGGACACCTTTGTGCTGGGAACATGACTGTGGTTTGATTGTGGAATCATGGGTCCTGCAAACATGACAGAGGTTTGATTCTGGAACCAGGTGTCCTGGGAATATGACTGAGGTTTGATTCTGGAAATCTGTGGCCTGGGAACTTGACTGAGGTTTGATGGCAGAAACCTGTGGACTGGCAACATGACTGAGGTTTGATTGTAGAACCCTGTGCCCTGGAAACATGACTGTGGGCTGGTACTGGAAACCCATGGCCTAGGAATTTGACATTGGCTTGATTCTGGAATCCTGTGGCCTGGGAACATGATTGAGGCGTGATTCCGGAAACCTGTGGCCTGGGAACATGACATCTGTTTAGATTGTGGCATACTGTGCCCTGGGAACCGGACTGAAGGCTTGGTTCTGGAATCCTGTGGACTGGGAACAAGACTGAGGTTTGATTCTGGAACCATGTGGCCTGGGAATATGACTGATGTTAGATCGTGGAATCCTGTGGCCTGGGAACATGACATCGGTTTGGATTCTGGTACCCTGTTGCCTGGGAACATGAAATCGGTTTGATTGTGGAAACCTGTGGTCTGGGAATATGACTGAGGTTTGATGGTGGTACCGTCTGGCCTGGCAACATGACTGAGGTTTGATTCTGGATCCCTGTGGCCTGGGAACATGACTGAGGCGTGATTCTGGAATCCTGTGGCCTGGGAACATGACGTCTGTTTAGATTGTGGAATACTGTGCCCTGGGAACCTGACTGAGGCTTGGTTCTGGAACCCTGTGGACTGGGAACATGACTGAGGTTTTATTCTGGAATCCTGTGGCCTGGAAACATGACATCAGTGGATTCTTGAACCCTGTGGCCTGGGAACATGAGAACAGTTGGATTCTGGAACCCTGTGGCCTGGGAACATGTCTGAGGTTTGATGGTGGAAACCTGTGGCTTGGCAACATGAATGAGGTTTGTTACTGGAACCCTGTTCCCTGGGAATATGACTGAGGTTTGATTCTGGACACCTTTGTCCTGGGAACATGACTGTGGTTTGATTATGGAACCATGGGTCCTGCAAACATGACTGAGGTTTGATTCTGGAAATCTGTGGCCTGGGAACTTGACTGAGGTTTGATGGCAGAAACCTGTGGACTGGCAACATGACTGAGGTTTGATTGTAGAACCCTGTGCCCTAGAAACATGACTGTGGCCTGGTACTGGAAACCCATGGCCTAAGAATTTGACATTGGTTTGATTCTGGAACCCTGTGGCCTTGGAACATGACTGAGGCGTGATTCTGGAAAACTGTGGCCTGGGAATATGACTGAGGTTTCATTCTGGAAATCTGTGGCCTGGGAACTTGACTGAGGTTTGATGGCAGAAACCTGTGGACTGGCAACATGACTGAGGTTTGATTGTAGAACCCTGTGCCCTGGAAACATGACTGTGGCCTGTTACTGGAAACCCATGTCCTAGGAATTTGACATTGGTTTGATTCTGGAACCCTGTGGCCTGGGAACATGACTGAGGCGTGATTCTGGAAAACTGTGGCCTGGGAATATGACTGAGGTTTGATTCTGGAAATCTGTGGCCTGGGAACTTGACTGAGGTTTGATGGCAGAAACCTGTGGACTGGCAACATGACTGAGGTTTGATTGTAGAACCCTGTGCCCTGGAATCATGACTGCGACCTGATACTTGAAACCCATGGCCTGGGAACTTGACATTGGTTTGATTCCGGAACCCTGTGGCCAGGAACAAGACTGAGGCGTGATTCTGGAATCCTGTGGCCTGGGAACATGACATCTGTTTAGATTGTGGCATACTGGGCCCTGGGAACCTGACTGAGGATTGGTTCTGGAATCCTGTGGACTGGGAACAAGAGTGAGGTTTGATTCTGGAACCATGTGGCCTGGGAATATGACTGAGGTTTGATTCTGGAAATCTGTGGCCTGGGAACTTGACTGAGGTTTGATGGCAGAAACCTGTGGACTGGCAACATGACTGAGGTTTGATTGTAGAACCCTGTGCCCTGGAAACATGACTGTGGCCTGGTACTGGAAACCCATGGCCTAGGAATTTGACATTGGTTTGATTCTGGAACCCTGTGTCCTGGGAACATGACTGAGGTTTGATTCTGGTAAACTGTGGCCGGGGACTTGACTGAGGTTTGATGGCAGAAATCTGTGGACTGGAAACATTACTGAAGTTTGATTGTAGAACCCTGTGCCCTGGAAACATGACTGCGACCTGATACTTGAAACCCATGGCCTGGGAACTTGACATTGGTTTGATTCTGGAAGCCTTTGGTCTGGAAGAAGAGTGAGGCGTGATTCTGGAATCCTGTGGCCTGGGAATATGACATCTGTTTAGATTGTGGAATACTGTGCCCTGGGAACCTGACTGAGGCTTGGTTCTGAAACCCTGTGGACTGGGAACATGACTGAGGTTTTATTCTGGAATCCTGTGGCCTGGGAACATGACATCAGTGGATTCTTGAAACCTGTGGCCTAGGAACATGAGAACGGTTGGATTCTGGAACCCTGTGTCCTGGGAACATGTCTGAGGTTTGATGGTGGAAACCTGTGGCTTGGCAACATGACTGAGGTTTGTTACTGGAACCCTGTTGCCTGGGAACATGACTGAGGTTTGATTCTGGACACCTTTGTCCTGGGAACATGACTGTGGTTTGATTGTGGAACCATGGGTCCTGAAAGCATGACTGAGGTTTTATTCTGGAACCATGTGTCCTGGGAATATGACTGAGGTTTGATTCTGGAAATCTGTGGCCTGGGAACTTGACTGAGGTTTGATGGCAGAAACCTGTGGACTGGCAACATGACTGAGGTTTGATTGTAGAACCCTGTGCCCTGGAAACATGACTCTTGCCTGTTACTGGAAACCCATGGCCTGGGAATTTGACATTGGTTTGATTTTGGAACCCTGTGGCCTGGGAACATGATTGAGGCGTGATTCTGGAAACCTGTGGCCTGGGAATATGACATCAGTTTAGATTGTGGCATACTGTGCCCTGGGAACCGGACTGAAGGCTTGGTTCTGGAATCCTGTGGACTGGGAACAAGACTGAGGTTTGATTCTGGAACCATGTGGCCTGGGAATATGACTGATGTTAGATCGTGGAATCCTGTGGCCTGGGAACATGACATCGGTTTGGATTCTGGTACCCTGTTGCCTGGGAACATGAAATCGGTTTGATTGTGGAAACCTGTGGTCTGGGAATATGACTGAGGTTTGATGGTGGTACCCTCTGGCCTGGCAACATGACTGAGGTTTGATTCTGGATCCCTGTGGCCTGGGAACATGACTGAGGCGTGATTCTGGAAGCCTGTGGCCTGGGAACATGACGTCTGTTTAGATTGTGGAATACTGTGCCCTGGGAATCTGACTGAGGCTTGGTTCTGGAACCCTGTGGACTGGGAACATGACTGAGGTTTGAATCTGGAATCCTGTAGCCTGCGAACATAACTGAGGATTGTTTCTGGAACCCTGTGGCCTGGGAACATGACATCAGTGGATTCTGGAACCCTGTGGCCTGGGAACATGAGAACGGTTTAATTCTGGAACCCTGTGACCTGGGAACATGTCTGAGGTTTGATGGTGGAAACCTGTGGCTTGGCAACATGACTGAGGTTTGTTTCTGTAACCCTGTTCTCTGCGAACATGACTGAGGTTTGATTCTGGACACCTTTGTGCTGGGAACATGACTGTGTTTTGATTGTGGAATCATGGGTCCTGCAAACATGACTGAGGTTTGATTCTGGAACCATGTGTCCTGGGAATATGACTGAGGTTTGATTCTGGAAATCTGTGGCCTGGGAACTTGACTGAGGTTTGATGGCAGAAACCTGTGGACTGGCAACATGACTGAGGTTTGATTGTAGAACCCTGTGCCCTGGAAACATGACTGTGGGCTGGTACTGGAAACCCATGGCCTAGGAATTTGACATTGGTTTGATTCTGGAACCCTGTGACCTGGGAACATGACTGAGGTATGATTCTGGAAAACTGTGGCCGGGGACTTGACTGAGGTTTGATGGCAGAAATCTGTGGACTGGAAACATTACTGAGGTTTGATTGTAGAACCCTGTGCCCTGGAAACATGAGTGCGACATGATACTTGAAACCCATGGCCTGAGAACTTGACATTGGTTTGATTCTGGAACCCTGTGGCCAGGAACAAGACTGAGGCGTGATTCTGGAATCCTGTGGCCTGGGAACATGACATCTGTTTAGATTGTGGAATACTGTGCCCTGGGAACCTGACTGAGGCTTGGTTCTGGAACCCTGTGGACTGGGAACATGACTGAGGTTTTATTCTGGAATCCTGTGGCCTGGGAACATGACATCAGTGGATTCTGGAACCCTGTGGCCTGGGAACATGAGAACGGTTGGATTCTGGAAACCTGTGGCCTGGGAACATGTCTGAGGTTTGATGGTGGAAACCTGTGGCTTGGCAACATGACTGAGGTTTGTTACTGGAACCCTGTTCCCTGGGAACATGACTGAGGTTTGATTCTGGACACCTTTGTCCTGGGAACATGACTGTGGTTTGATTGTGGAACCATGGGTCCTGCAAATATGACTGAGGTTTGATTCTGGAACCATGTGTCCTGGGAATATGACTGAGGTTTGATTCTGGAAATCTGTGGCCTGGGAACATGACTGAGGTTTGATTCTGGAACCCTGTAGCCTGCGAACATAACTGAGGATTGTTTCTGGAATCCTGTGGCCTGGGAACATGACATCAGTGGATTCTGGAACCCTGTGGCCTGGGAACATGAGAACGGTTTAATTCTGGAACCCTCTAACCTGGGAACATGTCTGAGGTTTGATGGTGGAAACCTGTGGCTTGGCAACATGACTGAGGTTTGTTTCTGGACACCTTTGTGCTGGGAACATGACTGTGTTTTGATTGTGGAATCATGGGTCCTGCAAACATGAAAGAGGTTTGATTCTGGAACCATGTGTCCTGGGAATATGACTGAGGTTTGATTCTGGAAATCTGTGGCCTGGGAACTTGACTGAGGTTTGATGGCAGAAACCTGTGGACTGGCAACATGACTGAGGTTTGATTGTAGAACCCTGTGCCCTGGAAACATGACTGTGGGCTGGTACTGGAAACCCATGGCCTAGGAATTTGACCTTGGTTTGATTCTGGAACCCTGTGGCCTGGGAACATGACTGAGGCGTGATTCTGGAAAACTGTGGCCTGGGAATATGACTGAGGTTTGATTCTGGAAATCTGTGGCCTGGGAACTTGACTGAGGTTTGATGGTAGAAATCTGTGGACTGGCAACATGACTGAGGTTTGATTGTAGAACCCTGTGCCCTGGAAACATGAATGCGACCTGATACTTGAAACCCATGGCCTGGGAACTTGACATTGGTTTGATTCCGGAACCCTGTGGCCAGGAACAAGACTGAGGCGTGATTCTGGAATCCTGTGGCCTGGGAACATGACATCTGTTTAGATTGTGGAATACTGGGCCCTGGGAACCTGACTGAGGCTTGGTTCTGGAACCCTGTGGACTGGGAACATGACTGAGGTTTTATTCTGGAATCCTGTGGCCTGGGAACATGACATCAGTGGATTCTGGAACCCTGTGGCCTGGGAACATGAGAACGGTTGGATTCTGGAAACCTGTGGCCTGGGAACATGTCTGAGGTTTGATGGTGGAAACCTGTGGCTTGGCAACATGACTGAGGTTTGTTACTGGAACCCTGTTCCCTGGGAACATGACTGAGGTTTGATTCTGGACACCTTTGTCCTGGGAACATGACTGTGGTTTGATTGTGGAACCATGGGTCCTGCAAACATGACTGAGGTTTGATTCTGGAACCATGTGTCCTGGGAATATGACTGAGGTTTGATTCTGGAAATCTGTGGCCTGGGAACATGACTGAGGTTTGATTCTGGAACCCTGTAGCCTGCGAACATAACTGAGGATTGTTTCTGGTATCCTGTGGCCTGGGAACATGACATCAGTGGATTCTGGAACCCTGTGGCCTATGAACATGAGAACGGTTTAATTCTGGAACCCTCTGACCTGGGAACATGTCTGAGGTTTGATGGTGGAAACCTGTGGCTTGGCAACATGACTGAGGTTTGTTTCTGGACACCTTTGTGCTGGGAACATGACTGTGTTTTGATTGTGGAACCATGGGTCCTGCAAACATGACTGAGGTTTGATTCTGGAACCATGGGTCCTGCAAACATGACTGAGGTTTTATTCTGGAACCAGGTGTCCTGGGAATATGACTGAGGTTTGATTCTGGAAATCTGTGGCCTGGGAAATTGACTGAGGTTTGATGGCAGAAACCTGTGGACTGGCAACATGACAGAGGTTTGATTGTAGAAACCTGTGCCCTGGAAACATGACTGTGGCCTGGTACTGGAAACCCATGGCCTAGGAATTTGACATTGGCTTGATTCTGGAACCCTGTGGCCTGGGAACATGATTGAGGCGTGATTCTGGAAACCTGTGGCCTGGGAACATGACATCTGTTTAGATTGTGGCATACTGTGCCCTGGGAACCGGACTGAAGGCTTGGTTCTGGAATCCTGTGGACTGGGAACAAGACTGAGGTTTGATTCTGGAACCATGTGGCCTGGGAATATGACTGATGTTAGATCGTGGAATCCTGTGGCCTGGGAACATGACATCGGTTTGGATTCTGGTACCCTGTTGCCTGGGAACATGAAATCGGTTTGATTGTGGAAACCTGTGGTCTGGGAATATGACTGAGGTTTGATGGTGGTACCCTCTGGCCTGGCAACATGACTGAGGTTTGATTCTGGATCCCTGTGGCCTGGGAACATGACTGAGGCGTGATTCTGGAATCCTGTGGCCTGGGAACATGACGTCTGTTTAGATTGTGGAATACTGTGCCCTGGGAATCTGACTGAGGCTTGGTTCTGGAACCCTGTGGACTGGGAACATGACTGAGGTTTGAATCTGGAATCCTGTAGCCTGCGAACATAACTGAGGATTGTTTCTGGAACCCTGTGGCCTGGGAACATGACATCAGTGGATTCTGGAACCCTGTGGCCTGGGAACATGAGAACGGTATAATTCTGGAACCCTGTGACCTGGGAACATGTCTGAGGTTTGATGGTGGAAACCTGTGGCTTGGCAACATGACTGAGGTTTGTTTCTGTAACCCTGTTCTCTGCGAACATGACTGAGGTTTGATTCTGGACACCTTTGTGCTGGGAACATGACTGTGTTTTGATTGTGGAATCATGGGTCCTGCAAACATGACTGAGGTTTGATTCTGGAACCATGTGTCCTGGGAATATGACTGAGGTTTGATTCTGGAAATCTGTGGCCTGGGAACTTGACTGAGGTTTGATGGCAGAAACCTGTGGACTGGCAACATGACTGAGGTTTGATTGTAGAACCCTGTGCCCTGGAAACATGACTGTGGGCTGGTACTGGAAACCCATGGCCTAGGAATTTGACCTTGGTTTGATTCTGGAACCCTGTGGCCTGGGAACATGACTGAGGCGTGATTCTGGAAAACTGTGGCCTGGGAATATGACTGAGGTTTGATTCTGGAAATCTGTGGCCTGGGAACTTGACTGAGGTTTGATGGTAGAAATCTGTGGACTGGCAACATGACTGAGGTTTGATTGTAGAACCCTGTGCCCTGGAAACATGAATGCGACCTGATACTTGAAACCCATGGCCTGGGAACTTGACATTGGTTTGATTCCGGAACCCTGTGGCCAGGAACAAGACTGAGGCGTGATTCTGGAATCCTGTGGCCTGGGAACATGACATCTGTTTAGATTGTGGAATACTGGGCCCTGGGAACCTGACTGAGGCTTGGTTCTGGAACCCTGTGGACTGGGAACATGACTGAGGTTTTATTCTGGAATCCTGTGGCCTGGGAACATGACATCAGTGGATTCTGGAACCCTGTGGCCTGGGAACATGAGAACGGTTGGATTCTGGAAACCTGTGGCCTGGGAACATGTCTGAGGTTTGATGGTGGAAACCTGTGGCTTGGCAACATGACTGAGGTTTGTTACTGGAACCCTGTTCCCTGGGAACATGACTGAGGTTTGATTCTGGACACCTTTGTCCTGGGAACATGATTGTGGTTTGATTGTGGAACCATGGGTCCTGCAAACATGACTGAGGTTTGATTCTGGAACCATGTGTCCTGGGAATATGACTGACGTTTGATTCTGGAAATCTGTGGCCTGGGAACATGACTGAGGTTTGATTCTGGAACCCTGTAGCCTGCGAACATAACTGAGGATTGTTTCTGGTATCCTGTGGCCTGGGAACATGACATCAGTGGATTCTGGAACCCTGTGGCCTATGAACATGAGAACGGTTTAATTCTGGAACCCTCTGACCTGGGAACATGTCTGAGGTTTGATGGTGGAAACCTGTGGCTTGGCAACATGACTGAGGTTTGTTTCTGGACACCTTTGTGCTGGGAACATGACTGTGTTTTGATTGTGGAACCATGGGTCCTGCAAACATGACTGAGGTTTGATTCTGGAACCATGGGTCCTGCAAACATGACTGAGGTTTTATTCTGGAACCAGGTGTCCTGGGAATATGACTGAGGTTTGATTCTGGAAATCTGTGGCCTGGGAAATTGACTGAGGTTTGATGGCAGAAACCTGTGGACTGGCAACATGACAGAGGTTTGATTGTAGAAACCTGTGCCCTGGAAACATGACTGTGGCCTGGTACTGGAAACCCATGGCCTAGGAATTTGACATTGGCTTGATTCTGGAACCCTGTGGCCTGGGAACATGATTGAGGCGTGATTCTGGAAACCTGTGGCCTGGGAACATGACATCTGTTTAGATTGTGGCATACTGTGCCCTGGGAACCGGACTGAAGGCTTGGTTCTGGAATCCTGTGGACTGGGAACAAGACTGAGGTTTGATTCTGGAACCATGTGGCCTGGGAATATGACTGATGTTAGATCGTGGAATCCTGTGGCCTGGGAACATGACATCGGTTTGGATTCTGGTACCCTGTTGCCTGGGAACATGAAATCGGTTTGATTGTGGAAACCTGTGGTCTGGGAATATGACTGAGGTTTGATGGTGGTACCCTCTGGCCTGGCAACATGACTGAGGTTTGATTCTGGATCCCTGTGGCCTGGGAACATGACTGAGGCGTGATTCTGGAATCCTGTGGCCTGGGAACATGACGTCTGTTTAGATTGTGGAATACTGTGCCCTGGGAATCTGACTGAGGCTTGGTTCTGGAACCCTGTGGACTGGGAACATGACTGAGGTTTGAATCTGGAATCCTGTAGCCTGCGAACATAACTGAGGATTGTTTCTGGAACCCTGTGGCCTGGGAACATGACATCAGTGGATTCTGGAACCCTGTGGCCTGGGAACATGAGAACGGTATAATTCTGGAACCCTGTGACCTGGGAACATGTCTGAGGTTTGATGGTGGAAACCTGTGGCTTGGCAACATGACTGAGGTTTGTTTCTGTAACCCTGTTCTCTGCGAACATGACTGAGGTTTGATTCTGGACACCTTTGTGCTGGGAACATGACTGTGTTTTGATTGTGGAATCATGGGTCCTGCAAACATGACTGAGGTTTGATTCTGGAACCATGTGTCCTGGGAATATGACTGAGGTTTGATTCTGGAAATCTGTGGCCTGGGAACTTGACTGAGGTTTGATGGCAGAAACCTGTGGACTGGCAACATGACTGAGGTTTGATTGTAGAACCCTGTGCTCTGGAAACATGACTGTGGGCTGGTACTGGAAACCCATGGCCTAGGAATTTGACATTGGTTTGATTCTGGAACCCTGTGACCTGGGAACATGACTGAGGTATGATTCTGGAAAACTGTGGCCGGGGAATATGACTGAGGTTTGATTCTGGAAATCTGTGGCCTGGGAACTTGACTGAGGTTTGATGGCAGAAATCTGTGGACTGGCAACAATACTGAGGTTTGATTGTAGAACCCTGTGCCCTGGAAACATGAGTGCGACGTGATACTTGAAACCCATGGCCTGGGAACTTGACATTGGTTTGATTCTGGAACCCTGTGGCCAGGAACAAGACTGAGGCGTGATTCTGGAATCCTGTGGCCTGGGAACATGACATCTGTTTAGATTGTGGAATACTGTGCCCTGGGAAACTGACTGAGGCTTGGTTCTGGAACCCTGTGGACTGGGAACATGACTGAGGTTTTATTCTGGAATCCTGTGGCCTGGGAAAATGACATCAGTGGATTCTGGAACCCTGTGGCCTGGGAACATGAGAACGGTTGGATTCTGGAAACCTGTGGCCTGGGAACATGTCTGAGGTTTGATGGTGGAAACCTGTGGCTTGGCAACATGACTGAGGTTTGTTACTGGAACCCTGTTCCCTGGGAACATGACTGAGGTTTGATTCTGGACACCTTTGTCCTGGGAACATGATTGTGGTTTGATTGTGGAACCATGGGTCCTGCAAACATGACTGAGGTTTGATTCTGGAACCATGTGTCCTGGGAATATGACTGACGTTTGATTCTGGAAATCTGTGGCCTGGGAACATGACTGAGGTTTGATTCTGGAACCCTGTAGCCTGCGAACATAACTGAGGATTGTTTCTGGTATCCTGTGGCCTGGGAACATGACATCAGTGGATTCTGGAACCCTGTGGCCTATGAACATGAGAACGGTTTAATTCTGGAACCCTCTGACCTGGGAACATGTCTGAGGTTTGATGGTGGAAACCTGTGGCTTGGCAACATGACTGAGGTTTGTTTCTGGACACCTTTGTGCTGGGAACATGACTGTGTTTTGATTGTGGAACCATGGGTCCTGCAAACATGACTGAGGTTTGATTCTGGAACCATGGGTCCTGCAAACATGACTGAGGTTTTATTCTGGAACCAGGTGTCCTGGGAATATGACTGAGGTTTGATTCTGGAAATCTGTGGCCTGGGAAATTGACTGAGGTTTGATGGCAGAAACCTGTGGACTGGCAACATGACAGAGGTTTGATTGTAGAAACCTGTGCCCTGGAAACATGACTGTGGCCTGGTACTGGAAACCCATGGCCTAGGAATTTGACATTGGCTTGATTCTGGAACCCTGTGGCCTGGGAACATGATTGAGGCGTGATTCTGGAAACCTGTGGCCTGGGAACATGACATCTGTTTAGATTGTGGCATACTGTGCCCTGGGAACCGGACTGAAGGCTTGGTTCTGGAATCCTGTGGACTGGGAACAAGACTGAGGTTTGATTCTGGAACCATGTGGCCTGGGAATATGACTGATGTTAGATCGTGGAATCCTGTGGCCTGGGAACATGACATCGGTTTGGATTCTGGTACCCTGTTGCCTGGGAACATGAAATCGGTTTGATTGTGGAAACCTGTGGTCTGGGAATATGACTGAGGTTTGATGGTGGTACCCTCTGGCCTGGCAACATGACTGAGGTTTGATTCTGGATCCCTGTGGCCTGGGAACATGACTGAGGCGTGATTCTGGAATCCTGTGGCCTGGGAACATGACGTCTGTTTAGATTGTGGAATACTGTGCCCTGGGAATCTGACTGAGGCTTGGTTCTGGAACCCTGTGGACTGGGAACATGACTGAGGTTTGAATCTGGAATCCTGTAGCCTGCGAACATAACTGAGGATTGTTTCTGGAACCCTGTGGCCTGGGAACATGACATCAGTGGATTCTGGAACCCTGTGGCCTGGGAACATGAGAACGGTATAATTCTGGAACCCTGTGACCTGGGAACATGTCTGAGGTTTGATGGTGGAAACCTGTGGCTTGGCAACATGACTGAGGTTTGTTTCTGTAACCCTGTTCTCTGCGAACATGACTGAGGTTTGATTCTGGACACCTTTGTGCTGGGAACATGACTGTGTTTTGATTGTGGAATCATGGGTCCTGCAAACATGACTGAGGTTTGATTCTGGAACCATGTGTCCTGGGAATATGACTGAGGTTTGATTCTGGAAATCTGTGGCCTGGGAACTTGACTGAGGTTTGATGGCAGAAACCTGTGGACTGGCAACATGACTGAGGTTTGATTGTAGAACCCTGTGCCCTGGAAACATGACTGTGGGCTGGTACTGGAAACCCATGGCCTAGGAATTTGACCTTGGTTTGATTCTGGAACCCTGTGGCCTGGGAACATGACTGAGGCGTGATTCTGGAAAACTGTGGCCTGGGAATATGACTGAGGTTTGATTCTGGAAATCTGTGGCCTGGGAACTTGACTGAGGTTTGATGGTAGAAATCTGTGGACTGGCAACATGACTGAGGTTTGATTGTAGAACCCTGTGCCCTGGAAACATGAATGCGACCTGATACTTGAAACCCATGGCCTGGGAACTTGACATTGGTTTGATTCCGGAACCCTGTGGCCAGGAACAAGACTGAGGCGTGATTCTGGAATCCTGTGGCCTGGGAACATGACATCTGTTTAGATTGTGGAATACTGGGCCCTGGGAACCTGACTGAGGCTTGGTTCTGGAACCCTGTGGACTGGGAACATGACTGAGGTTTTATTCTGGAATCCTGTGGCCTGGGAACATGACATCAGTGGATTCTGGAACCCTGTGGCCTGGGAACATGAGAACGGTTGGATTCTGGAAACCTGTGGCCTGGGAACATGTCTGAGGTTTGATGGTGGAAACCTGTGGCTTGGCAACATGACTGAGGTTTGTTACTGGAACCCTGTTCCCTGGGAACATGACTGAGGTTTGATTCTGGACACCTTTGTCCTGGGAACATGATTGTGGTTTGATTGTGGAACCATGGGTCCTGCAAACATGACTGAGGTTTGATTCTGGAACCATGTGTCCTGGGAATATGACTGACGTTTGATTCTGGAAATCTGTGGCCTGGGAACATGACTGAGGTTTGATTCTGGAACCCTGTAGCCTGCGAACATAACTGAGGATTGTTTCTGGTATCCTGTGGCCTGGGAACATGACATCAGTGGATTCTGGAACCCTGTGGCCTATGAACATGAGAACGGTTTAATTCTGGAACCCTCTGACCTGGGAACATGTCTGAGGTTTGATGGTGGAAACCTGTGGCTTGGCAACATGACTGAGGTTTGTTTCTGGACACCTTTGTGCTGGGAACATGACTGTGTTTTGATTGTGGAACCATGGGTCCTGCAAACATGACTGAGGTTTGATTCTGGAACCATGGGTCCTGCAAACATGACTGAGGTTTTATTCTGGAACCAGGTGTCCTGGGAATATGACTGAGGTTTGATTCTGGAAATCTGTGGCCTGGGAAATTGACTGAGGTTTGATGGCAGAAACCTGTGGACTGGCAACATGACAGAGGTTTGATTGTAGAAACCTGTGCCCTGGAAACATGACTGTGGCCTGGTACTGGAAACCCATGGCCTAGGAATTTGACATTGGCTTGATTCTGGAACCCTGTGGCCTGGGAACATGATTTAGGCGTGATTCTGGAAACCTGTGGCCTGGGAACATGACATCTGTTTAGATTGTGGCATACTGTGCCCTGGGAACCGGACTGAAGGCTTGGTTCTGGAATCCTGTGGACTGGGAACAAGACTGAGGTTTGATTCTGGAACCATGTGGCCTGGGAATATGACTGATGTTAGATCGTGGAATCCTGTGGCCTGGGAACATGACATCGGTTTGGATTCTGGTACCCTGTTGCCTGGGAACATGAAATCGGTTTGATTGTGGAAACCTGTGGTCTGGGAATATGACTGAGGTTTGATGGTGGTACCCTCTGGCCTGGCAACATGACTGAGGTTTGATTCTGGATCCCTGTGGCCTGGGAACATGACTGAGGCGTGATTCTGGAATCCTGTGGCCTGGGAACATGACGTCTGTTTAGATTGTGGAATACTGTGCCCTGGGAATCTGACTGAGGCTTGGTTCTGGAACCCTGTGGACTGGGAACATGACTGAGGTTTGAATCTGGAATCCTGTAGCCTGCGAACATAACTGAGGATTGTTTCTGGAACCCTGTGGCCTGGGAACATGACATCAGTGGATTCTGGAACCCTGTGGCCTGGGAACATGAGAACGGTATAATTCTGGAACCCTGTGACCTGGGAACATGTCTGAGGTTTGATGGTGGAAACCTGTGGCTTGGCAACATGACTGAGGTTTGTTTCTGTAACCCTGTTCTCTGCGAACATGACTGAGGTTTGATTCTGGACACCTTTGTGCTGGGAACATGACTGTGTTTTGATTGTGGAATCATGGGTCCTGCAAACATGACTGAGGTTTGATTCTGGAACCATGTGTCCTGGGAATATGACTGAGGTTTGATTCTGGAAATCTGTGGCCTGGGAACTTGACTGAGGTTTGATGGCAGAAACCTGTGGACTGGCAACATGACTGAGGTTTGATTGTAGAACCCTGTGCTCTGGAAACATGACTGTGGGCTGGTACTGGAAACCCATGGCCTAGGAATTTGACATTGGTTTGATTCTGGAACCCTGTGACCTGGGAACATGACTGAGGTATGATTCTGGAAAACTGTGGCCGGGGAATATGACTGAGGTTTGATTCTGGAAATCTGTGGCCTGGGAACTTGACTGAGGTTTGATGGCAGAAATCTGTGGACTGGCAACAATACTGAGGTTTGATTGTAGAACCCTGTGCCCTGGAAACATGAGTGCGACGTGATACTTGAAACCCATGGCCTGGGAACTTGACATTGGTTTGATTCTGGAACCCTGTGGCCAGGAACAAGACTGAGGCGTGATTCTGGAATCCTGTGGCCTGGGAACATGACATCTGTTTAGATTGTGGAATACTGTGCCCTGGGAAACTGACTGAGGCTTGGTTCTGGAACCCTGTGGACTGGGAACATGACTGAGGTTTTATTCTGGAATCCTGTGGCCTGGGAAAATGACATCAGTGGATTCTGGAACCCTGTGGCCTGGGAACATGAGAACGGTTGGATTCTGGAAACCTGTGGCCTGGGAACATGTCTGAGGTTTGATGGTGGAAACCTGTGGCTTGGCAACATGACTGAGGTTTGTTACTGGAACCCTGTTCCCTGGGAACATGACTGAGGTTTGATTCTGGACACCTTTGTCCTGGGAACATGATTGTGGTTTGATTGTGGAACCATGGGTCCTGCAAACATGACTGAGGTTTGATTCTGGAACCATGTGTCCTGGGAATATGACTGAGGTTTGATTCTGGAAATCTGTGGCCTGGGAAATTGACTGAGGTTTGATGGCAGAAACCTGTGGACTGGCAACATGACAGAGGTTTGATTGTAGAAACCTGTGCCCTGGAAACATGACTGTGGCCTGGTACTGGAAACCCATGGCCTAGGAATTTGACATTGGCTTGATTCTGGAACCCTGTGGCCTGGGAACATGATTGAGGCGTGATTCTGGAAACCTGTGGCCTGGGAACATGACATCTGTTTAGATTGTGGCATACTGTGCCCTGGGAACCGGACTGAAGGCTTGGTTCTGGAATCCTGTGGACTGGGAACAAGACTGAGGTTTGATTCTGGAACCATGTGGCCTGGGAATATGACTGATGTTAGATCGTGGAATCCTGTGGCCTGGGAACATGACATCGGTTTGGATTCTGGTACCCTGTTGCCTGGGAACATGAAATCGGTTTGATTGTGGAAACCTGTGGTCTGGGAATATGACTGAGGTTTGATGGTGGTACCCTCTGGCCTGGCAACATGACTGAGGTTTGATTCTGGATCCCTGTGGCCTGGGAACATGACTGAGGCGTGATTCTGGAATCCTGTGGCCTGGGAACATGACGTCTGTTTAGATTGTGGAATACTGTGCCCTGGGAATCTGACTGAGGCTTGGTTCTGGAACCCTGTGGACTGGGAACATGACTGAGGTTTGAATCTGGAATCCTGTAGCCTGCGAACATAACTGAGGATTGTTTCTGGAACCCTGTGGCCTGGGAACATGACATCAGTGGATTCTGGAACCCTGTGGCCTGGGAACATGAGAACGGTATAATTCTGGAACCCTGTGACCTGGGAACATGTCTGAGGTTTGATGGTGGAAACCTGTGGCTTGGCAACATGACTGAGGTTTGTTTCTGTAACCCTGTTCTCTGCGAACATGACTGAGGTTTGATTCTGGACACCTTTGTGCTGGGAACATGACTGTGTTTTGATTGTGGAATCATGGGTCCTGCAAACATGACTGAGGTTTGATTCTGGAAGCATGTGTCCTGGGAATATGACTGAGGTTTGATTCTGGAAATCTGTGGCCTGGGAACTTGACTGAGGTTTGATGGCAGAAACCTGTGGACTGGCAACATGACTGAGGTTTGATTGTAGAACCCTGTGCCCTGGAAACATGACTGTGGGCTGGTACTGGAAACCCATGGCCTAGGAATTTGACCTTGGTTTGATTCTGGAACCCTGTGGCCTGGGAACATGACTGAGGCGTGATTCTGGAAAACTGTGGCCTGGGAATATGACTGAGGTTTGATTCTGGAAATCTGTGGCCTGGGAACTTGACTGAGGTTTGATGGTAGAAATCTGTGGACTGGCAACATGACTGAGGTTTGATTGTAGAACCCTGTGCCCTGGAAACATGAATGCGACCTGATACTTGAAACCCATGGCCTGGGAACTTGACATTGGTTTGATTCCGGAACCCTGTGGCCAGGAACAAGACTGAGGCGTGATTCTGGAATCCTGTGGCCTGGGAACATGACATCTGTTTAGATTGTGGAATACTGGGCCCTGGGAACCTGACTGAGGCTTGGTTCTGGAACCCTGTGGACTGGGAACATGACTGAGGTTTTATTCTGGAATCCTGTGGCCTGGGAACATGACATCAGTGGATTCTGGAACCCTGTGGCCTGGGAACATGAGAACGGTTGGATTCTGGAAACCTGTGGCCTGGGAACATGTCTGAGGTTTGATGGTGGAAACCTGTGGCTTGGCAACATGACTGAGGTTTGTTACTGGAACCCTGTTCCCTGGGAACATGACTGAGGTTTGATTCTGGACACCTTTGTCCTGGGAACATGATTGTGGTTTGATTGTGGAACCATGGGTCCTGCAAACATGACTGAGGTTTGATTCTGGAACCATGTGTCCTGGGAATATGACTGACGTTTGATTCTGGAAATCTGTGGCCTGGGAACATGACTGAGGTTTGATTCTGGAACCCTGTAGCCTGCGAACATAACTGAGGATTGTTTCTGGTATCCTGTGGCCTGGGAACATGACATCAGTGGATTCTGGAACCCTGTGGCCTATGAACATGAGAACGGTTTAATTCTGGAACCCTCTGACCTGGGAACATGTCTGAGGTTTGATGGTGGAAACCTGTGGCTTGGCAACATGACTGAGGTTTGTTTCTGGACACCTTTGTGCTGGGAACATGACTGTGTTTTGATTGTGGAACCATGGGTCCTGCAAACATGACTGAGGTTTGATTCTGGAACCATGGGTCCTGCAAACATGACTGAGGTTTTATTCTGGAACCAGGTGTCCTGGGAATATGACTGAGGTTTGATTCTGGAAATCTGTGGCCTGGGAAATTGACTGAGGTTTGATGGCAGAAACCTGTGGACTGGCAACATGACAGAGGTTTGATTGTAGAAACCTGTGCCCTGGAAACATGACTGTGGCCTGGTACTGGAAACCCATGGCCTAGGAATTTGACATTGGCTTGATTCTGGAACCCTGTGGCCTGGGAACATGATTGAGGCGTGATTCTGGAAACCTGTGGCCTGGGAACATGACATCTGTTTAGATTGTGGCATACTGTGCCCTGGGAACCGGACTGAAGGCTTGGTTCTGGAATCCTGTGGACTGGGAACAAGACTGAGGTTTGATTCTGGAACCATGTGGCCTGGGAATATGACTGATGTTAGATCGTGGAATCCTGTGGCCTGGGAACATGACATCGGTTTGGATTCTGGTACCCTGTTGCCTGGGAACATGAAATCGGTTTGATTGTGGAAACCTGTGGTCTGGGAATATGACTGAGGTTTGATGGTGGTACCCTCTGGCCTGGCAACATGACTGAGGTTTGATTCTGGATCCCTGTGGCCTGGGAACATGACTGAGGCGTGATTCTGGAATCCTGTGGCCTGGGAACATGACGTCTGTTTAGATTGTGGAATACTGTGCCCTGGGAATCTGACTGAGGCTTGGTTCTGGAACCCTGTGGACTGGGAACATGACTGAGGTTTGAATCTGGAATCCTGTAGCCTGCGAACATAACTGAGGATTGTTTCTGGAACCCTGTGGCCTGGGAACATGACATCAGTGGATTCTGGAACCCTGTGGCCTGGGAACATGAGAACGGTATAATTCTGGAACCCTGTGACCTGGGAACATGTCTGAGGTTTGATGGTGGAAACCTGTGGCTTGGCAACATGACTGAGGTTTGTTTCTGTAACCCTGTTCTCTGCGAACATGACTGAGGTTTGATTCTGGACACCTTTGTGCTGGGAACATGACTGTGTTTTGATTGTGGAATCATGGGTCCTGCAAACATGACTGAGGTTTGATTCTGGAAGCATGTGTCCTGGGAATATGACTGAGGTTTGATTCTGGAAATCTGTGGCCTGGGAACTTGACTGAGGTTTGATGGCAGAAACCTGTGGACTGGCAACATGACTGAGGTTTGATTGTAGAACCCTGTGCTCTGGAAACATGACTGTGGGCTGGTACTGGAAACCCATGGCCTAGGAATTTGACCTTGGTTTGATTCTGGAACCCTGTGGCCTGGGAACATGACTGAGGCGTGATTCTGGAAAACTGTGGCCTGGGAATATGACTGAGGTTTGATTCTGGAAATCTGTGGCCTGGGAACTTGACTGAGGTTTGATGGTAGAAATCTGTGGACTGGCAACATGACTGAGGTTTGATTGTAGAACCCTGTGCCCTGGAAACATGAATGCGACCTGATACTTGAAACCCATGGCCTGGGAACTTGACATTGGTTTGATTCCGGAACCCTGTGGCCAGGAACAAGACTGAGGCGTGATTCTGGAATCCTGTGGCCTGGGAACATGACATCTGTTTAGATTGTGGAATACTGGGCCCTGGGAACCTGACTGAGGCTTGGTTCTGGAACCCTGTGGACTGGGAACATGACTGAGGTTTTATTCTGGAATCCTGTGGCCTGGGAACATGACATCAGTGGATTCTGGAACCCTGTGGCCTGGGAACATGAGAACGGTTGGATTCTGGAAACCTGTGGCCTGGGAACATGTCTGAGGTTTGATGGTGGAAACCTGTGGCTTGGCAACATGACTGAGGTTTGTTACTGGAACCCTGTTCCCTGGGAACATGACTGAGGTTTGATTCTGGACACCTTTGTCCTGGGAACATGATTGTGGTTTGATTGTGGAACCATGGGTCCTGCAAACATGACTGAGGTTTGATTCTGGAACCATGTGTCCTGGGAATATGACTGACGTTTGATTCTGGAAATCTGTGGCCTGGGAACATGACTGAGGTTTGATTCTGGAACCCTGTAGCCTGCGAACATAACTGAGGATTGTTTCTGGTATCCTGTGGCCTGGGAACATGACATCAGTGGATTCTGGAACCCTGTGGCCTATGAACATGAGAACGGTTTAATTCTGGAACCCTCTGACCTGGGAACATGTCTGAGGTTTGATGGTGGAAACCTGTGGCTTGGCAACATGACTGAGGTTTGTTTCTGGACACCTTTGTGCTGGGAACATGACTGTGTTTTGATTGTGGAACCATGGGTCCTGCAAACATGACTGAGGTTTGATTCTGGAACCATGGGTCCTGCAAACATGACTGAGGTTTTATTCTGGAACCAGGTGTCCTGGGAATATGACTGAGGTTTGATTCTGGAAATCTGTGGCCTGGGAAATTGACTGAGGTTTGATGGCAGAAACCTGTGGACTGGCAACATGACAGAGGTTTGATTGTAGAAACCTGTGCCCTGGAAACATGACTGTGGCCTGGTACTGGAAACCCATGGCCTAGGAATTTGACATTGGCTTGATTCTGGAACCCTGTGGCCTGGGAACATGATTGAGGCGTGATTCTGGAAACCTGTGGCCTGGGAACATGACATCTGTTTAGATTGTGGCATACTGTGCCCTGGGAACCGGACTGAAGGCTTGGTTCTGGAATCCTGTGGACTGGGAACAAGACTGAGGTTTGATTCTGGAACCATGTGGCCTGGGAATATGACTGATGTTAGATCGTGGAATCCTGTGGCCTGGGAACATGACATCGGTTTGGATTCTGGTACCCTGTTGCCTGGGAACATGAAATCGGTTTGATTGTGGAAACCTGTGGTCTGGGAATATGACTGAGGTTTGATGGTGGTACCCTCTGGCCTGGCAACATGACTGAGGTTTGATTCTGGATCCCTGTGGCCTGGGAACATGACTGAGGCGTGATTCTGGAATCCTGTGGCCTGGGAACATGACGTCTGTTTAGATTGTGGAATACTGTGCCCTGGGAATCTGACTGAGGCTTGGTTCTGGAACCCTGTGGACTGGGAACATGACTGAGGTTTGAATCTGGAATCCTGTAGCCTGCGAACATAACTGAGGATTGTTTCTGGAACCCTGTGGCCTGGGAACATGACATCAGTGGATTCTGGAACCCTGTGGCCTGGGAACATGAGAACGGTATAATTCTGGAACCCTGTGACCTGGGAACATGTCTGAGGTTTGATGGTGGAAACCTGTGGCTTGGCAACATGACTGAGGTTTGTTTCTGTAACCCTGTTCTCTGCGAACATGACTGAGGTTTGATTCTGGACACCTTTGTGCTGGGAACATGACTGTGTTTTGATTGTGGAATCATGGGTCCTGCAAACATGACTGAGGTTTGATTCTGGAACCATGTGTCCTGGGAATATGACTGAGGTTTGATTCTGGAAATCTGTGGCCTGGGAACTTGACTGAGGTTTGATGGCAGAAACCTGTGGACTGGCAACATGACTGAGGTTTGATTGTAGAACCCTGTGCCCTGGAAACATGACTGTGGGCTGGTACTGGAAACCCATGGCCTAGGAATTTGACCTTGGTTTGATTCTGGAACCCTGTGGCCTGGGAACATGACTGAGGCGTGATTCTGGAAAACTGTGGCCTGGGAATATGACTGAGGTTTGATTCTGGAAATCTGTGGCCTGGGAACTTGACTGAGGTTTGATGGTAGAAATCTGTGGACTGGCAACATGACTGAGGTTTGATTGTAGAACCCTGTGCCCTGGAAACATGAATGCGACCTGATACTTGAAACCCATGGCCTGGGAACTTGACATTGGTTTGATTCCGGAACCCTGTGGCCAGGAACAAGACTGAGGCGTGATTCTGGAATCCTGTGGCCTGGGAACATGACATCTGTTTAGATTGTGGAATACTGTGCCCTGGGAACCTGACTGAGGCTTGGTTCTGGAACCCTGTGGACTGGGAACATGACTGAGGTTTTATTCTGGAATCCTGTGGCCTGGGAAAATGACATCAGTGGATTCTGGAACCCTGTGGCCTGGGAACATGAGAACGGTTGGATTCTGGAAACCTGTGGCCTGGGAACATGTCTGAGGTTTGATGGTGGAAACCTGTGGCTTGGCAACATGACTGAGGTTTGTTACTGGAACCCTGTTCCCTGGGAACATGACTGAGGTTTGATTCTGGACACCTTTGTCCTGGGAACATGATTGTGGTTTGATTGTGGAACCATGGGTCCTGCAAACATGACTGAGGTTTGATTCTGGAACCATGTGTCCTGGGAATATGACTGACGTTTGATTCTGGAAATCTGTGGCCTGGGAACATGACTGAGGTTTGATTCTGGAACCCTGTAGCCTGCGAACATAACTGAGGATTGTTTCTGGTATCCTGTGGCCTGGGAACATGACATCAGTGGATTCTGGAACCCTGTGGCCTATGAACATGAGAACGGTTTAATTCTGGAACCCTCTGACCTGGGAACATGTCTGAGGTTTGATGGTGGAAACCTGTGGCTTGGCAACATGACTGAGGTTTGTTTCTGGACACCTTTGTGCTGGGAACATGACTGTGTTTTGATTGTGGAACCATGGGTCCTGCAAACATGACTGAGGTTTGATTCTGGAACCATGGGTCCTGCAAACATGACTGAGGTTTTATTCTGGAACCAGGTGTCCTGGGAATATGACTGAGGTTTGATTCTGGAAATCTGTGGCCTGGGAAATTGACTGAGGTTTGATGGCAGAAACCTGTGGACTGGCAACATGACAGAGGTTTGATTGTAGAAACCTGTGCCCTGGAAACATGACTGTGGCCTGGTACTGGAAACCCATGGCCTAGGAATTTGACATTGGCTTGATTCTGGAACCCTGTGGCCTGGGAACATGATTGAGGCGTGATTCTGGAAACCTGTGGCCTGGGAACATGACATCTGTTTAGATTGTGGCATACTGTGCCCTGGGAACCGGACTGAAGGCTTGGTTCTGGAATCCTGTGGACTGGGAACAAGACTGAGGTTTGATTCTGGAACCATGTGGCCTGGGAATATGACTGATGTTAGATCGTGGAATCCTGTGGCCTGGGAACATGACATCGGTTTGGATTCTGGTACCCTGTTGCCTGGGAACATGAAATCGGTTTGATTGTGGAAACCTGTGGTCTGGGAATATGACTGAGGTTTGATGGTGGTACCCTCTGGCCTGGCAACATGACTGAGGTTTGATTCTGGATCCCTGTGGCCTGGGAACATGACTGAGGCGTGATTCTGGAATCCTGTGGCCTGGGAACATGACGTCTGTTTAGATTGTGGAATACTGTGCCCTGGGAATCTGACTGAGGCTTGGTTCTGGAACCCTGTGGACTGGGAACATGACTGAGGTTTGAATCTGGAATCCTGTAGCCTGCGAACATAACTGAGGATTGTTTCTGGAACCCTGTGGCCTGGGAACATGACATCAGTGGATTCTGGAACCCTGTGGCCTGGGAACATGAGAACGGTATAATTCTGGAACCCTGTGACCTGGGAACATGTCTGAGGTTTGATGGTGGAAACCTGTGGCTTGGCAACATGACTGAGGTTTGTTTCTGTAACCCTGTTCTCTGCGAACATGACTGAGGTTTGATTCTGGACACCTTTGTGCTGGGAACATGACTGTGTTTTGATTGTGGAATCATGGGTCCTGCAAACATGACTGAGGTTTGATTCTGGAAGCATGTGTCCTGGGAATATGACTGAGGTTTGATTCTGGAAATCTGTGGCCTGGGAACTTGACTGAGGTTTGATGGCAGAAACCTGTGGACTGGCAACATGACTGAGGTTTGATTGTAGAACCCTGTGCCCTGGAAACATGACTGTGGGCTGGTACTGGAAACCCATGGCCTAGGAATTTGACCTTGGTTTGATTCTGGAACCCTGTGGCCTGGGAACATGACTGAGGCGTGATTCTGGAAAACTGTGGCCTGGGAATATGACTGAGGTTTGATTCTGGAAATCTGTGGCCTGGGAACTTGACTGAGGTTTGATGGTAGAAATCTGTGGACTGGCAACATGACTGAGGTTTGATTGTAGAACCCTGTGCCCTGGAAACATGAATGCGACCTGATACTTGAAACCCATGGCCTGGGAACTTGACATTGGTTTGATTCCGGAACCCTGTGGCCAGGAACAAGACTGAGGCGTGATTCTGGAATCCTGTGGCCTGGGAACATGACATCTGTTTAGATTGTGGAATACTGGGCCCTGGGAACCTGACTGAGGCTTGGTTCTGGAACCCTGTGGACTGGGAACATGACTGAGGTTTTATTCTGGAATCCTGTGGCCTGGGAACATGACATCAGTGGATTCTGGAACCCTGTGGCCTGGGAACATGAGAACGGTTGGATTCTGGAAACCTGTGGCCTGGGAACATGTCTGAGGTTTGATGGTGGAAACCTGTGGCTTGGCAACATGACTGAGGTTTGTTACTGGAACCCTGTTCCCTGGGAACATGACTGAGGTTTGATTCTGGACACCTTTGTCCTGGGAACATGATTGTGGTTTGATTGTGGAACCATGGGTCCTGCAAACATGACTGAGGTTTGATTCTGGAACCATGTGTCCTGGGAATATGACTGACGTTTGATTCTGGAAATCTGTGGCCTGGGAACATGACTGAGGTTTGATTCTGGAACCCTGTAGCCTGCGAACATAACTGAGGATTGTTTCTGGTATCCTGTGGCCTGGGAACATGACATCAGTGGATTCTGGAACCCTGTGGCCTATGAACATGAGAACGGTTTAATTCTGGAACCCTCTGACCTGGGAACATGTCTGAGGTTTGATGGTGGAAACCTGTGGCTTGGCAACATGACTGAGGTTTGTTTCTGGACACCTTTGTGCTGGGAACATGACTGTGTTTTGATTGTGGAACCATGGGTCCTGCAAACATGACTGAGGTTTGATTCTGGAACCATGGGTCCTGCAAACATGACTGAGGTTTTATTCTGGAACCAGGTGTCCTGGGAATATGACTGAGGTTTGATTCTGGAAATCTGTGGCCTGGGAAATTGACTGAGGTTTGATGGCAGAAACCTGTGGACTGGCAACATGACAGAGGTTTGATTGTAGAAACCTGTGCCCTGGAAACATGACTGTGGCCTGGTACTGGAAACCCATGGCCTAGGAATTTGACATTGGCTTGATTCTGGAACCCTGTGGCCTGGGAACATGATTGAGGCGTGATTCTGGAAACCTGTGGCCTGGGAACATGACATCTGTTTAGATTGTGGCATACTGTGCCCTGGGAACCGGACTGAAGGCTTGGTTCTGGAATCCTGTGGACTGGGAACAAGACTGAGGTTTGATTCTGGAACCATGTGGCCTGGGAATATGACTGATGTTAGATCGTGGAATCCTGTGGCCTGGGAACATGACATCGGTTTGGATTCTGGTACCCTGTTGCCTGGGAACATGAAATCGGTTTGATTGTGGAAACCTGTGGTCTGGGAATATGACTGAGGTTTGATGGTGGTACCCTCTGGCCTGGCAACATGACTGAGGTTTGATTCTGGATCCCTGTGGCCTGGGAACATGACTGAGGCGTGATTCTGGAATCCTGTGGCCTGGGAACATGACGTCTGTTTAGATTGTGGAATACTGTGCCCTGGGAATCTGACTGAGGCTTGGTTCTGGAACCCTGTGGACTGGGAACATGACTGAGGTTTGAATCTGGAATCCTGTAGCCTGCGAACATAACTGAGGATTGTTTCTGGAACCCTGTGGCCTGGGAACATGACATCAGTGGATTCTGGAACCCTGTGGCCTGGGAACATGAGAACGGTATAATTCTGGAACCCTGTGACCTGGGAACATGTCTGAGGTTTGATGGTGGAAACCTGTGGCTTGGCAACATGACTGAGGTTTGTTTCTGTAACCCTGTTCTCTGCGAACATGACTGAGGTTTGATTCTGGACACCTTTGTGCTGGGAACATGACTGTGTTTTGATTGTGGAATCATGGGTCCTGCAAACATGACTGAGGTTTGATTCTGGAAGCATGTGTCCTGGGAATATGACTGAGGTTTGATTCTGGAAATCTGTGGCCTGGGAACTTGACTGAGGTTTGATGGCAGAAACCTGTGGACTGGCAACATGACTGAGGTTTGATTGTAGAACCCTGTGCTCTGGAAACATGACTGTGGGCTGGTACTGGAAACCCATGGCCTAGGAATTTGACCTTGGTTTGATTCTGGAACCCTGTGGCCTGGGAACATGACTGAGGCGTGATTCTGGAAAACTGTGGCCTGGGAATATGACTGAGGTTTGATTCTGGAAATCTGTGGCCTGGGAACTTGACTGAGGTTTGATGGTAGAAATCTGTGGACTGGCAACATGACTGAGGTTTGATTGTAGAACCCTGTGCCCTGGAAACATGAATGCGACCTGATACTTGAAACCCATGGCCTGGGAACTTGACATTGGTTTGATTCCGGAACCCTGTGGCCAGGAACAAGACTGAGGCGTGATTCTGGAATCCTGTGGCCTGGGAACATGACATCTGTTTAGATTGTGGAATACTGGGCCCTGGGAACCTGACTGAGGCTTGGTTCTGGAACCCTGTGGACTGGGAACATGACTGAGGTTTTATTCTGGAATCCTGTGGCCTGGGAACATGACATCAGTGGATTCTGGAACCCTGTGGCCTGGGAACATGAGAACGGTTGGATTCTGGAAACCTGTGGCCTGGGAACATGTCTGAGGTTTGATGGTGGAAACCTGTGGCTTGGCAACATGACTGAGGTTTGTTACTGGAACCCTGTTCCCTGGGAACATGACTGAGGTTTGATTCTGGACACCTTTGTCCTGGGAACATGACTGTGGTTTGATTGTGGAACCATGGGTCCTGCAAACATGACTGAGGTTTGATTCTGGAACCATGTGTCCTGGGAATATGACTGACGTTTGATTCTGGAAATCTGTGGCCTGGGAACATGACTGAGGTTTGATTCTGGAACCCTGTAGCCTGCGAACATAACTGAGGATTGTTTCTGGTATCCTGTGGCCTGGGAACATGACATCAGTGGATTCTGGAACCCTGTGGCCTATGAACATGAGAACGGTTTAATTCTGGAACCCTCTGACCTGGGAACATGTCTGAGGTTTGATGGTGGAAACCTGTGGCTTGGCAACATGACTGAGGTTTGTTTCTGGACACCTTTGTGCTGGGAACATGACTGTGTTTTGATTGTGGAACCATGGGTCCTGCAAACATGACTGAGGTTTGATTCTGGAACCATGGGTCCTGCAAACATGACTGAGGTTTTATTCTGGAACCAGGTGTCCTGGGAATATGACTGAGGTTTGATTCTGGAAATCTGTGGCCTGGGAAATTGACTGAGGTTTGATGGCAGAAACCTGTGGACTGGCAACATGACAGAGGTTTGATTGTAGAAACCTGTGCCCTGGAAACATGACTGTGGCCTGGTACTGGAAACCCATGGCCTAGGAATTTGACATTGGCTTGATTCTGGAACCCTGTGGCCTGGGAACATGATTGAGGCGTGATTCTGGAAACCTGTGGCCTGGGAACATGACATCTGTTTAGATTGTGGCATACTGTGCCCTGGGAACCGGACTGAAGGCTTGGTTCTGGAATCCTGTGGACTGGGAACAAGACTGAGGTTTGATTCTGGAACCATGTGGCCTGGGAATATGACTGATGTTAGATCGTGGAATCCTGTGGCCTGGGAACATGACATCGGTTTGGATTCTGGTACCCTGTTGCCTGGGAACATGAAATCGGTTTGATTGTGGAAACCTGTGGTCTGGGAATATGACTGAGGTTTGATGGTGGTACCCTCTGGCCTGGCAACATGACTGAGGTTTGATTCTGGATCCCTGTGGCCTGGGAACATGACTGAGGCGTGATTCTGGAATCCTGTGGCCTGGGAACATGACGTCTGTTTAGATTGTGGAATACTGTGCCCTGGGAATCTGACTGAGGCTTGGTTCTGGAACCCTGTGGACTGGGAACATGACTGAGGTTTGAATCTGGAATCCTGTAGCCTGCGAACATAACTGAGGATTGTTTCTGGAACCCTGTGGCCTGGGAACATGACATCAGTGGATTCTGGAACCCTGTGGCCTGGGAACATGAGAACGGTATAATTCTGGAACCCTGTGACCTGGGAACATGTCTGAGGTTTGATGGTGGAAACCTGTGGCTTGGCAACATGACTGAGGTTTGTTTCTGTAACCCTGTTCTCTGCGAACATGACTGAGGTTTGATTCTGGACACCTTTGTGCTGGGAACATGACTGTGTTTTGATTGTGGAATCATGGGTCCTGCAAACATGACTGAGGTTTGATTCTGGAACCATGTGTCCTGGGAATATGACTGAGGTTTGATTCTGGAAATCTGTGGCCTGGGAACTTGACTGAGGTTTGATGGCAGAAACCTGTGGACTGGCAACATGACTGAGGTTTGATTGTAGAACCCTGTGCCCTGGAAACATGACTGTGGGCTGGTACTGGAAACCCATGGCCTAGGAATTTGACCTTGGTTTGATTCTGGAACCCTGTGGCCTGGGAACATGACTGAGGCGTGATTCTGGAAAACTGTGGCCTGGGAATATGACTGAGGTTTGATTCTGGAAATCTGTGGCCTGGGAACTTGACTGAGGTTTGATGGTAGAAATCTGTGGACTGGCAACATGACTGAGGTTTGATTGTAGAACCCTGTGCCCTGGAAACATGAATGCGACCTGATACTTGAAACCCATGGCCTGGGAACTTGACATTGGTTTGATTCCGGAACCCTGTGGCCAGGAACAAGACTGAGGCGTGATTCTGGAATCCTGTGGCCTGGGAACATGACATCTGTTTAGATTGTGGAATACTGGGCCCTGGGAACCTGACTGAGGCTTGGTTCTGGAACCCTGTGGACTGGGAACATGACTGAGGTTTTATTCTGGAATCCTGTGGCCTGGGAAAATGACATCAGTGGATTCTGGAACCCTGTGGCCTGGGAACATGAGAACGGTTGGATTCTGGAAACCTGTGGCCTGGGAACATGTCTGAGGTTTGATGGTGGAAACCTGTGGCTTGGCAACATGACTGAGGTTTGTTACTGGAACCCTGTTCCCTGGGAACATGACTGAGGTTTGATTCTGGACACCTTTGTCCTGGGAACATGATTGTGGTTTGATTGTGGAACCATGGGTCCTGCAAACATGACTGAGGTTTGATTCTGGAACCATGTGTCCTGGGAATATGACTGACGTTTGATTCTGGAAATCTGTGGCCTGGGAACATGACTGAGGTTTGATTCTGGAACCCTGTAGCCTGCGAACATAACTGAGGATTGTTTCTGGTATCCTGTGGCCTGGGAACATGACATCAGTGGATTCTGGAACCCTGTGGCCTATGAACATGAGAACGGTTTAATTCTGGAACCCTCTGACCTGGGAACATGTCTGAGGTTTGATGGTGGAAACCTGTGGCTTGGCAACATGACTGAGGTTTGTTTCTGGACACCTTTGTGCTGGGAACATGACTGTGTTTTGATTGTGGAACCATGGGTCCTGCAAACATGACTGAGGTTTGATTCTGGAACCATGGGTCCTGCAAACATGACTGAGGTTTTATTCTGGAACCAGGTGTCCTGGGAATATGACTGAGGTTTGATTCTGGAAATCTGTGGCCTGGGAAATTGACTGAGGTTTGATGGCAGAAACCTGTGGACTGGCAACATGACAGAGGTTTGATTGTAGAAACCTGTGCCCTGGAAACATGACTGTGGCCTGGTACTGGAAACCCATGGCCTAGGAATTTGACATTGGCTTGATTCTGGAACCCTGTGGCCTGGGAACATGATTGAGGCGTGATTCTGGAAACCTGTGGCCTGGGAACATGACATCTGTTTAGATTGTGGCATACTGTGCCCTGGGAACCGGACTGAAGGCTTGGTTCTGGAATCCTGTGGACTGGGAACAAGACTGAGGTTTGATTCTGGAACCATGTGGCCTGGGAATATGACTGATGTTAGATCGTGGAATCCTGTGGCCTGGGAACATGACATCGGTTTGGATTCTGGTACCCTGTTGCCTGGGAACATGAAATCGGTTTGATTGTGGAAACCTGTGGTCTGGGAATATGACTGAGGTTTGATGGTGGTACCCTCTGGCCTGGCAACATGACTGAGGTTTGATTCTGGATCCCTGTGGCCTGGGAACATGACTGAGGCGTGATTCTGGAATCCTGTGGCCTGGGAACATGACGTCTGTTTAGATTGTGGAATACTGTGCCCTGGGAATCTGACTGAGGCTTGGTTCTGGAACCCTGTGGACTGGGAACATGACTGAGGTTTGAATCTGGAATCCTGTAGCCTGCGAACATAACTGAGGATTGTTTCTGGAACCCTGTGGCCTGGGAACATGACATCAGTGGATTCTGGAACCCTGTGGCCTGGGAACATGAGAACGGTATAATTCTGGAACCCTGTGACCTGGGAACATGTCTGAGGTTTGATGGTGGAAACCTGTGGCTTGGCAACATGACTGAGGTTTGTTTCTGTAACCCTGTTCTCTGCGAACATGACTGAGGTTTGATTCTGGACACCTTTGTGCTGGGAACATGACTGTGTTTTGATTGTGGAATCATGGGTCCTGCAAACATGACTGAGGTTTGATTCTGGAACCATGTGTCCTGGGAATATGACTGAGGTTTGATTCTGGAAATCTGTGGCCTGGGAACTTGACTGAGGTTTGATGGCAGAAACCTGTGGACTGGCAACATGACTGAGGTTTGATTGTAGAACCCTGTGCCCTGGAAACATGACTGTGGGCTGGTACTGGAAACCCATGGCCTAGGAATTTGACCTTGGTTTGATTCTGGAACCCTGTGGCCTGGGAACATGACTGAGGCGTGATTCTGGAAAACTGTGGCCTGGGAATATGACTGAGGTTTGATTCTGGAAATCTGTGGCCTGGGAACTTGACTGAGGTTTGATGGTAGAAATCTGTGGACTGGCAACATGACTGAGGTTTGATTGTAGAACCCTGTGCCCTGGAAACATGAATGCGACCTGATACTTGAAACCCATGGCCTGGGAACTTGACATTGGTTTGATTCCGGAACCCTGTGGCCAGGAACAAGACTGAGGCGTGATTCTGGAATCCTGTGGCCTGGGAACATGACATCTGTTTAGATTGTGGAATACTGGGCCCTGGGAACCTGACTGAGGCTTGGTTCTGGAACCCTGTGGACTGGGAACATGACTGAGGTTTTATTCTGGAATCCTGTGGCCTGGGAACATGACATCAGTGGATTCTGGAACCCTGTGGCCTGGGAACATGAGAACGGTTGGATTCTGGAAACCTGTGGCCTGGGAACATGTCTGAGGTTTGATGGTGGAAACCTGTGGCTTGGCAACATGACTGAGGTTTGTTACTGGAACCCTGTTCCCTGGGAACATGACTGAGGTTTGATTCTGGACACCTTTGTCCTGGGAACATGATTGTGGTTTGATTGTGGAACCATGGGTCCTGCAAACATGACTGAGGTTTGATTCTGGAACCATGTGTCCTGGGAATATGACTGACGTTTGATTCTGGAAATCTGTGGCCTGGGAACATGACTGAGGTTTGATTCTGGAACCCTGTAGCCTGCGAACATAACTGAGGATTGTTTCTGGTATCCTGTGGCCTGGGAACATGACATCAGTGGATTCTGGAACCCTGTGGCCTATGAACATGAGAACGGTTTAATTCTGGAACCCTCTGACCTGGGAACATGTCTGAGGTTTGATGGTGGAAACCTGTGGCTTGGCAACATGACTGAGGTTTGTTTCTGGACACCTTTGTGCTGGGAACATGACTGTGTTTTGATTGTGGAACCATGGGTCCTGCAAACATGACTGAGGTTTGATTCTGGAACCATGGGTCCTGCAAACATGACTGAGGTTTTATTCTGGAACCAGGTGTCCTGGGAATATGACTGAGGTTTGATTCTGGAAATCTGTGGCCTGGGAAATTGACTGAGGTTTGATGGCAGAAACCTGTGGACTGGCAACATGACAGAGGTTTGATTGTAGAAACCTGTGCCCTGGAAACATGACTGTGGCCTGGTACTGGAAACCCATGGCCTAGGAATTTGACATTGGCTTGATTCTGGAACCCTGTGGCCTGGGAACATGATTGAGGCGTGATTCTGGAAACCTGTGGCCTGGGAACATGACATCTGTTTAGATTGTGGCATACTGTGCCCTGGGAACCGGACTGAAGGCTTGGTTCTGGAATCCTGTGGACTGGGAACAAGACTGAGGTTTGATTCTGGAACCATGTGGCCTGGGAATATGACTGATGTTAGATCGTGGAATCCTGTGGCCTGGGAACATGACATCGGTTTGGATTCTGGTACCCTGTTGCCTGGGAACATGAAATCGGTTTGATTGTGGAAACCTGTGGTCTGGGAATATGACTGAGGTTTGATGGTGGTACCCTCTGGCCTGGCAACATGACTGAGGTTTGATTCTGGATCCCTGTGGCCTGGGAACATGACTGAGGCGTGATTCTGGAATCCTGTGGCCTGGGAACATGACGTCTGTTTAGATTGTGGAATACTGTGCCCTGGGAATCTGACTGAGGCTTGGTTCTGGAACCCTGTGGACTGGGAACATGACTGAGGTTTGAATCTGGAATCCTGTAGCCTGCGAACATAACTGAGGATTGTTTCTGGAACCCTGTGGCCTGGGAACATGACATCAGTGGATTCTGGAACCCTGTGGCCTGGGAACATGAGAACGGTATAATTCTGGAACCCTGTGACCTGGGAACATGTCTGAGGTTTGATGGTGGAAACCTGTGGCTTGGCAACATGACTGAGGTTTGTTTCTGTAACCCTGTTCTCTGCGAACATGACTGAGGTTTGATTCTGGACACCTTTGTGCTGGGAACATGACTGTGTTTTGATTGTGGAATCATGGGTCCTGCAAACATGACTGAGGTTTGATTCTGGAAGCATGTGTCCTGGGAATATGACTGAGGTTTGATTCTGGAAATCTGTGGCCTGGGAACTTGACTGAGGTTTGATGGCAGAAACCTGTGGACTGGCAACATGACTGAGGTTTGATTGTAGAACCCTGTGCCCTGGAAACATGACTGTGGGCTGGTACTGGAAACCCATGGCCTAGGAATTTGACCTTGGTTTGATTCTGGAACCCTGTGGCCTGGGAACATGACTGAGGCGTGATTCTGGAAAACTGTGGCCTGGGAATATGACTGAGGTTTGATTCTGGAAATCTGTGGCCTGGGAACTTGACTGAGGTTTGATGGTAGAAATCTGTGGACTGGCAACATGACTGAGGTTTGATTGTAGAACCCTGTGCCCTGGAAACATGAATGCGACCTGATACTTGAAACCCATGGCCTGGGAACTTGACATTGGTTTGATTCCGGAACCCTGTGGCCAGGAACAAGACTGAGGCGTGATTCTGGAATCCTGTGGCCTGGGAACATGACATCTGTTTAGATTGTGGAATACTGGGCCCTGGGAACCTGACTGAGGCTTGGTTCTGGAACCCTGTGGACTGGGAACATGACTGAGGTTTTATTCTGGAATCCTGTGGCCTGGGAACATGACATCAGTGGATTCTGGAACCCTGTGGCCTGGGAACATGAGAACGGTTGGATTCTGGAAACCTGTGGCCTGGGAACATGTCTGAGGTTTGATGGTGGAAACCTGTGGCTTGGCAACATGACTGAGGTTTGTTACTGGAACCCTGTTCCCTGGGAACATGACTGAGGTTTGATTCTGGACACCTTTGTCCTGGGAACATGATTGTGGTTTGATTGTGGAACCATGGGTCCTGCAAACATGACTGAGGTTTGATTCTGGAACCATGTGTCCTGGGAATATGACTGACGTTTGATTCTGGAAATCTGTGGCCTGGGAACATGACTGAGGTTTGATTCTGGAACCCTGTAGCCTGCGAACATAACTGAGGATTGTTTCTGGTATCCTGTGGCCTGGGAACATGACATCAGTGGATTCTGGAACCCTGTGGCCTATGAACATGAGAACGGTTTAATTCTGGAACCCTCTGACCTGGGAACATGTCTGAGGTTTGATGGTGGAAACCTGTGGCTTGGCAACATGACTGAGGTTTGTTTCTGGACACCTTTGTGCTGGGAACATGACTGTGTTTTGATTGTGGAACCATGGGTCCTGCAAACATGACTGAGGTTTGATTCTGGAACCATGGGTCCTGCAAACATGACTGAGGTTTTATTCTGGAACCAGGTGTCCTGGGAATATGACTGAGGTTTGATTCTGGAAATCTGTGGCCTGGGAAATTGACTGAGGTTTGATGGCAGAAACCTGTGGACTGGCAACATGACAGAGGTTTGATTGTAGAAACCTGTGCCCTGGAAACATGACTGTGGCCTGGTACTGGAAACCCATGGCCTAGGAATTTGACATTGGCTTGATTCTGGAACCCTGTGGCCTGGGAACATGATTGAGGCGTGATTCTGGAAACCTGTGGCCTGGGAACATGACATCTGTTTAGATTGTGGCATACTGTGCCCTGGGAACCGGACTGAAGGCTTGGTTCTGGAATCCTGTGGACTGGGAACAAGACTGAGGTTTGATTCTGGAACCATGTGGCCTGGGAATATGACTGATGTTAGATCGTGGAATCCTGTGGCCTGGGAACATGACATCGGTTTGGATTCTGGTACCCTGTTGCCTGGGAACATGAAATCGGTTTGATTGTGGAAACCTGTGGTCTGGGAATATGACTGAGGTTTGATGGTGGTACCCTCTGGCCTGGCAACATGACTCAGGTTTGATTCTGGATCCCTGTGGCCTGGGAACATGACTGAGGCGTGATTCTGGAATCCTGTGGCCTGGGAACATGACGTCTGTTTAGATTGTGGAATACTGTGCCCTGGGAATCTGACTGAGGCTTGGTTCTGGAACCCTGTGGACTGGGAACATGACTGAGGTTTGAATCTGGAATCCTGTAGCCTGCGAACATAACTGAGGATTGTTTCTGGAACCCTGTGGCCTGGGAACATGACATCAGTGGATTCTGGAACCCTGTGGCCTGGGAACATGAGAACGGTATAATTCTGGAACCCTGTGACCTGGGAACATGTCTGAGGTTTGATGGTGGAAACCTGTGGCTTGGCAACATGACTGAGGTTTGTTTCTGTAACCCTGTTCTCTGCGAACATGACTGAGGTTTGATTCTGGACACCTTTGTGCTGGGAACATGACTGTGTTTTGATTGTGGAATCATGGGTCCTGCAAACATGACTGAGGTTTGATTCTGGAAGCATGTGTCCTGGGAATATGACTGAGGTTTGATTCTGGAAATCTGTGGCCTGGGAACTTGACTGAGGTTTGATGGCAGAAACCTGTGGACTGGCAACATGACTGAGGTTTGATTGTAGAACCCTGTGCCCTGGAAACATGACTGTGGGCTGGTACTGGAAACCCATGGCCTAGGAATTTGACATTGGTTTGATTCTGGAACCCTGTGACCTGGGAACATGACTGAGGTATGATTCTGGAAAACTGTGGCCGGGGAATATGACTGAGGTTTGATTCTGGAAATCTGTGGCCTGGGAACTTGACTGAGGTTTGATGGCAGAAATCTGTGGACTGGCAACAATACTGAGGTTTGATTGTAGAACCCTGTGCCCTGGAAACATGAGTGCGACGTGATACTTGAAACCCATGGCCTGGGAACTTGACATTGGTTTGATTCTGGAACCCTGAGGCCAGGAACAAGACTGAGGCGTGATTCTGGAATCCTGTGGCCTGGGAACATGACATCTGTTTAGATTGTGGAATACTGTGCCCTGGGAACCTGACTGAGGCTTGGTTCTGGAACCCTGTGGACTGGGAACATGACTGAGGTTTTATTCTGGAATCCTGTGGCCTGGGAAAATGACATCAGTGGATTCTGGAACCCTGTGGCCTGGGAACATGAGAACGGTTGGATTCTGGAAACCTGTGGCCTGGGAACATGTCTGAGGTTTGATGGTGGAAACCTGTGGCTTGGCAACATGACTGAGGTTTGTTACTGGAACCCTGTTCCCTGGGAACATGACTGAGGTTTGATTCTGGACACCTTTGTCCTGGGAACATGACTGTGGTTTGATTGTGGAACCATGGGTCCTGCAAACATGACTGAGGTTTGATTCTGGAACCATGTGTCCTGGGAATATGACTGAGGTTTGATTCTGGAAATCTGTGGCCTGGGAACATGACTGAAGTTTGATTCTGGAACCCTGTAGCCTGCGAACATAACTGAGGATTGTTTCTGGAATCCTGTGGCCTGGGAACATGACATCAGTGGAATCTGGAACCCTGTGGCCTGGGAACATGAGAACGGTTTAATTCTGGAACCCTCTGACCTGGGAACATGTCTGAGGTTTGATGGTGGAAACCTGTGGCTTGGCAACATGACTGAGGTTTGTTTCTGGACACCTTTGTGCTGGGAACATGACTGTGTTTTGATTGTGGAATCATGGGTCCTGCAAACATGACAGAGGTTTGATTCTGGAACCAGGTGTCCTGGGAATATGACTGAGGTTTGATTCTGGAAATCTGTGGCCTGGGAACTTGACTGAGGTTTGATGGCAGAAACCTGTGGACTGGCAACATGACTGAGGTTTGATTGTAGAACCCTGTGCCCTGGAAACATGACTGTGGGCTGGTACTGGAAACCCATGGCCTAGGAATTTGACATTGGTTTGATTCTGGAACCCTGTGGCCTGGGAACATGACTGAGGCGTGATTCTGGAAAACTGTGGCCTGGGAATATGACTGAGGTTTGATTCTGGAAATCTGTGGCCTGGGAACTTGACTGAGGTTTGATGGTAGAAATCTGTGGACTGGCAACATGACTGAGGTTTGATTGTAGAACCCTGTGCCCTGGAAACATGAATGCGACCTGATACTTGAAACCCATGGCCTGGGAACTTGACATTGGTTTGATTCCGGAACCCTGTGGCCAGGAACAAGACTGAGGCGTGATTCTGGAATCCTGTGGCCTGGGAACATGACATCTGTTTAGATTGTGGAATACTGGGCCCTGGGAACCTGACTGAGGCTTGGTTCTGGAACCCTGTGGACTGGGAACATGACTGAGGTTTTATTCTGGAATCCTGTGGCCTGGGAACATGACATCAGTGGATTCTGGAACCCTGTGGCCTGGGAACATGAGAACGGTTGGATTCTGGAACCCTGTGGCCTGGGAACATGTCTGAGGTTTGATGGTGGAAACCTGTGGCTTGGCAACATGAATGAGGTTTGTTACTGGAACCCTCTTCCCTGGGAACATGACTGAGGTTTGATTCTGGACACCTTTGTCCTGGGAACATGACTGTGGTTTGATTGTGGAACCATGGGTCCTGCAAACATGACTGAGGTTTGATTCTGGAACCAGGTGTCCTGGGAATATGACTGAGGTTTGATTCTGGAAATCTGTGGCCTGGGAAATTGACTGAGGTTTGATGGCAGAAACCTGTGGACTGGCAACATGACAGAGGTTTGACTGTAGAAACCTGTGCCCTGGAAACATGACTGTGGCCTGGTACTGGAAACCCATGGCCTAGGAATTTGACATTGGCTTGATTCTGGAACCCTGTGGCCTGGGAACATGATTGAGGCGTGATTCTGGAAACCTGTGGCCTGGGAACATGACATCTGTTTAGATTGTGGCATACTCTGCCCTGGGAACCGGACTGAAGGCTTGGTTCTGGAATCCTGTGGACTGGGAACAAGACTGAGGTTTGATTCTGGAACCATGTGGCCTGGGAATATGACTGATGTTAGATCGTGGAATCCTGTGGCCTGGGAACATGACATCGGTTTGGATTCTGGTACCCTGTTGCCTGGGAACATGAAATCGGTTTGATTGTGGAAACCTGTGGTCTGGGAATATGACTGAGGTTTGATGGTGGTACCCTCTGGCCTGGCAACATGACTGAGGTTTGATTCTGGATCCCTGTGGCCTGGGAACATGACTGAGGCGTGATTCTGGAATCCTGTGGCCTGGGAACATGACGTCTGTTTAGATTGTGGAATACTGTGCCCTGGGAATCTGACTGAGGCTTGGTTCTGGAACCCTGTGGACTGGGAACATGACTGAGATTTTATTCTGGAATCCTGTGGCCTGGAAACATGACATCAGTGGATACTTGAACCCTGTGGCCTGGGAACATGAGAACAGTTGGATTCTGGAACCCTGTGGCCTGGGAACATGTCTGAGGTTTGATGGTGGAAACCTGTGGCTTGGCAACATGAATGAGGTTTTTTTACTGGAACCCTGTTCCCTGGGAATATGACTGAGGTTTGATTCTGGACACCTTTGTCCTGGGAACATGATTGTGGTTTGATTGTGGAACCATGGGTCCTGCAAACATGACTGAGGTTTGATTCTGGAAATCTGTGGCCTGGGAACTTGACTGAGGTTTGATGGCAGAAACCTGTGGACTGGCAACATGACTGAGGTTTGATTGTAGAACCCTGTGCCCTGGAAACATGACTGTGGCCTGGTACTGGAAACCCATGGCCTAAGAATTTGACATTGGTTTGATTCTGGAACCCTGTGGCCTTGGAACATGACTGAGGCGTGATTCTGGAAAACTGTGGCCTGGGAATATGACTGAGGTTTCATTCTGGAAATCTGTGGCCTTGGAACTTGACTGAGGTTTGATGGCAGAAACCTGTGGACTGGCAACATGACTGAGGTTTGATTGTAGAACCCTGTGCCCTGGAAACATGACTGTGGCCTGGTACTGGAAACCCATGGCCTAGGAATTTGACATTGGTTTGATTCTGGAACCCTGTGGCCTGGGAACATGACTGAGGCGTGATTCTGGAAAACTGTGGCCTGGGAATATGACTGAGGTTTGATTCTGGAAATCTGTGGCCTGGGAACTTGACTGAGGTTTGATGGCAGAAACCTGTGGACTGGCAACATGACTGAGGTTTGATTGTAGAACCCTGTGCCCTGGAATCATGACTGCGACCTGATACTTGAAACCCATGGCCTGGGAACTTGACATTGGTTTGATTCCGGAACCCTGTGGCCAGGAACAAGACTGAGGCGTGATTCTGGAATCCTGTGGCCTGGGAACATGACATCTGTTTAGATTGTGGCATACTGGGCCCTGGGAACCTGACTGAGGATTGGTTCTGGAATCCTGTGGACTGGGAACAAGACTGAGGTTTGATTCTGGAACCATGTGTCCTGGGAATATGACTGAGGTTTGATTCTGGAAATCTGTGGCCTGGGAACTTGACTGAGGTTTGATGGCAGAAACCTGTGGACTGGCAACATGACTGAGGTTTGATTGTAGAACCCTGTGCCCTGGAAACATGACTGTGGCCTGGTACTGGAAACCCATGGCCTAGGAATTTGACATTGGTTTGATTCTGGAACCCTGTGTCCTGGGAACATGACTGAGGTTTGATTCTGGAAAACTGTGGCCGGGGACTTGACTGAGGTTTAATGGCAGAAATCTGTGGACTGGAAACATTACTGAAGTTTGATTGTAGAACCCTGTGCCCTGGAAACATGACTGCGACCTGATACTTGAAAACCATGGCCTGGGAACTTGACATTGGTTTGATTCTGGAAGCCTTTGGTCTGGAAGAAGAGTGAGGCGTGATTCTGGAATCCTGTGGCCTGGGAATATGACATCTGTTTCGATTGTGGAATATTGTGACCTGGGAACCTGACTGAGGCTTGGTTCTGAAACCCTGTGGACTGGGAACATGACTGAGGTTTTATTCTGGAATCCTGTGGCCTGGGAACATGACATCAGTGGATTCTTGAAACCTGTGGCCTAGGAACATGAGAACGGTTGGATTCTGGAACCCTGTGGCCTGGGAACATGTCTGAGGTTTCATGGTGGAAACCTGTGGCTTGGCAACATGACTGAGATTTGTTACTGGAACCCTGTTGCCTGGGAACATGACTGAGGTTTGATTCTGGACACCTTTGTCCTGGGAACATGACTGTGGTTTGATTGTGGAACCATGGGTCCTGCAAACATGACTGAGGTTTTATTCTGGAACCATGTGTCCTGGGAATATGACTGAGGTTTGATTCTGGAAATCTGTGGCCTGGGAACTTGACTGAGGTTTGATGGCAGAAACCTGTGGACTGGCAACATGACTGAGGTTTGATTGTAGACCCCTGTGCCCTGGAAACATGACTCTTGCCTGGTACTGGAAACCCATGGCCTGGGAATTTGACATTGGTTTGATTCTGGAACCCTGTGGCCTGGGAACATGATTGAGGCGTGATTCTGGAAACCTGTGGCCTGGGAACATGACATCAGTTTAGATTGTGGCATACTGTGCCCTGGGAACCGGACGGAAGGCTTGGTTCTGGAATCCTGTGGACTGGGAACAAGACTGAGGAATGATTCTGGAACCATGTGGCCTGGGAATATGACTGATGTTAGATCGTGGAATCCTGTGGCCTGGGAACATGACATCGGTTTGGATTCTGGTACCCTGTTGCCTGGGAACATGAAATCGGTTTGATTGTGGAAACCTGTGGTCTGGGAATATGACTGAGGTTTGATGGTGGTACCCTCTGGCCTGGCAACATGACTGAGGTTTGATTCTGGATCCCTGTGGCCTGGGAACATGACTGAGGCGTGATTCTGGAATCCTGTGGCCTGGGAACATGACATCTGTTTAGATTGTGGAATACTGTGCCCTGGGAATCTGACTGAGGCTTGGTTCTGGAACCCTGTGGACTGGGAACATGACTGAGGTTTGAATCTGGAAGCCTGTAGCCTGCGAACATAACTGAGGATTGTTTCTGGAACCCTGTGGCCTGGGAACATGACATCAGTGGATTCTGGAACCCTGTGGCCTGGGAACATGAGAACGGTTTAATTCTGGAACCCTGTGACCTGGGAACATGTCTGAGGTTTGATGGTGGAAACCTGTGGCTTGGCAACATGACTGAGGTTTGTTTCTGTAACCCTGTTCTCTGCGAACATGACTGAGGTTTGATTCTGGACACCTTTGTGCTGGGAACATGACTGTGTTTTGATTGTGGAATCATGGGTCCTGCAAACATGACTGAGGTTTGATTCTGGAACCATGTGTCCTGGGAATATGACTGAGGTTTGATTCTGGAAATCTGTGGCCTGGGAACTTGACTGAGGTTTGATGGCAGAAACCTGTGGACTGGCAACATGACTGAGGTTTGATTGTAGAACCCTGTGCCCTGGAAACATGACTGTGGGCTGGTACTGGAAACCCATGGCCTAGGAATTTGACATTGGTTTGATTCTGGAACCCTGTGACCTGGGAACATGACTGAGGTATGATTCTGGAAAACTGTGGCCAGGGACTTGACTGAGGTTTGATGGCAGAAATCTGTGGACTGGAAACATTACTGAGGTTTGATTGTAGAACCCTGTGCCCTGGAAACATGAGTGCGACGTGATACTTGAAACCCATGGCCTGAGAACTTGACATTGGTTTGATTCTGGAACCCTGTGGCCAGGAACAAGACTGAGGCGTGATTCTGGAATCCTGTGGCCTGGGAACATGACATCTGTTTAGATTGTGGAATACTGTGCCCTGGGAACCTGACTGAGGCTTGGTTCTGGAACCCTGTGGACTGGGAACATGACTGAGGTTTTATTCTGGAATCCTGTGGCCTGGGAACATGACATCAGTGGATTCTGGAACCCTGTGGCCTGGGAACATGAGAACGGTTGGATTCTGGAAACCTGTGGCCTGGGAACATGTCTGAGGTTTGATGGTGGAAACCTGTGGCTTGGCAACATGACTGAGGTTTGTTACTGGAACCCTGTTCCCTCGGAACATGACTGAGGTTTGATTCTGGACACCTTTGTCCTGGGAACATGACTGTGGTTTGATTGTGGAACCATGGGTCCTGCAAATATGACTGAGGTTTGATTCTGGAACCATGTGTCCTGGGAATATGACTGAGGTTTGATTCTGGAAATCTGTGGCCTGGGAACATGACTGAGGTTTGATTCTGGAACCCTGTAGCCTGCGAACATAACTGAGGATTGTTTCTGGAATCCTGTGGCCTGGGAACATGACATCAGTGGATTCTGGAACCCTGTGGCCTGGGAACATGAGAACGGTTTAATTCTGGAACCCTCTAACCTGGGAACATGTCTGAGGTTTGATGGTGGAAACCTGTGGCTTGGCAACATGACTGAGGTTTGTTTCTGGACACCTTTGTGCTGGGAACATGACTGTGTTTTGATTGTTGAATCATGGGTCCTGCAAACATGAAAGAGGTTTGATTCTGGAACCATGTGTCCTGGGAATATGACTGAGGTTTGATTCTGGAAATCTGTGGCCTGGGAACTTGACTGAGGTTTGATGGCAGAAAACTGTGGACTGGCAACATGACAGAGGTTTGATTGTAGAAACCTGTGCCCTGGAAACATGACTGTGGCCTGGTACTGGAAACCCATGGCCTAGGAATTTGACATTGGCTTGATTCTGGAACCCTGTGGCCTGGGAACATGATTGAGGCGTGATTCTGGAAACCTGTGGCCTGGGAACATGACATCTGTTTAGATTGTGGCATACTCTGCCCTGGGAACCGGACTGAAGGCTTGGTTCTGGAATCCTGTGGACTGGGAACAAGACTGAGGTTTGATTCTGGAACCATGTGGCCTGGGAATATGACTGATGTTAGATCGTGGAATCCTGTGGCCTGGGAACATGACATCGGTTTGGATTCTGGTACCCTGTTGCCTGGGAACATGAAATCGGTTTGATTGTGGAAACCTGTGGTCTGGGAATATGACTGAGGTTTGATGGTGGTACCCTCTGGCCTGGCAACATGACTGAGGTTTGATTCTGGATCCCTGTGGCCTGGGAACATGACTGAGGCGTGATTCTGGAATCCTGTGGCCTGGGAACATGACGTCTGTTTAGATTGTGGAATACTGTGCCCTGGGAATCTGACTGAGGCTTGGTTCTGGAACCCTGTGGACTGGGAACATGACTGAGGTTTGAATCTGGAATCCTGTAGCCTGCGAACATAACTGAGGATTGTTTCTGGAACCCTGTGGCCTGGGAACATGACATCAGTGGATTCTGGAACCCTGTGGCCTGGGAACATGAGAACGGTATAATTCTGGAACCCTGTGACCTGGGAACATGTCTGAGGTTTGATGGTGGAAACCTGTGGCTTGGCAACATGACTGAGGTTTGTTTCTGTAACCCTGTTCTCTGCGAACATGACTGAGGTTTGATTCTGGACACCTTTGTGCTGGGAACATGACTGTGTTTTGATTGTGGAATCATGGGTCCTGCAAACATGACTGAGGTTTGATTCTGGAACCATGTGTCCTGGGAATATGACTGAGGTTTGATTCTGGAAATCTGTGGCCTGGGAACTTGACTGAGGTTTGATGGCAGAAACCTGTGGACTGGCAACATGACTGAGGTTTGATTGTAGAACCCTGTGCCCTGGAAACATGACTGTGGGCTGGTACTGGAAACCCATGGCCTAGGAATTTGACATTGGTTTGATTCTGGAACCCTGTGACCTGGGAACATGACTGAGGTATGATTCTGGAAAACTGTGGCCGGGGACTTGACTGAGGTTTGATGGCAGAAATCTGTGGACTGGAAACATTACTGAGGTTTGATTGTAGAACCCTGTGCCCTGGAAACATGAGTGCGACATGATACTTGAAACCCATGGCCTGAGAACTTGACATTGGTTTGATTCTGGAACCCTGTGGCCAGGAACAAGACTGAGGCGTGATTCTGGAATCCTGTGGCCTGGGAACATGACATCTGTTTAGATTGTGGAATACTGTGCCCTGGGAACCTGACTGAGGCTTGGTTCTGGAACCCTGTGGACTGGGAACATGACTGAGGTTTTATTCTGGAATCCTGTGGCCTGGGAACATGACATCAGTGGATTCTGGAACCCTGTGGCCTGGGAACATGAGAACGGTTGGATTCTGGAAACCTGTGGCCTGGGAACATGTCTGAGGTTTGATGGTGGAAACCTGTGGCTTGGCAACATGACTGAGGTTTGTTACTGGAACCCTGTTCCCTGGGAACATGACTGAGGTTTGATTCTGGACACCTTTGTCCTGGGAACATGACTGTGGTTTGATTGTGGAACCATGGGTCCTGCAAATATGACTGAGGTTTGATTCTGGAACCATGTGTCCTGGGAATATGACTGAGGTTTGATTCTGGAAATCTGTGGCCTGGGAACATGACTGAGGTTTGATTCTGGAACCCTGTAGCCTGCGAACATAACTGAGGATTGTTTCTGGAATCCTGTGGCCTGGGAACATGACATCAGTGGATTCTGGAACCCTGTGGCCTGGGAACATGAGAACGGTTTAATTCTGGAACCCTCTAACCTGGGAACATGTCTGAGGTTTGATGGTGGAAACCTGTGGCTTGGCAACATGACTGAGGTTTGTTTCTGGACACCTTTGTGCTGGGAACATGACTGTGTTTTGATTGTGGAATCATGGGTCCTGCAAACATGAAAGAGGTTTGATTCTGGAACCATGTGTCCTGGGAATATGACTGAGGTTTGATTCTGGAAATCTGTGGCCTGGGAACTTGACTGAGGTTTGATGGCAGAAAACTGTGGACTGGCAACATGACAGAGGTTTGATTGTAGAAATCTGTGCCCTGGAAACATGACTGTGGCCTGGTACTGGAAACCCATGGCCTAGGAATTTGACATTGGCTTGATTCTGGAACCCTGTGGCCTGGGAACATGATTGAGGCATGATTCTGGAAACCTGTGGCCTGGGAACATGACATCTGTTTAGATTGTGGCATACTCTGCCCTGGGAACCGGACTGAAGGCTTGGTTCTGGAATCCTGTGGACTGGGAACAAGACTGAGGTTTGATTCTGGAACCATGTGGCCTGGGAATATGACTGATGTTAGATCGTGGAATCCTGTGGCCTGGGAACATGACATCGGTTTGGATTCTGGTACCCTGTTGCCTGGGAACATGAAATCGGTTTGATTGTGGAAACCTGTGGTCTGGGAATATGACTGAGGTTTGATGGTGGTACCCTCTGGCCTGGCAACATGACTGAGGTTTGATTCTGGATCCCTGTGGCCTGGGAACATGACTGAGGCGTGATTCTGGAATCCTGTGGCCTGGGAACATGACGTCTGTTTAGATTGTGGAATACTGTGCCCTGGGAATCTGACTGAGGCTTGGTTCTGGAACCCTGTGGACTGGGAACATGACTGAGGTTTGAATCTGGAATCCTGTAGCCTGCGAACATAACTGAGGATTGTTTCTGGAACCCTGTGGCCTGGGAACATGACATCAGTGGATTCTGGAACCCTGTGGCCTGGGAACATGAGAACGGTATAATTCTGGAACCCTGTGACCTGGGAACATGTCTGAGGTTTGATGGTGGAAACCTGTGGCTTGGCAACATGACTGAGGTTTGTTTCTGTAACCCTGTTCTCTGCGAACATGACTGAGGTTTGATTCTGGACACCTTTGTGCTGGGAACATGACTGTGTTTTGATTGTGGAATCATGGGTCCTGCAAACATGACTGAGGTTTGATTCTGGAAGCATGTGTCCTGGGAATATGACTGAGGTTTGATTCTGGAAATCTGTGGCCTGGGAACTTGACTGAGGTTTGATGGCAGAAACCTGTGGACTGGCAACATGACTGAGGTTTGATTGTAGAACCCTGTGCCCTGGAAACATGACTGTGGGCTGGTACTGGAAACCCATGGCCTAGGAATTTGACCTTGGTTTGATTCTGGAACCCTGTGGCCTGGGAACATGACTGAGGCGTGATTCTGGAAAACTGTGGCCTGGGAATATGACTGAGGTTTGATTCTGGAAATCTGTGGCCTGGGAACTTGACTGAGGTTTGATGGTAGAAATCTGTGGACTGGCAACATGACTGAGGTTTGATTGTAGAACCCTGTGCCCTGGAAACATGAATGCGACCTGATACTTGAAACCCATGGCCTGGGAACTTGACATTGGTTTGATTCCGGAACCCTGTGGCCAGGAACAAGACTGAGGCGTGATTCTGGAATCCTGTGGCCTGGGAACATGACATCTGTTTAGATTGTGGAATACTGGGCCCTGGGAACCTGACTGAGGCTTGGTTCTGGAACCCTGTGGACTGGGAACATGACTGAGGTTTTATTCTGGAATCCTGTGGCCTGGGAACATGACATCAGTGGATTCTGGAACCCTGTGGCCTGGGAACATGAGAACGGTTGGATTCTGGAAACCTGTGGCCTGGGAACATGTCTGAGGTTTGATGGTGGAAACCTGTGGCTTGGCAACATGACTGAGGTTTGTTACTGGAACCCTGTTCCCTGGGAACATGACTGAGGTTTGATTCTGGACACCTTTGTCCTGGGAACATGATTGTGGTTTGATTGTGGAACCATGGGTCCTGCAAACATGACTGAGGTTTGATTCTGGAACCATGTGTCCTGGGAATATGACTGACGTTTGATTCTGGAAATCTGTGGCCTGGGAACATGACTGAGGTTTGATTCTGGAACCCTGTAGCCTGCGAACATAACTGAGGATTGTTTCTGGTATCCTGTGGCCTGGGAACATGACATCAGTGGATTCTGGAACCCTGTGGCCTATGAACATGAGAACGGTTTAATTCTGGAACCCTCTGACCTGGGAACATGTCTGAGGTTTGATGGTGGAAACCTGTGGCTTGGCAACATGACTGAGGTTTGTTTCTGGACACCTTTGTGCTGGGAACATGACTGTGTTTTGATTGTGGAACCATGGGTCCTGCAAACATGACTGAGGTTTGATTCTGGAACCATGGGTCCTGCAAACATGACTGAGGTTTTATTCTGGAACCAGGTGTCCTGGGAATATGACTGAGGTTTGATTCTGGAAATCTGTGGCCTGGGAAATTGACTGAGGTTTGATGGCAGAAACCTGTGGACTGGCAACATGACAGAGGTTTGATTGTAGAAACCTGTGCCCTGGAAACATGACTGTGGCCTGGTACTGGAAACCCATGGCCTAGGAATTTGACATTGGCTTGATTCTGGAACCCTGTGGCCTGGGAACATGATTTAGGCGTGATTCTGGAAACCTGTGGCCTGGGAACATGACATCTGTTTAGATTGTGGCATACTGTGCCCTGGGAACCGGACTGAAGGCTTGGTTCTGGAATCCTGTGGACTGGGAACAAGACTGAGGTTTGATTCTGGAACCATGTGGCCTGGGAATATGACTGATGTTAGATCGTGGAATCCTGTGGCCTGGGAACATGACATCGGTTTGGATTCTGGTACCCTGTTGCCTGGGAACATGAAATCGGTTTGATTGTGGAAACCTGTGGTCTGGGAATATGACTGAGGTTTGATGGTGGTACCGTCTGGCCTGGCAACATGACTGAGGTTTGATTCTGGATCCCTGTGGCCTGGGAACATGACTGAGGCGTGATTCTGGAATCCTGTGGCCTGGGAACATGACGTCTGTTTAGATTGTGGAATACTGTGCCCTGGGAACCTGACTGAGGCTTGGTTCTGGAACCCTGTGGACTGGGAACATGACTGAGGTTTTATTCTGGAATCCTGTGGCCTGGAAACATGACATCAGTGGATTCTTGAACCCTGTGGCCTGGGAACATGAGAACAGTTGGATTCTGGAACCCTGTGGCCTGGGAACATGTCTGAGGTTTGATGGTGGAAACCTGTGGCTTGGCAACATGAATGAGGTTTGTTACTGGAACCCTGTTCCCTGGGAATATGACTGAGGTTTGATTCTGGACACCTTTGTCCTGGGAACATGACTGTGGTTTGATTATGGAACCATGGGTCCTGCAAACATGACTGAGGTTTGATTCTGGAAATCTGTGGCCTGGGAACTTGACTGAGGTTTGATGGCAGAAACCTGTGGACTGGCAACATGACTGAGGTTTGATTGTAGAACCCTGTGCCCTGGAAACATGACTGTGGCCTGGTACTGGAAACCCATGGCCTAAGAATTTGACATTGGTTTGATTCTGGAACCCTGTGGCCTTGGAACATGACTGAGGCGTGATTCTGGAAAACTGTGGCCTGGGAATATGACTGAGGTTTCATTCTGGAAATCTGTGGCCTGGGAACTTGACTGAGGTTTGATGGCAGAAACCTGTGGACTGGCAACATGACTGAGGTTTGATTGTAGAACCCTGTGCCCTGGAAACATGACTGTGGCCTGTTACTGGAAACCCATGTCCTAGGAATTTGACATTGGTTTGATTCTGGAACCCTGTGGCCTGGGAACATGACTGAGGCGTGATTCTGGAAAACTGTGGCCTGGGAATATGACTGAGGTTTGATTCTGGAAATCTGTGGCCTGGGAACTTGACTGAGGTTTGATGGCAGAAACCTGTGGACTGGCAACATGACTGAGGTTTGATTGTAGAACCCTGTGCCCTGGAATCATGACTGCGACCTGATACTTGAAACCCATGGCCTGGGAACTTGACATTGGTTTGATTCCGGAACCCTGTGGCCAGGAACAAGACTGAGGCGTGATTCTGGAATCCTGTGGCCTGGGAACATGACATCTGTTTAGATTGTGGCATACTGGGCCCTGGGAACCTGACTGCGGATTGGTTCTGGAATCCTGTGGACTGGGAACAAGAGTGAGGTTTGATTCTGGAACCATGTGGCCTGGGAATATGACTGAGGTTTGATTCTGGAAATCTGTGGCCTGGGAACTTGACTGAGGTTTGATGGCAGAAACCTGTGGACTGGCAACATGACTGAGGTTTGATTGTAGAACCCTGTGCCCTGGAAACATGACTGTGGCCTGGTACTGGAAACCCATGGCCTAGGAATTTGACATTGGTTTGATTCTGGAACCCTGTGTCCTGGGAACATGACTGAGGTTTGATTCTGGTAAACTGTGGCCGGGGACTTGACTGAGGTTTGATGGCAGAAATCTGTGGACTGGAAACATTACTGAAGTTTGATTGTAGAACCCTGTGCCCTGGAAACATGACTGCGACCTGATACTTGAAACCCATGGCCTGGGAACTTGACATTGGTTTGATTCTGGAAGCCTTTGGTCTGGAAGAAGAGTGAGGCGTGATTCTGGAATCCTGTGGCCTGGGAATATGACATCTGTTTTGATTGTGGAATACTGTGCCCTGGGAACCTGACTGAGGCTTGGTTCTGAAACCCTGTGGACTGGGAACATGACTGAGGTTTTATTCTGGAATCCTGTGGCCTGGGAACATGACATCAGTGGATTCTTGAAACCTGTGGCCTAGGAACATGAGAACGGTTGGATTCTGGAACCCTGTGTCCTGGGAACATGTCTGAGGTTTGATGGTGGAAACCTGTGGCTTGGCAACATGACTGAGGTTTGTTACTGGAACCCTGTTGCCTGGGAACATGACTGAGGTTTGATTCTGGACACCTTTGTCCTGGGAACATGACTGTGGTTTGATTGTGGAACCATGGGTCCTGAAAGCATGACTGAGGTTTTATTCTGGAACCATGTGTCCTGGGAATATGACTGAGGTTTGATTCTGGAAATCTGTGGCCTGGGAACTTGACTGAGGTTTGATGGCAGAAACCTGTGGACTGGCAACATGACTGAGGTTTGATTGTAGAACCCTGTGCCCTGGAAACATGACTCTTGCCTGTTACTGGAAACCCATGGCCTGGGAATTTGACATTGGTTTGATTTTGGAACCCTGTGGCCTGGGAACATGATTGAGGCGTGATTCTGGAAACCTGTGGCCTGGGAATATGACATCAGTTTAGATTGTGGCATACTGTGCCCTGGGAACCGGACTGAAGGCTTGGTTCTGGAATCCTGTGGACTGGGAACAAGACTGAGGTTTGATTCTGGAACCATGTGGCCTGGGAATATGACTGATGTTAGATCGTGGAATCCTGTGGCCTGGGAACATGACATCGGTTTGGATTCTGGTACCCTGTTGCCTGGGAACATGAAATCGGTTTGATTGTGGAAACCTGTGGTCTGGGAATATGACTGAGGTTTGATGGTGGTACCCTCTGGCCTGGCAACATGACTGAGGTTTGATTCTGGATCCCTGTGGCCTGGGAACATGACTGAGGCGTGATTCTGGAATCCTGTGGCCTGGGAACATGACGTCTGTTTAGATTGTGGAATACTGTGCCCTGGGAATCTGACTGAGGCTTGGTTCTGGAACCCTGTGGACTGGGAACATGACTGAGGTTTGAATCTGGAATCCTGTAGCCTGCGAACATAACTGAGGATTGTTTCTGGAACCCTGTGGCCTGGGAACATGACATCAGTGGATTCTGGAACCCTGTGGCCTGGGAACATGAGAACGGTTTAATTCTGGAACCCTGTGACCTGGGAACATGTCTGAGGTTTGATGGTGGAAACCTGTGGCTTGGCAACATGACTGAGGTTTGTTTCTGTAACCCTGTTCTCTGCGAACATGACTGAGGTTTGATTCTGGACACCTTTGTGCTGGGAACATGACTGTGTTTTGATTGTGGAATCATGGGTCCTGCAAACATGACTGAGGTTTGATTCTGGAACCATGTGTCCTGGGAATATGACTGAGGTTTGATTCTGGAAATCTGTGGCCTGGGAACTTGACTGAGGTTTGATGGCAGAAACCTGTGGACTGGCAACATGACTGAGGTTTGATTGTAGAACCCTGTGCCCTGGAAACATGACTGTGGGCTGGTACTGGAAACCCATGGCCTAGGAATTTGACATTGGTTTGATTCTGGAACCCTGTGACCTGGGAACATGACTGAGGTATGATTCTGGAAAACTGTGGCCGGGGACTTGACTGAGGTTTGATGGCAGAAATCTGTGGACTGGAAACATTACTGAGGTTTGATTGTAGAACCCTGTGCCCTGGAAACATGAGTGCGACATGATACTTGAAACCCATGGCCTGAGAACTTGACATTGGTTTGATTCTGGAACCCTGTGGCCAGGAACAAGACTGAGGCGTGATTCTGGAATCCTGTGGCCTGGGAACATGACATCTGTTTAGATTGTGGAATACTGTGCCCTGGGAACCTGACTGAGGCTTGGTTCTGGAACCCTGTGGACTGGGAACATGACTGAGGTTTTATTCTGGAATCCTGTGGCCTGGGAACATGACATCAGTGGATTCTGGAACCCTGTGGCCTGGGAACATGAGAACGGTTGGATTCTGGAAACCTGTGGCCTGGGAACATGTCTGAGGTTTGATGGTGGAAACCTGTGGCTTGGCAACATGACTGAGGTTTGTTACTGGAACCCTGTTCCCTGGGAACATGACTGAGGTTTGATTCTGGACACCTTTGTCCTGGGAACATGACTGTGGTTTGATTGTGGAACCATGGGTCCTGCAAATATGACTGAGGTTTGATTCTGGAACCATGTGTCCTGGGAATATGACTGAGGTTTGATTCTGGAAATCTGTGGCCTGGGAACATGACTGAGGTTTGATTCTGGAACCCTGTAGCCTGCGAACATAACTGAGGATTGTTTCTGGAATCCTGTGGCCTGGGAACATGACATCAGTGGATTCTGGAACCCTGTGGCCTGGGAACATGAGAACGGTTTAATTCTGGAACCCTCTAACCTGGGAACATGTCTGAGGTTTGATGGTGGAAACCTGTGGCTTGGCAACATGACTGAGGTTTGTTTCTGGACACCTTTGTGCTGGGAACATGACTGTGTTTTGATTGTGGAATCATGGGTCCTGCAAACATGAAAGAGGTTTGATTCTGGAACCATGTGTCCTGGGAATATGACTGAGGTTTGATTCTGGAAATCTGTGGCCTGGGAACTTGACTGAGGTTTGATGGCAGAAAACTGTGGACTGGCAACATGACAGAGGTTTGATTGTAGAAACCTGTGCCCTGGAAACATGACTGTGGCCTGGTACTGGAAACCCATGGCCTAGGAATTTGACCTTGGCTTGATTCTGGAACCCTGTGGCCTGGGAACATGATTGAGGCGTGATTCTGGAAACCTGTGGCCTGGGAACATGACATCTGTTTAGATTGTGGCATACTCTGCCCTGGGAACCGGACTGAAAGCTTGGTTCTGGAATCCTGTGGACTGGGAACAAGACTGAGGTTTGATTCTGGAACCATGTGGCCTGGGAATATGACTGATGTTAGATCGTGGAATCCTGTGGCCTGGGAACATGACATCGGTTTGGATTCTGGTACCCTGTTGCCTGGGAACATGAAATCGGTTTGATTGTGGAAACCTGTGGTCTGGGAATATGACTGAGGTTTGATGGTGGTACCCTCTGGCCTGGCAACATGACTGAGGTTTGATTCTGGATCCCTGTGGCCTGGGAACATGACTGAGGCGTGATTCTGGAATCCTGTGGCCTGGGAACATGACGTCTGTTTAGATTGTGGAATACTGTGCCCTGGGAATCTGACTGAGGCTTGGTTCTGGAACCCTGTGGACTGGGAACATGACTGAGGTTTGAATCTGGAATCCTGTAGCCTGCGAACATAACTGAGGATTGTTTCTGGAACCCTGTGGCCTGGGAACATGACATCAGTGGATTCTGGAACCCTGTGGCCTGGGAACATGAGAACGGTATAATTCTGGAACCCTGTGACCTGGGAACATGTCTGAGGTTTGATGGTGGAAACCTGTGGCTTGGCAACATGACTGAGGTTTGTTTCTGTAACCCTGTTCTCTGCGAACATGACTGAGGTTTGATTCTGGACACCTTTGTGCTGGGAACATGACTGTGTTTTGATTGTGGAATCATGGGTCCTGCAAACATGACTGAGGTTTGATTCTGGAAGCATGTGTCCTGGGAATATGACTGAGGTTTGATTCTGGAAATCTGTGGCCTGGGAACTTGACTGAGGTTTGATGGCAGAAACCTGTGGACTGGCAACATGACTGAGGTTTGATTGTAGAACCCTGTGCCCTGGAAACATGACTGTGGGCTGGTACTGGAAACCCATGGCCTAGGAATTTGACCTTGGTTTGATTCTGGAACCCTGTGGCCTGGGAACATGACTGAGGCGTGATTCTGGAAAACTGTGGCCTGGGAATATGACTGAGGTTTGATTCTGGAAATCTGTGGCCTGGGAACTTGACTGAGGTTTGATGGTAGAAATCTGTGGACTGGCAACATGACTGAGGTTTGATTGTAGAACCCTGTGCCCTGGAAACATGAATGCGACCTGATACTTGAAACCCATGGCCTGGGAACTTGACATTGGTTTGATTCCGGAACCCTGTGGCCAGGAACAAGACTGAGGCGTGATTCTGGAATCCTGTGGCCTGGGAACATGACATCTGTTTAGATTGTGGAATACTGGGCCCTGGGAACCTGACTGAGGCTTGGTTCTGGAACCCTGTGGACTGGGAACATGACTGAGGTTTTATTCTGGAATCCTGTGGCCTGGGAACATGACATCAGTGGATTCTGGAACCCTGTGGCCTGGGAACATGAGAACGGTTGGATTCTGGAAACCTGTGGCCTGGGAACATGTCTGAGGTTTGATGGTGGAAACCTGTGGCTTGGCAACATGACTGAGGTTTGTTACTGGAACCCTGTTCCCTGGGAACATGACTGAGGTTTGATTCTGGACACCTTTGTCCTGGGAACATGATTGTGGTTTGATTGTGGAACCATGGGTCCTGCAAACATGACTGAGGTTTGATTCTGGAACCATGTGTCCTGGGAATATGACTGACGTTTGATTCTGGAAATCTGTGGCCTGGGAACATGACTGAGGTTTGATTCTGGAACCCTGTAGCCTGCGAACATAACTGAGGATTGTTTCTGGTATCCTGTGGCCTGGGAACATGACATCAGTGGATTCTGGAACCCTGTGGCCTATGAACATAAGAACGGTTTAATTCTGGAACCCTCTGACCTGGGAACATGTCTGAGGTTTGATGGTGGAAACCTGTGGCTTGGCAACATGACTGAGGTTTGTTTCTGGACACCTTTGTGCTGGGAACATGACTGTGTTTTGATTGTGGAACCATGGGTCCTGCAAACATGACTGAGGTTTGATTCTGGAACCATGGGTCCTGCAAAAATGACTGAGGTTTTATTCTGGAACCAGGTGTCCTGGGAATATGACTGAGGTTTGATTCTGGAAATCTGTGGCCTGGGAAATTGACTGAGGTTTGATGGCAGAAACCTGTGGACTGGCAACATGACAGAGGTTTGATTGTAGAAACCTGTGCCCTGGAAACATGACTGTGGCCTGGTACTGGAAACCCATGGCCTAGGAATTTGACATTGGCTTGATTCTGGAACCCTGTGGCCTGGGAACATGATTTAGGCGTGATTCTGGAAACCTGTGGCCTGGGAACATGACATCTGTTTAGATTGTGGCATACTGTGCCCTGGGAACCGGACTGAAGGCTTGGTTCTGGAATCCTGTGGACTGGGAACAAGACTGAGGTTTGATTCTGGAACCATGTGGCCTGGGAATATGACTGATGTTAGATCGTGGAATCCTGTGGCCTGGGAACATGACATCGGTTTGGATTCTGGTACCCTGTTGCCTGGGAACATGAAATCGGTTTGATTGTGGAAACCTGTGGTCTGGGAATATGACTGAGGTTTGATGGTGGTACCCTCTGGCCTGGCAACATGACTGAGGTTTGATTCTGGATCCCTGTGGCCTGGGAACATGACTGAGGCGTGATTCTGGAATCCTGTGGCCTGGGAACATGACGTCTGTTTAGATTGTGGAATACTGTGCCCTGGGAATCTGACTGAGGCTTGGTTCTGGAACCCTGTGGACTGGGAACATGACTGAGGTTTGAATCTGGAATCCTGTAGCCTGCGAACATAACTGAGGATTGTTTCTGGAACCCTGTGGCCTGGGAACATGACATCAGTGGATTCTGGAACCCTGTGGCCTGGGAACATGAGAACGGTATAATTCTGGAACCCTGTGACCTGGGAACATGTCTGAGGTTTGATGGTGGAAACCTGTGGCTTGGCAACATGACTGAGGTTTGTTTCTGTAACCCTGTTCTCTGCGAACATGACTGAGGTTTGATTCTGGACACCTTTGTGCTGGGAACATGACTGTGTTTTGATTGTGGAATCATGGGTCCTGCAAACATGACTGAGGTTTGATTCTGGAACCATGTGTCCTGGGAATATGACTGAGGTTTGATTCTGGAAATCTGTGGCCTGGGAACTTGACTGAGGTTTGATGGCAGAAACCTGTGGACTGGCAACATGACTGAGGTTTGATTGTAGAACCCTGTGCCCTGGAAACATGACTGTGGGCTGGTACTGGAAACCCATGGCCTAGGAATTTGACATTGGTTTGATTCTGGAACCCTGTGACCTGGGAACATGACTGAGGTATGATTCTGGAAAACTGTGGCCGGGGAATATGACTGAGGTTTGATTCTGGAAATCTGTGGCCTGGGAACTTGACTGAGGTTTGATGGCAGAAATCTGTGGACTGGCAACAATACTGAGGTTTGATTGTAGAACCCTGTGCCCTGGAAACATGAGTGCGACGTGATACTTGAAACCCATGGCCTGGGAACTTGACATTGGTTTGATTCTGGAACCCTGTGGCCAGGAACAAGACTGAGGCGTGATTCTGGAATCCTGTGGCCTGGGAACATGACATCTGTTTAGATTGTGGAATACTGTGCCCTGGGAACCTGACTGAGGCTTGGTTCTGGAACCCTGTGGACTGGGAACATGACTGAGGTTTTATTCTGGAATCCTGTGGCCTGGGAAAATGACATCAGTGGATTCTGGAACCCTGTGGCCTGGGAACATGAGAACGGTTGGATTCTGGAAACCTGTGGCCTGGGAACATGTCTGAGGTTTGATGGTGGAAACCTGTGGCTTGGCAACATGACTGAGGTTTGTTACTGGAACCCTGTTCCCTGGGAACATGACTGAGGTTTGATTCTGGACACCTTTGTCCTGGGAACATGACTGTGGTTTGATTGTGGAACCATGGGTCCTGCAAACATGACTGAGGTTTGATTCTGGAACCATGTGTCCTGGGAATATGACTGAGGTTTGATTCTGGAAATCTGTGGCCTGGGAACATGACTGAAGTTTGATTCTGGAACCCTGTAGCCTGCGAACATAACTGAGGATTGTTTCTGGAATCCTGTGGCCTGGGAACATGACATCAGTGGATTCTGGAACCCTGTGGCCTGGGAACATGAGAACGGTTTAATTCTGGAACCCTCTGACCTGGGAACATGTCTGAGGTTTGATGGTGGAAACCTGTGGCTTGGCAACATGACTGAGGTTTGTTTCTGGACACCTTTGTGCTGGGAACATGACTGTGTTTTGATTGTGGAATCATGGGTCCTGCAAACATGACAGAGGTTTGATTCTGGAACCAGGTGTCCTGGGAATATGACTGAGGTTTGATTCTGGAAATCTGTGGCCTGGGAACTTGACTGAGGTTTGATGGCAGAAACCTGTGGACTGGCAACATGACTGAGGTTTGATTGTAGAACCCTGTGCCCTGGAAACATGACTGTGGGCTGGTCCTGGAAACCCATGGCCTAGGAATTTGACATTGGTTTGATTCTGGAACCCTGTGGCCTGGGAACATGACTGAGGCGTGATTCTGGAAAACTGTGGCCTGGGAATATGACTGAGGTTTGATTCTGGAAATCTGTGGCCTGGGAACTTGACTGAGGTTTGATGGTAGAAATCTGTGGACTGGCAACATGACTGAGGTTTGATTGTAGAACCCTGTGCCCTGGAAACATGAATGCGACCTGATACTTGAAACCCATGGCCTGGGAACTTGACATTGGTTTGATTCCGGAACCCTGTGGCCAGGAACAAGACTGAGGCGTGATTCTGGAATCCTGTGGCCTGGGAACATGACATCTGTTTAGATTGTGGAATACTGGGCCCTGGGAACCTGACTGAGGCTTGGTTCTGGAACCCTGTGGACTGGGAACATGACTGAGGTTTTATTCTGGAATCCTGTGGCCTGGGAACATGACATCAGTGGATTCTGGAACCCTGTGGCCTGGGAACATGAGAACGGTTGGATTCTGGAACCCTGTGGCCTGGGAACATGTCTGAGGTTTGATGGTGGAAACCTGTGGCTTGGCAACATGAATGAGGTTTGTTACTGGAACCCTCTTCCCTGGGAACATGACTGAGGTTTGATTCTGGACACCTTTGTCCTGGGAACATGACTGTGGTTTGATTGTGGAACCATGGGTCCTGCAAACATGACTGAGGTTTTATTCTGGAACCAGGTGTCCTGGGAATATGACTGAGGTTTGATTCTGGAAATCTGTGGCCTGGGAAATTGACTGAGGTTTGATGGCAGAAACCTGTGGACTGGCAACATGACAGAGGTTTGATTGTAGAAACCTGTGCCCTGGAAACATGACTGTGGCCTGGTACTGGAAACCCATGGCCTAGGAATTTGACATTGGCTTGATTCTGGAACCCTGTGGCCTGGGAACAGGATTGAGGCGTGATTCTGGAAACCTGTGGCCTGGGAACATGACATCTGTTTAGATTGTGGCATACTGTGCCCTGGGAACCGGACTGAAGGCTTGGTTCTGGAATCCTGTGGACTGGGAACAAGACTGAGGTTTGATTCTGTAACCATGTGGCCTGGGAATATGACTGATATTAGATCGTGGAATCCTGTGGCCTGGGAACATGACATCGGTTTGGATTCTGGTACCCTGTTGCCTGGGAACATGAAATCGGTTTGATTGTGGAAACCTGTGGTCTGGGAATATGACTGAGGTTTGATGGTGGTACCCTCTGGCCTGGCAACATGACTGAGGTTTGATTCTGGATCCCTGTGGCCTGGGAACATGACTGAGGCGTGATTCTGGAATCCTGTGGCCTGGGAACATGACGTCTGTTTAGATTGTGGAATACTGTGCCCTGGGAATCTGACTGAGGCTTGGTTCTGGAACCCTGTGGACTGGGAACATGACTGAGGTTTTATTCTGGAATCCTGTGGCCTGGGAACATGACATCAGTGGATTCTGGAACCCTGTAGCCTGGGAACATGAGAACGGTTGGATTCTGGAACCCTGTGGCCTGGGAACATGTCTGAGGTTTGATGGTGGAACCCTGTTCCCTGGGAACATGACTGAGGTTTGATTCTGGACACCTTTGTCCTGGGAACATGACTGTGGTTTGATTGTGGAACCATGGGTCCTGCAAACATGACTGAGGTTTGATTCTGGAACCATGTGTCCTGGGAATATGACTGAGGTTTGATTCTGGAAATCTGTGGCCTGGGAACATGACTGAGGTTTGATTCTGGAACCCTGTAGCCTGCGAACATAACTGAGGATTGTTTCTGGAATCCTGTGGCCTGGGAACATGACATCAGTGGATTCTGGAACCCTGAGGCCTGGGAACATGAGAACGGTTTAATTCTGGAACCCTCTGACCTGGGAACATGTCTGAGGTTTGATGGTGGAAACCTGTGGCTTGGCAACATGACTGAGGTTTGTTTCTGGACACCTTTGTGCTGGGAACATGACTGTGTTTTGATTGTGGAATCATGGGTCCTGCAAACATGACTGAGGTTTGATTCAGGAACCATGTGTCCTGGGAATATGACTGAGGTTTGATTCTGGAAATCTGTGGCCTGGGAACTTGACTGAGGTTTGATGGCAGAAACCTGTGGACTGGCAACATGACTGAGGTTTGATTGTAGAACCCTGTGCCCTGGAAACATGACTGTGGGCTGGTACTGGAAACCCATGGCCTAGGAATTTGACATTGGTTTGATTCTGGAACCCTGTGACCTGGGAACATGACTGAGGTATGATTCTGGAAAACTGTGGCCGGGGACTTGACTGAGGTTTGATGGCAGAAATCTGTGGACTGGAAACATTACTGAGGTTTGATTGTAGAACCTTGTGCCCTGGAAACATGAGTGCGACGTGATACTTGAAACCCATGGCCTGGGAAATTGACATTGGTTTGATTCTGGAACCCTGCGGCCAGGAACAAGACTGAGGCGTGATTCTGGAATCCTTTGGCCTGGGAACATGACATCTGTTTAGATTGTGGAATACTGTGCCCTGGGAACCTGACTGAGGCTTGGTTCTGGAACCCTGTGGACTGGGAACATGACTGAGGTTTTATTCTGGAATCCTGTGGCCTGGGAACATGACATCAGTGGATTCTGGAACCCTGTGGCCGGGGAACATGAGAACGGTTGGATTCTGGAAACCTGTGGCCTGGGAACATGTCTGAGGTTTGATGGTGGAAACCTGTGGCTTGGCAACATGACTGAGGTTTGTTACTGGAACCCTGTTCCCTGGGAACATGACTGAGGTTTGATTCTGGACACCTTTGTCCTGGGAACATGACTGTGGTTTGATTGTGGAACCATGGGTCCTACAAATATGACTGAGGTTTGATTCTGGAACCATGTGTCCTGGGAATATGACTGAGGTTTGATTCTGGAAATCTGTGGCCTGGGAACTTGACTGAGGTTTGATGGCAGAAACCTGTGGACTGGCAACCTGACTGAGGTTTGATTGTAGAACCCTGTGCCCTGGAAACATGACTGTGGGCTGGTACTGGAAACCCATGGCCTAGGAATTTGACATTGGTTTGATTCTGGAACCCTGTGGCCTGGGAACATGACTGAGGCGTGATTCTGGAAAACTGTGGCCTGGGAATATGACTGAGGTTTGATTCTGGAAATCTGTGGCCTGGGAACTTGACTGAGGTTTGATGGTAGAAATCTGTGGACTGGCAACATGACTGAGGTTTGATTGTAGAACCCTGTGCCCTGGAAACATGAATGCGACCTGATACTTGAAACCCATGGCCTGGGAACTTGACATTGGTTTGATTCCGGAACCCTGTGGCCAGGAACAAGACTGAGGCGTGATTCTGGAATCCTGTGGCCTGGGAACATGACATCTGTTTAGATTGTGGAATACTGGGCCCTGGGAACCTGACTGAGGCTTGGTTCTGGAACCCTGTGGACTGGGAACATGACTGAGGTTTTATTCTGGAATCCTGTGGCCTGGGAACATGACATCAGTGGATTCTGGAACCCTGTGGCCTGGGAACATGAGAACGGTTGGATTCTGGAACCCTGTGGCCTGGGAACATGTCTGAGGTTTGATGGTGGAAACCTGTGGCTTGGCAACATGAATGAGGTTTGTTACTGGAACCCTCTTCCCTGGGAACATGACTGAGGTTTGATTCTGGACACCTTTGTCCTGGGAACATGACTGTGGTTTGATTGTGGAACCATGGGTCCTGCAAACATGACTGAGGTTTTATTCTGGAACCAGGTGTCCTGGGAATATGACTGAGGTTTGATTCTGGAAATCTGTGGCCTGGGAAATTGACTGAGGTTTGATGGCAGAAACCTGTGGACTGGCAACATGACAGAGGTTTGATTGTAGAAACCTGTGCCCTGGAAACATGACTGTGGCCTGGTACTGGAAACCCATGGCCTAGGAATTTGACATTGGCTTGATTCTGGAACCCTGTGGCCTGGGAACAGGATTGAGGCGTGATTCTGGAAACCTGTGGCCTGGGAACATGACATCTGTTTAGATTGTGGCATACTGTGCCCTGGGAACCGGACTGAAGGCTTGGTTCTGGAATCCTGTGGACTGGGAACAAGACTGAGGTTTGATTCTGTAACCATGTGGCCTGGGAATATGACTGATATTAGATCGTGGAATCCTGTGGCCTGGGAACATGACATCGGTTTGGATTCTGGTACCCTGTTGCCTGGGAACATGAAATCGGTTTGATTGTGGAAACCTGTGGTCTGGGAATATGACTGAGGTTTGATGGTGGTACCCTCTGGCCTGGCAACATGACTGAGGTTTGATTCTGGATCCCTGTGGCCTGGGAACATGACTGAGGCGTGATTCTGGAATCCTGTGGCCTGGGAACATGACGTCTGTTTAGATTGTGGAATACTGTGCCCTGGGAATCTGACTGAGGCTTGGTTCTGGAACCCTGTGGACTGGGAACATGACTGAGGTTTTATTCTGGAATCCTGTGGCCTGGGAACATGACATCAGTGGATTCTGGAACCCTGTAGCCTGGGAACATGAGAACGGTTGGATTCTGGAAACCTGTGGCCTGGGAACATGTCTGAGGTTTGATGGTGGAAACCTGTGGCTTGGCAACATGACTGAGGTTTGTTACTGGAACCCTGTTCCCTGGGAACATGACTGAGGTTTGATTCTGGACACCTTTCTCCTGGGAACATGACTGTGGTTTGATTGTGGAACCATGGGTCCTGCAAACATGACTGAGGTTTGATTCTGGAACCATGTGTCCTGGGAATATGACTGAGGTTTGATTCTGGAAATCTGTGGCCTGGGAACATGACTGAGGTTTGATTCTGGAACCCTGTAGCCTGCGAACATAACTGAGGATTGTTTCTGGAATCCTGTGGCCTGGGAACATGACATCAGTGGATTCTGGAACCCTGAGGCCTGGGAACATGAGAACGGTTTAATTCTGGAACCCTCTGACCTGGGAACATGTCTGAGGTTTGATGGTGGAAACCTGTGGCTTGGCAACATGACTGAGGTTTGTTTCTGGACACCTTTGTGCTGGGAACATGACTGTGTTTTGATTGTGGAATCATGGGTCCTGCAAACATGATTGAGGTTTGATTCTGGAACCATGTGTCCTGGGAATATGACTGAGGTTTGATTCTGGAAATCTGTGGCCTGGGAACTTGACTGAGGTTTGATGGCAGAAACCTGTGGACTGGCAACATGACTGAGGTTTGATTGTAGAACCCTGTGCCCTGGAAACATGACTGTGGGCTGGTACTGGAAACCCATGGCCTAGGAATTTGACATTGGTTTGATTCTGGAACCCTGTGACCTGGGAACATGACTGAGGTATGATTCTGGAAAACTGTGGCCGGGGACTTGACTGAGGTTTGATGGCAGAAATCTGTGGACTGGAAACATTACTGAGGTTTGATTGTAGAACCTTGTGCCCTGGAAACATGAGTGCGACGTGATACTTGAAACCCATGGCCTGGGAACTTGACATTGGTTTGATTCTGGAACCCTGCGGCCAGGAACAAGACTGAGGCGTGATTCTGGAATCCTGTGGCCTGGGAACATGACATCTGTTTAGATTGTGGAATACTGTGCCCTGGGAACCTGACTGAGGCTTGGTTCTGGAACCCTGTGGACTGGGAACATGACTGAGGTTTTATTCTGGAATCCTGTGGCCTGGGAACATGACATCAGTGGATTCTGGAACCCTGTGGCCTGGGAACATGAGAACGGTTGGATTCTGGAAACCTGTGGCCTGGGAACATGTCTGAGGTTTGATGGTGGAAACCTGTGGCTTGGCAACATGACTGAGGTTTGTTACTGGAACCCTGTTCCCTGGGAACATGACTGAGGTTTGATTCTGGACACCTTTGTCCTGGGAACATGACTGTGGTTTGATTGTGGAACCATGGGTCCTGCAAACATGACTGAGGTTTGATTCTGGAACCATGTGTCCTGGGAATATGACTGAGGTTTGATTCTGGAAATCTGTGGCCTGGGAACATGACTGAGGTTTGATTCTGGAACCCTGTAGCCTGCGAACATAACTGAGGATTGTTTCTGGAATCCTGTGGCCTGGGAACATGACATCAGTGGATTCTGGAACCCTGTGGCCTGGGAACATGAGAACGGTTTAATTCTGGAACCCTCTGATCTGGGAACATGTCTGAGGTTTGATGGTGGAAACCTGTGGCTTGGCAACATGACTGAGGTTTGTTTCTGGACACCTTTGTGCTGGGAACATGACTGTTTTTTGATTGTGGAATCATGGGTCCTGCAAACATGACAGAGGTTTGATTCTGGAACCAGGTGTCCTGGGAATATGACTGAGGTTTGATTCTGGAAATCTGTGGCCTGGGAACTTGACTGAGGTTTGATGGCAGAAACCTGTGGACTGGCAACATGACTGAGGTTTGATTGTAGAACCCTGTGCCCTGGAAACATGACTGTGGGCTGGTACTGGAAACCCATGACCTAGGAATTTGACATTGGTTTGATTCTGGAACCCTGTGGCCTGGGAACATGACTGAGGCGTGATTCTGGAAAACTGTGGCCAGGGAATATGACTGAGGTTTGATTCTGGAAATCTGTGGCCTGGGAAGTTGACTGAGGTTTGATGGTAGAAATCTGTGGACTGGCAACATGACTGAGGTTTGATTGTAGAACCCTGTGCCCTGGAAACATGAATGCGACCTGATACTTGAAACCCATGGCCTGGGAACTTGACATTGGTTTGATTCCGGAACCCTGTGGCCAGGAATAAGACTGAGGCGTGATTCTGGAATCCTGTGGCCTGGGAACATGACATCTGTTTAGATTGTGGAATACTGGGCCCTGGGAACCTGACTGAGGCTTGGTTCTGGAACCCTGTGGACTGGGAACATGACTGAGGTTTTATTCTGGAATCCTGTGGCCTGGGAACATGACATCAGTGGATTCTGGAACCCTGTGACCTGGGAACATGAGAACGGTTGGATTCTGGAAACCTGTGGCCTGCGAACATGTCTGAGGTTTGATGGTGGAAACCTGTGGCTTGGCAACATGACTGAGGTTTGTTACTGGAACCCTGTTCCCTGGGAACATGACTGAGGTTTGATTCTGGACACCTTTGTCCTGGGAACATGACTGTGGTTTGATTGTGGAACCATGGGTCCTGCAAACATGACTGAGGTTTGATTCTGGAACCATGTGTCCTGGGAATATGACTGAGGTTTGATTCTGGAAATCTGTGGCCTGGGAACATGACTGAGGTTTGATTCTGGAACCCTGTAGCCTGCGAACATAACTGAGGATTGTTTCTGGAATCCTGTGGCCTGGGAACATGACATCAGTGGATTCTGGAACCCTGTGGCCTGGGAACATGAGAACGGTTTAATTCTGGAACCCTCTGACCTGGGAACATGTCTGAGGTTTGATGGTGGAAACCTGTGGCTTGGCAACATGACTGAGGTTTGTTTCTGGACACCTTTGTGCTGGGAACATGACTGTGTTTTGATTGTGGAATCATGGGTCCTGCAAACATGACAGAGGTTTGATTCTGGAACCAGGTGTCCTGGGAATATGACTGAGGTTTGATTCTGGAAATCTGTGGCCTGGGAACTTGACTGAGGTTTGATGGCAGAAACCTGTGGACTGGCAACATGACTGAGGTTTGATTGTAGAACCCTGTGCCCTGGAAACATGACTGTGGGCTGGTCCTGGAAACCCATGGCCTAGGAATTTGACATTGGTTTGATTCTGGAACCCTGTGGCCTGGGAACATGACTGAGGCGTGATTCTGGAAAACTGTGGCCTGGGAATATGACTGAGGTTTGATTCTGGAAAACTGTGGCCTGGGAAGTTGACTGAGGTTTGATGGTAGAAATCTGTGGACTGGCAACATGACTGAGGTTTGATTGTAGAACCCTGTGCCCTGGAAACATGAATGCGACCTGATACTTGAAACCCATGGCCTGGGAACTTGACATTGGTTTGATTCCGGAACCCTGTGGCCAGGAACAAGACTGAGGCGTGATTCTGGAATCCTGTGGCCTGGGAACATGACATCTGTTTAGATTGTGGAATACTGGGCCCTGGGAACCTGACTGAGGCTTGGTTCTGGAACCCTGTGGACTGGGAACATGACTGAGGTTTTATTCTGGAATCCTGTGGCCTGGGAACATGACATCAGTGGATTCTGGAACCCTGTGGCCTGGGAACATGAGAACGGTTGGATTCTGGAACCCTGTGGCCTGGGAACATGTCTGAGGTTTGATGGTGGAAACCTGTGGCTTGGCAACATGAATGAGGTTTGTTACTGGAACCCTCTTCCCTGGGAACATGACTGAGGTTTGATTCTGGACACCTTTGTCCTGGGAACATGATTGTGGTTTGATTGTGGAACCATGGGTCCTGCAAACATGACTGAGGTTTGATTCTGGAACCATGTGTCCTGGGAATATGACTGAGGTTTGATTCTGGAAATCTGTGGCCTGGGAACATGACTGAGGTTTGATTCTGGAACCCTGTAGCCTGCGAACATAACTGAGGATTGTTTCTGGAATCCTGTGGCCTGGGAACATGACATCAGTGGATTCTGGAACCCTGTGGCCTGGGAACATGAGAACGGTTTAATTCTGGAACCCTCTGACCTGGGAACATGTCTGAGGTTTGATGGTGGAAACCTGTGGCTTGGCAACATGACTGAGGTTTGTTTCTGGACACCTTTGTCCTGGGAACATGACTGTGTTTTGATTGCGGAATCATGGGTCCTGCAAACATGACAGAGGTTTGATTCTGGAACCAGGTGTCCTGGGAATATGACTGAGGTTTGATTCTGGAAATCTGTGGCCTGGGAACTTGACTGAGGTTTGATGGCAGAAACCTGTGGACTGGCAACATGACTGAGGTTTGATTGTAGAACCCTGTGCCCTGGAAACATGACTGTGGGCTGGTACTGGAAACCCATGGCCTAGGAATTTGACATTGGTTTGATTCTGGAACCCTGTGGCCTGGGAACATGACTGAGGCGTGATTCTGGAAAACTGTGGCCTGGGAATATGACTGAGGTTTGATTCTGGAAAACTATGGCCTGGGAACTTGACTGAGGTTTGATGGTAGAAATCTGTGGACTGGCAACATGACTGAGGTTTGATTGTAGAACCCTGTGCCCTGGAAACATGAATGCGACCTGATACTTGAAACCCATGGCCTGGGAACTTGACATTGGTTTGATTCCGGAACCCTGTGGCCAGGAACAAGACTGAGGCGTGATTCTGGAATCCTGTGGCCTGGGAACATGACATCTGTTTAGATTGTGGCATACTGTGCCCTGGGAACCGGACTGAAGGCTTGGTTCTGGAATCCTGTGGACTGGGAACAAGACTGAGGTTTGATTCTGTAACCATGTGGCCTGGGAATATGACTGATATTAGATCGTGGAATCCTGTGGCCTGGGAACATGACATCGGTTTGGATTCTGGTACCCTGTTGCCTGGGAACATGAAATCGGTTTGATTGTGGAAACCTGTGGTCTGGGAATATGACTGAGGTTTGATGGTGGTACCCTCTGGCCTGGCAACATGACTGAGGTTTGATTCTGGATCCCTGTGGCCTGGGAACATGACTGAGGCGTGATTCTGGAATCCTGTGGCCTGGGAACATGACGTCTGTTTAGATTGTGGAATACTGTGCCCTGGGAATCTGACTGAGGCTTGGTTCTGGAACCCTGTGGACTGGGAACATGACTGAGGTTTTATTCTGGAATCCTGTGGCCTGGGAACATGACATCAGTGGATTCTGGAACCCTGTAGCCTGGGAACATGAGAACGGTTGGATTCTGGAAACCTGTGGCCTGGGAACATGTCTGAGGTTTGATGGTGGAAACCTGTGGCTTGGCAACATGACTGAGGTTTGTTACTGGAACCCTGTTCCCTGGGAACATGACTGAGGTTTGATTCTGGACACCTTTGTCCTGGGAACATGACTGTGGTTTGATTGTGGAACCATGGGTCCTGCAAACATGACTGAGGTTTGATTCTGGAACCATGTGTCCTGGGAATATGACTGAGGTTTGATTCTGGAAATCTGTGGCCTGGGAACATGACTGAGGTTTGATTCTGGAACCCTGTAGCCTGCGAACATAACTGAGGATTGTTTCTGGAATCCTGTGGCCTGGGAACATGACATCAGTGGATTCTGGAACCCTGAGGCCTGGGAACATGAGAACGGTTTAATTCTGGAACCCTCTGACCTGGGAACATGTCTGAGGTTTGATGGTGGAAACCTGTGGCTTGGCAACATGACTGAGGTTTGTTTCTGGACACCTTTGTGCTGGGAACATGACTGTGTTTTGATTGTGGAATCATGGGTCCTGCAAACATGACTGAGGTTTGATTCTGGAACCATGTGTCCTGGGAATATGACTGAGGTTTGATTCTGGAAATCTGTGGCCTGGGAACTTGACTGAGGTTTGATGGCAGAAACCTGTGGACTGGCAACATGACTGAGGTTTGATTGTAGAACCCTGTGCCCTGGAAACATGACTGTGGGCTGGTACTGGAAACCCATGGCCTAGGAATTTGACATTGGTTTGATTCTGGAACCCTGTGACCTGGGAACATGACTGAGGTATGATTCTGGAAAACTGTGGCCAGGGAATATGACTGAGGTTTGATTCTGGAAATCTGTGGCCTGGGAAGTTGACTGAGGTTTGATGGTAGAAATCTGTGGACTGGCAACATGACTGAGGTTTGATTGTAGAACCCTGTGCCCTGGAAACATGAATGCGACCTGATACTTGAAACCCATGGCCTGGGAACTTGACATTGGTTTGATTCCGGAACCCTGTGGCCAGGAATAAGACTGAGGCGTGATTCTGGAATCCTGTGGCCTGGGAACATGACATCTGTTTAGATTGTGGAATACTGGGCCCTGGGAACCTGACTGAGGCTTGGTTCTGGAACCCTGTGGACTGGGAACATGACTGAGGTTTTATTCTGGAATCCTGTGGCCTGGGAACATGACATCAGTGGATTCTGGAACCCTGTGACCTGGGAACATGAGAACGGTTGGATTCTGGAAACCTGTGGCCTGCGAACATGTCTGAGGTTTGATGGTGGAAACCTGTGGCTTGGCAACATGACTGAGGTTTGTTACTGGAACCCTGTTCCCTGGGAACATGACTGAGGTTTGATTCTGGACACCTTTGTCCTGGGAACATGACTGTGGTTTGATTGTGGAACCATGGGTCCTGCAAACATGACTGAGGTTTGATTCTGGAACCATGTGTCCTGGGAATATGACTGAGGTTTGATTCTGGAAATCTGTGGCCTGGGAACATGACTGAGGTTTGATTCTGGAACCCTGTAGCCTGCGAACATAACTGAGGATTGTTTCTGGAATCCTGTGGCCTGGGAACATGATTTAGGCGTGATTCTGGAAACCTGTGGCCTGGCAACATGACATCTGTTTAGATTGTGGCATACTGTGCCCTGGGAACCGGACTGAAGGCTTGGTTCTGGAATCCTGTGGACTGGGAACAAGACTAAGGTTTGATTCTGGAACCATGTGGCCTGGGAATATGACTGATATTAGATCGTGGAATCCTGTGGCCTGGGAACATGACATCGGTTTGGATTCTGGTACCCTGTTGCCTGGGAACATGAAATCGGTTTGATTGTGGAAACCTGTGGTCTGGGAATATGACTGAGGTTTGATGGTGGTACCCTCTGGCCTGGCAACATGACTGAGGTTTGATTCTGGATCCCTGTGGCCTGGGAACATGACTGAGGCGTGATTCTGGAATCCTGTGGCCTGGGAACATGACGTCTGTTTAGATTGTGGAATACTGTGCCCTGGGAATCTGACTGAGGCTTGGTTCTGGAACCCTGTGGACTGGGAACATGACTGAGGTTTGAATCTGGAATCCTGTAGCCTGCGAACATAACTGAGGATTGTTTCTGGAACCCTGTGGCCTGGGAACATGACATCAGTGGATTCTGGAACCCTGTGGCCTGGGAACATGAGAACGGTATAATTCTGGAACCCTGTGACCTGGGAACATGTCTGAGGTTTGATGGTGGAAACCTGTGGCTTGGCAACATGACTGAGGTTTGTATCTGTAACCCTGTTCTCTGCGAACATGACTGAGGTTTGATTCTGGACACCTTTGTGCTGGGAACATGACTGTGTTTTGATTGTGGAATCATGGGTCCTGCAAACATGACAGAGGTTTGATTCTGGAACCAGGTGTCCTGGGAATATGACTGAGGTTTGATTCTGGAAATCTGTGGCCTGGGAACTTGACTGAGGTTTGATGGCAGAAACCTGTGGACTGGCAACATGACTGAGGTTTGATTGTAGAACCCTGTGCCCTGGAAACATGACTGTGGGCTGGTACTGGAAACCCATGGCCTAGGAATTTGACATTGGTTTGATTCTGGAACCCTGTGGCCTGGGAACATGACTGAGGCGTGATTCTGGAAAACTGTGGCCTGGGAATATGACTGAGGTTTGATTCTGGAAATCTGTGGCCTGGGAAGTTGACTGAGGTTTGATGGTAGAAATCTGTGGACTGGCAACATGACTGAGGTTTGATTGTAGAACCCTGTGCCCTGGAAACATGAATGCGACCTGATACTTGAAACCCATGGCCTGGGAACTTGACATTGGTTTGATTCCGGAACCCTGTGGCCAGGAACAAGACTGAGGCGTGATTCTGGAATCCTGTGGCCTGGGAACATGACATCTGTTTAGATTGTGGAATACTGGACCCTGGGAACCTGACTGAGGCTTGGTTCTGGAACCCTGTGGACTGGGAACATGACTGAGGTTTTATTCTGGAATCCTGTGGCCTGGGAACATGACATCAGTGGATTCTGGAACCCTGTGGCCTGGGAACATGAGAACGGTTGGATTCTGGAAACCTGTGGCCTGGGAACATGTCTGAGGTTTGATGGTGGAAACCTGTGGCTTGGCAACATGACTGAGGTTTGTTACTGGAACCCTGTTCCCTGGGAACATGACTGAGGTTTGATTCTGGACACCTTTGTCCTGGGAACATGATTGTGGTTTGATTGTGGAACCATGGGTCCTGCAAACATGACTGAGGTTTGATTCTGGAACCATGTGTCCTGGGAATATGACTGAGGTTTGATTCTGGAAATCTGTGGCCTGGGAACATGACTGAGGTTTGATTCTGGAACCCTGTAGCCTGCGAACATAACTGAGGATTGTTTCTGGAATCCTGTGGCCTGGGAACATGACATCAGTGGATTCTGGAACCCTGTGGCCTGGGAACATGAGAACGGTTTAATTCTGGAACCCTCTGACCTGGGAACATGTCTGAGGTTTGATGGTGGAAACCTGTGGCTTGGCAACATGACTGAGGTTTGTTTCTGGAAACCTTTGTGCTGGGAACATGACTGTGTTTTGATTGTGGAATCATGGGTCCTGCAAACATGACAGAGGTTTGATTCTGGAACCAGGTGTGCTGGGAACATGACTGAGGTTTGATTCTGGAAATCTGTGGCCTGGGAACTTGACTGAGGTTTGATGGCAGAAACCTGTGGACTGGCAACATGACTGAGGTTTGATTGTAGAACCCTGTGCCCTGGAAACATGACTGTGGGCTGGTACTGGAAACCCATGGCCTAGGAATTTGACATTGGTTTGATTCTGGAACCCTGTGGCCTGGGAACATGACTGAGGCGTGATTCTGGAAAACTGTGGCCTGGGAATATGACTGAGGTTTGATTCTGGAAATCTGTGGCCTGGGAACTTGACTGAGGTTTGATGGTAGAAATCTGTGGACTGGCAACATGACTGAGGTTTGATTGTAGAACCCTGTGCCCTGGAAACATGAATGCGACCTGATACTTGAAACCCATGGCCTGGGAACTTGACATTGGTTTGATTCCGGAACCCTGTGGCCAGGAACAAGACTGAGGCGTGATTCTGGAATCCTGTGGCCTGGGAACATGACATCTGTTTAGATTGTGGAATACTGGGCCCTGGGAACCTGACTGAGGCTTGGTTCTGGAACCCTGTGGACTGGGAACATGACTGAGGTTTTATTCTGGAATCCTGTGGCCTAGGAACATGACATCAGTGGATTCTGGAACCCTGTGGCCTGGGAACATGAGAACGGTTGGATTCTGGAACCCTGTGGCCTGGGAACATGTCTGAGGTTTGATGGTGGAAACATGTGGCTTGGCAACATGACTGAGGTTTGTTACTGGAACCCTGTTCCCTGGGAACATGACTGAGGTTTGATTCTGGACACCTTTGTCCTGGGAACATGACTGTGGTTTGATTGTGGAACCATGGGTCCTGCAAACATGACTGAGGTTTTATTCTGGAACCAGGTGTCCTGGGAATATGACTGAGGTTTGATTCTGGAAATCTGTGGCCTGGGAAATTGACTGAGGTTTGATGGCAGAAACCTGTGGACTGGCAACATGACTGAGGTTTGATTGTAGAAACCTGTGCCCTGGAAACATGACTGTGGCCTGGTACTGGAAACCCATGGCCTAGGAATTTGACATTGGCTTGATTCTGGAACCCTGTGGCCTGGGAACATGATTTAGGCCTGATTCTGGAAACCTGTGGCCTGGGAACATGACATCTGTTTAGATTGTGGCATACTGTGCCCTGGGAACCGGACTGAAGGCTTGGTTCTGGAATCCTGTGGACTGGGAACAAGACTGAGGTTTGATTCTGGAACCATGTGGCCTGGGAATATGACTGATGTTAGATCGTGGAATCCTGTGGCCTGGGAACATGACATCGGTTTGGATTCTGGTACCCTGTGGCCTGGGAACATGAAATCGGTTTGATTGTGGAAACCTGTGGTCTGGGAATATGACTGAGGTTTGATGGTGGTACCCTCTGGCCTGGCAACATGACTGAGGTTTGATTCTGGATCCCTGTGGCCTGGGAACATGACTGAGGCGTGATTCTGGAATCCTGTGGCCTGGGAACATGACGTCTGTTTAGATTGTGGAATACTGTGCCCTGGGAATCTGACTGAGGCTTGGTTCTGGAACCCTGTGGACTGGGAACATGACTGAGGTTTTATTCTGGAATCCTGTGGCCTGGGAACATGACATCAGTGGATTCTGGAACCCTGTAGCCTGGGAACATGAGAACGGTTGGATTCTGGAAACCTGTGGCCTGGGAACATGTCTGAGGTTTGATGGTGGAAACCTGTGGCTTGGCAACATGACTGAGGTTTGTTACTGGAACCCTGTTCCCTGGGAACATGACTGAGGTTTGATTCTGGACACCTTTGTCCTGGGAACATGACTGTGGTTTGATTGTGGAACCATGGGTCCTGCAAACATGACTGAGGTTTGATTCTGGAACCATGTGTCCTGGGAATATGACTGAGGTTTGATTCTGGAAATCTGTGGCCTGGGAACATGACTGAGGTTTGATTCTGGAACCCTGTAGCCTGCGAACATAACTGAGGATTGTTTCTGGAATCCTGTGGCCTGGGAACATGACATCAGTGGATTCTGGAACCCTGAGGCCTGGGAACATGAGAACGGTTTAATTCTGGAACCCTCTGACCTGGGAACATGTCTGAGGTTTGATGGTGGAAACCTGTGGCTTGGCAACATGACTGAGGTTTGTTTCTGGACACCTTTGTGCTGGGAACATGACTGTGTTTTGATTGTGGAATCATGGGTCCTGCAAACATGATTGAGGTTTGATTCTGGAACCATGTGTCCTGGGAATATGACTGAGGTTTGATTCTGGAAATCTGTGGCCTGGGAACTTGACTGAGGTTTGATGGCAGAAACCTGTGGACTGGCAACATGACTGAGGTTTGATTGTAGAACCCTGTGCCCTGGAAACATGACTGTGGGCTGGTACTGGAAACCCATGACCTAGGAATTTGACATTGGTTTGATTCTGGAACCCTGTGGCCTGGGAACATGACTGAGGCGTGATTCTGGAAAACTGTGGCCAGGGAATATGACTGAGGTTTGATTCTGGAAATCTGTGGCCTGGGAAGTTGACTGAGGTTTGATGGTAGAAATCTGTGGACTGGCAACATGACTGAGGTTTGATTGTAGAACCCTGTGCCCTGGAAACATGAATGCGACCTGATACTTGAAACCCATGGCCTGGGAACTTGACATTGGTTTGATTCCGGAACCCTGTGGCCAGGAATAAGACTGAGGCGTGATTCTGGAATCCTGTGGCCTGGGAACATGACATCTGTTTAGATTGTGGAATACTGGGCCCTGGGAACCTGACTGAGGCTTGGTTCTGGAACCCTGTGGACTGGGAACATGACTGAGGTTTTATTCTGGAATCCTGTGGCCTGGGAACATGACATCAGTGGATTCTGGAACCCTGTGACCTGGGAACATGAGAACGGTTGGATTCTGGAAACCTGTGGCCTGCGAACATGTCTGAGGTTTGATGGTGGAAACCTGTGGCTTGGCAACATGACTGAGGTTTGTTACTGGAACCCTGTTCCCTGGGAACATGACTGAGGTTTGATTCTGGACACCTTTGTCCTGGGAACATGACTGTGGTTTGATTGTGGAACCATGGGTCCTGCAAACATGACTGAGGTTTGATTCTGGAACCATGTGTCCTGGGAATATGACTGAGGTTTGATTCTGGAAATCTGTGGCCTGGGAACATGACTGAGGTTTGATTCTGGAACCCTGTAGCCTGCGAACATAACTGAGGATTGTTTCTGGAATCCTGTGGCCTGGGAACATGACATCAGTGGATTCTGGAACCCTGTGGCCTGGGAACATGAGAACGGTTTAATTCTGGAACCCTCTGACCTGGGAACATGTCTGAGGTTTGATGGTGGAAACCTGTGGCTTGGCAACATGACTGAGGTTTGTTTCTGGACACCTTTGTGCTGGGAACATGACTGTGTTTTGATTGTGGAATCATGGGTCCTGCAAACATGACAGAGGTTTGATTCTGGAACCAGGTGTCCTGGGAATATGACTGAGGTTTGATTCTGGAAATCTGTGGCCTGGGAACTTGACTGAGGTTTGATGGCAGAAACCTGTGGACTGGCAACATGACTGAGGTTTGATTGTAGAACCCTGTGCCCTGGAAACATGACTGTGGGCTGGTCCTGGAAACCCATGGCCTAGGAATTTGACATTGGTTTGATTCTGGAACCCTGTGGCCTGGGAACATGACTGAGGCGTGATTCTGGAAAACTGTGGCCTGGGAATATGACTGAGGTTTGATTCTGGAAAACTGTGGCCTGGGAAGTTGACTGAGGTTTGATGGTAGAAATCTGTGGACTGGCAACATGACTGAGGTTTGATTGTAGAACCCTGTGCCCTGGAAACATGAATGCGACCTGATACTTGAAACCCATGGCCTGGGAACTTGACATTGGTTTGATTCCGGAACCCTGTGGCCAGGAACAAGACTGAGGCGTGATTCTGGAATCCTGTGGCCTGGGAACATGACATCTGTTTAGATTGTGGAATACTGGGCCCTGGGAACCTGACTGAGGCTTGGTTCTGGAACCCTGTGGACTGGGAACATGACTGAGGTTTTATTCTGGAATCCTGTGGCCTGGGAACATGACATCAGTGGATTCTGGAACCCTGTGGCCTGGGAACATGAGAACGGTTGGATTCTGGAACCCTGTGGCCTGGGAACATGTCTGAGGTTTGATGGTGGAAACCTGTGGCTTGGCAACATGAATGAGGTTTGTTACTGGAACCCTCTTCCCTGGGAACATGACTGAGGTTTGATTCTGGACACCTTTGTCCTGGGAACATGATTGTGGTTTGATTGTGGAACCATGGGTCCTGCAAACATGACTGAGGTTTGATTCTGGAACCATGTGTCCTGGGAATATGACTGAGGTTTGATTCTGGAAATCTGTGGCCTGGGAACATGACTGAGGTTTGATTCTGGAACCCTGTAGCCTGCGAACATAACTGAGGATTGTTTCTGGAATCCTGTGGCCTGGGAACATGACATCAGTGGATTCTGGAACCCTGTGGCCTGGGAACATGAGAACGGTTTAATTCTGGAACCCTCTGACCTGGGAACATGTCTGAGGTTTGATGGTGGAAACCTGTGGCTTGGCAACATGACTGAGGTTTGTTTCTGGACACCTTTGTCCTGGGAACATGACTGTGTTTTGATTGCGGAATCATGGGTCCTGCAAACATGACAGAGGTTTGATTCTGGAACCAGGTGTCCTGGGAATATGACTGAGGTTTGATTCTGGAAATCTGTGGCCTGGGAACTTGACTGAGGTTTGATGGCAGAAACCTGTGGACTGGCAACATGACTGAGGTTTGATTGTAGAACCCTGTGCCCTGGAAACATGACTGTGGGCTGGTACTGGAAACCCATGGCCTAGGAATTTGACATTGGTTTGATTCTGGAACCCTGTGGCCTGGGAACATGACTGAGGCGTGATTCTGGAAAACTGTGGCCTGGGAATATGACTGAGGTTTGATTCTGGAAAACTATGGCCTGGGAACTTGACTGAGGTTTGATGGTAGAAATCTGTGGACTGGCAACATGACTGAGGTTTGATTGTAGAACCCTGTGCCCTGGAAACATGAATGCGACCTGATACTTGAAACCCATGGCCTGGGAACTTGACATTGGTTTGATTCCGGAACCCTGTGGCCAGGAACAAGACTGAGGCGTGATTCTGGAATCCTGTGGCCTGGGAACATGACATCTGTTTAGATTGTGGCATACTGTGCCCTGGGAACCGGACTGAAGGCTTGGTTCTGGAATCCTGTGGACTGGGAACAAGACTGAGGTTTGATTCTGTAACCATGTGGCCTGGGAATATGACTGATATTAGATCGTGGAATCCTGTGGCCTGGGAACATGACATCGGTTTGGATTCTGGTACCCTGTTGCCTGGGAACATGAAATCGGTTTGATTGTGGAAACCTGTGGTCTGGGAATATGACTGAGGTTTGATGGTGGTACCCTCTGGCCTGGCAACATGACTGAGGTTTGATTCTGGATCCCTGTGGCCTGGGAACATGACTGAGGCGTGATTCTGGAATCCTGTGGCCTGGGAACATGACGTCTGTTTAGATTGTGGAATACTGTGCCCTGGGAATCTGACTGAGGCTTGGTTCTGGAACCCTGTGGACTGGGAACATGACTGAGGTTTTATTCTGGAATCCTGTGGCCTGGGAACATGACATCAGTGGATTCTGGAACCCTGTAGCCTGGGAACATGAGAACGGTTGGATTCTGGAAACCTGTGGCCTGGGAACATGTCTGAGGTTTGATGGTGGAAACCTGTGGCTTGGCAACATGACTGAGGTTTGTTACTGGAACCCTGTTCCCTGGGAACATGACTGAGGTTTGATTCTGGACACCTTTGTCCTGGGAACATGACTGTGGTTTGATTGTGGAACCATGGGTCCTGCAAACATGACTGAGGTTTGATTCTGGAACCATGTGTCCTGGGAATATGACTGAGGTTTGATTCTGGAAATCTGTGGCCTGGGAACATGACTGAGGTTTGATTCTGGAACCCTGTAGCCTGCGAACATAACTGAGGATTGTTTCTGGAATCCTGTGGCCTGGGAACATGACATCAGTGGATTCTGGAACCCTGAGGCCTGGGAACATGAGAACGGTTTAATTCTGGAACCCTCTGACCTGGGAACATGTCTGAGGTTTGATGGTGGAAACCTGTGGCTTGGCAACATGACTGAGGTTTGTTTCTGGACACCTTTGTGCTGGGAACATGACTGTGTTTTGATTGTGGAATCATGGGTCCTGCAAACATGACTGAGGTTTGATTCTGGAACCATGTGTCCTGGGAATATGACTGAGGTTTGATTCTGGAAATCTGTGGCCTGGGAACTTGACTGAGGTTTGATGGCAGAAACCTGTGGACTGGCAACATGACTGAGGTTTGATTGTAGAACCCTGTGCCCTGGAAACATGACTGTGGGCTGGTACTGGAAACCCATGGCCTAGGAATTTGACATTGGTTTGATTCTGGAACCCTGTGACCTGGGAACATGACTGAGGTATGATTCTGGAAAACTGTGGCCAGGGAATATGACTGAGGTTTGATTCTGGAAATCTGTGGCCTGGGAAGTTGACTGAGGTTTGATGGTAGAAATCTGTGGACTGGCAACATGACTGAGGTTTGATTGTAGAACCCTGTGCCCTGGAAACATGAATGCGACCTGATACTTGAAACCCATGGCCTGGGAACTTGACATTGGTTTGATTCCGGAACCCTGTGGCCAGGAATAAGACTGAGGCGTGATTCTGGAATCCTGTGGCCTGGGAACATGACATCTGTTTAGATTGTGGAATACTGGGCCCTGGGAACCTGACTGAGGCTTGGTTCTGGAACCCTGTGGACTGGGAACATGACTGAGGTTTTATTCTGGAATCCTGTGGCCTGGGAACATGACATCAGTGGATTCTGGAACCCTGTGACCTGGGAACATGAGAACGGTTGGATTCTGGAAACCTGTGGCCTGCGAACATGTCTGAGGTTTGATGGTGGAAACCTGTGGCTTGGCAACATGACTGAGGTTTGTTACTGGAACCCTGTTCCCTGGGAACATGACTGAGGTTTGATTCTGGACACCTTTGTCCTGGGAACATGACTGTGGTTTGATTGTGGAACCATGGGTCC